>NC_086188.1:10625453-10925453 GCF_023053635.1 Elgaria multicarinata webbii
TTTATACTTACCAGCAGCAGTATTCCAAGATGTAAAACAACAGTCTCTTAGCTTTGATAACTTCAGGGGTGGACAACTTGTGGTTCCTCCAGTTTTTTTGGCTTATAACTCCGATCATCTCTTACTATTGCCTATGCTGATTGGAGCTGATGGAAATATAGACCCAAGCATCTGGAAGGCCATAAATTGCCCATCCCTGGGCTAGGGTTTGAACCACCTCTTCTGGTCACATCCTTCCTTTCTGCAAAATAACTAAAGTGGCTAAAAATCACAGTTAAACACACATTACAAAGTATCCGTTTTAATTGAACTAAAAAAAACCATGATAAATGTTAAAACCAGCAGGAGAGAGTCGAAGACAGAAGCAAAACCTCATTTCAGTATATACGTTTTGAAAAGCCACTTAGACTATTTTTATTTATTTTGTTTACTTCACAAAGTACTAAAGCATACAATTCATTCATACCGTAACTGCAAACAGAAATTGACCTTGTGTGTTGCTTTTCAGCTATTGCTGCTTTAGACCTTTTGGAACTGCTAGCATTAAGTCAATTGCTGTATTTCATAATTCCTTGATAAAAGGTCATGTGTGGGGTGTGGGTTTGTGGGTATACTTTTGAAGAATGAATGGCCTCTATTCTGTGTTGATTGGTTTACGTATTATCATGACTTGGCTGTTCCCTTTCAAGTTGATAATATTCAACAACGCTGACATTCAGCCAAAGAAATTCAGGCCTGAGACTGGCTTATCACCTTTTTATTCTTTTATTGCTGCCTGTTTTTATTCAGCACTGTTGTAAATCACTCTTTGCACACACACAAAAAAAAGGGGGGGTCAGTATCCCAAAAGAATTCTGTAGAGTCCAGAACATTAAGGAAAGGGTCCAGAAAGGGCCCAGAAAGAGTCCAGAACATTAAGGAAAGATTGTATTGCCCATTAAACTGGATTTAATGGGCAATACAATCACACTCCTTATTGTATTTTATCCTCACAACAACCCAGTGAGGTGGATTAGACTGGGAAAGAGTAATTGTACATGGTGTAGAGAAAATGAATAAACAGAATCAAGGTCATCCAAAGAAACTGAATGGTGGGAGATTCAGGAAAGATAAGAGGAAGTATTTCTTCACTCAACACAGAGTCAAATTGATAGGAATTTCCTATCTATTTGGACGTCTTTCAAAGGTCATTAGTCAAATTCCTAGATGATAAGGCTGACAGTGGCTACTAGTCATGATGGCTATATATTACTTCCAGTTTTTGAGGCAGTATGCCTCTGAATACCAGTTGCTGGGGAACATGGGTGGGAGGGATCCGTTACCCTCATGTCCTTCTTCACATTCAGGCATTTGTCAAGTGATTGTGACTATTGCACTGCCAGAGGCATTAACAGACACAGCTAAAATGATCAAGGGGCTGGAACAACTCTCCTATGAGAAAAGGTTACAACAGCTGGGATTGGCGAGTAAGAGGAGACCTGATAGAAGTGTACCAAATAATGGATGGTGTGGAGAATACGGATAGGGAGACATTTTTCTTCTTCTGTCATAATATTACTACTCAGTGGGGTCATCTCATGAAGCTTTTTTGGTGGGAGTTTCAAGACAGAGAAAGTAAGGACTTCTTCACACAGTGCATAGTTAAACTATGGAATTTGCTACCCCAAGACATAGTGATGGCCACCAATTTGGATGGCTTTAAAAGGGGATTGAAAAAAATCCTGGACAATAAGGCTATCAATGGCTACTAGTCCTACTGGCTCTATGTATCAAAGGCAGTATGCCTATGATACACCAGTTACTGAGGAACATGGGCAGGAAGATGCTGTTGCACCCATGTCCTGTTTGTGGTTTCCTGGTCAACAGCTGGTTGGCCACTGTGTGAATGGAATACTGGACTAGATGGACCCTTGTTCTGATACAGCATGACTCTTCTTATGTTCTTAATAGTTTTCATCTGAGTGAAAATCAGCACTAGTTATGAGACTGTGATGCAGAAATTTCAGAACGCTTGCACCCATAATGTAAATTAAAACTTAGTTGGCTTTGCATAAGGCCATTAGAAGAAGGGAAAAACTGTTTAATCTCTTGTTATAGATCATGCAATAAAGTGCTATGCGCATTTACTGAAAAGGTGAGGGAGAATTTATTTGATCCATCTTGTGCTCTCCTTCCATCCCAAACAAAGTTTTTTAGAAGGCGTTTGCTGCTTTGGGCTTGATGCTGTCTAATGGGCACCACATTGATTTACAAACTTAAATATAGTAGTTGTTTTCTGGATTTCAAAAGAGATCACACAAGCATATGTAAAACTGTCCTGGTTTATAAGTTTTTTTCCTTGCTTTCTTCTTTTGAAAAATTCGACGCTCTTGACAGGTACCTTGGTGGATATTTAATAACAAGCAGTGCTGCATGTTAACCCATACTGTTAATCTTATTTAGTGTCTTCCTGAGCTTCAGTGGTAGATGCACACAATTCATTGTCTAGTGTTACAGGAATGTGAAGACAATCTCTGATGAGAAGGTCAAAAAAATCCAACCTCTGTGGAACAAAGTGCATTTTCACAACCACTGAAGTGTGCATCAACATGTAGCCCACGTTGTCAGGTCAGTCCATGTTGATCTGATGGTGTGCCTCAGTGCAACGAATTCAACTGAGAACAAACCATTGTGACCCCACATTTATGGTAGTTTTGGCCCTTCTGTCACTGCCATAAGCTGAAATGATTGTGTGGACAAACATTTATAGGCTTTAGGATGTTAATGAGGATAAGTGAGAATATTCTTCCATTGGTTCAGTCCACATCTTTAAGGCTGGCAACAAAGAGGGAGGCATATTATCTCAGTCGTATTTGGCTGTGTACTGTGATGATGCTGAGAATCAGCTCTGGTGGTTGGAGGTTGGCTTCAGGCACCTGCCAAAGACTACATTCCTACAGGGCCACCACTTCTGATCCCTGTGAGTTCATGATGGTCTTCCTTGCTGTCACTTCCCATTCATCTTCCCTCTCCAATCATCATCACCAATATAAAATGTATTCCTTACCCGCCTCTCCCTTTGGGTCATGCAGACATGACAAGAGGAAGGAGAGGAAGCAGTACTCTCAACTTACCTTGTGTTCCCCTTCTGGGTAGTCATGCAGATTGGGTCCAGAAGGAGAAGTCAAGTGAACAGCAGGGGTTTCCATTTCCTAGGGATGTCCATTGTTGGGAAATCCAGTTCTTATTGGTTCATCGGAATTCCCAGTGTGTACGACTCAGGTTTGCATCTGCGAGCCAAGCTGTGACCTTTCTCCCAATCTCTGGGAACCTTTTTGTGCATATTTTTGAAGGAAGTTCTGCAATTTTCAAATTCGGCTGTAATTTGCATAATTTGTGCAAATCTGGCAGTAATTTTGCACAAATCTGGCTGTAATTTGTGCAAATTGCAGAAACCCCCGCCCCCATAGAACAAAATCCCCAGAAAATCCTCAAACTGGCCCTAGTAGCTGCAGATTGAGTCTGTCACCACAATAGGAATCACAATGAAGCCCAGGAGGCCAAACCTAGGAAAGCTCATTGAACTCCACCCCCCAAACAGATTTCTCTGACATCCTACCATCTCCTCATGTTGCCCAACGGCCCTGAAAAACCTGGAGCTGGCACTGTTGAGAATCCCAAGGAGTTTTTTCCGGCATGGGCGACATCACAGCTCTGCATAGGCCACATTTCACAAGAAACAGTCTTAGTTCAGCAACACTCAGGCGGCATGTCTTTTTTGTGGCAAGAGGGAGTGGGTGGGAACTGGCACAGCTATCTGTTCTTTATCTGCATCGTACTTTTCATTTCACAATGTATTTTATGGTATTTGTTCTCTTTGCCTTCACAAGCAATGCAATAGGGCACTACCAGCCTTGAATAGCTGGGCTGAACTCTGTCTTGCTTTAGGTGGCACAGTTTCAGATGTAATGCTCAACATTGGATTAGCATGATGTGCATGAGCATTGTGCTTGTGTGCTATCTTTCCTTTCTCCCCCAGCACTGCCACAAAGAGGAGGTTGGAAAGTTTCACTTCCATTTGCAGGTGGGGATTGGAAGCTTTTGCTTCCATTTACAGTTAACCATAGTTTATCATTTATGTCTAGACCTAAACAAACAGGTTAATCCTAACTGTGGTTTAGAGAAACAACAAGCCAAGGGTCATAATCCATGGTTTGAAATTGGCCTGTTTCCCTAAATTATAGTTGAGACTAACCACCCTTTGTTGGGTTTGTACATAACAATAAACTGTGGTTAATTGAAAGTAGAGGTGAAGGGTTCTGATTTCCTTGTGGTTGCAGCAGAGAAGGAGAGGGGAAGGGAGAACTGACAACCCCGGGGCTCATTCACATAATGCCAAACCAGTGTTTAGCATTACATCTGAACAAGGCCAGCAAGTTTATAGCAGAGGGCAGAAGCACATCTCGGAGGCACGTTAGATATTTCCACAGGATGAAATATTTGTCCCAGTGGACATGGTACCTTGGCCACAAGAACACTATTATTACTTCAGGGGCACACGTTCATTCCTGCAGCAGTGTGTAAACACAGGGCATAAGGGAATGGCACAGATGTCTCTAGCCTTTCTTGGGTGTTGTCTAATGTACTTACCACACATATATACCTGAGGTGCTTGATTGCATTTAATATTTGCCCTTAACCATTCGATCTTATCACAGCTACTCCGGTTCCATAGGTCTCCTGCATTTACGATACATCTCAGTCAAGCCAAAGTAGCTATCTTGTGTTTTATGATGTGATCTTATCAGGGCACTGTCTCTGTGCTCATTTCTTTTCAACATTTCATCCATCAACGTCAGTCTAGACACCAGCCAACGGCGTAGTAATGTCAAGGCTATGTATTAAGTGGGGCTTCTAGAGGGTTGTCGTTTTTGGGGTTTTTTTTACACCAAAATACACCTTGTTTTCAGGATACAACGTTATTTCCAATGGGTTATTTCTGGAGGGGGGAAACATTTGAAATTACACTGAAAATACTCTGCCTCCTCTATTCGTTCCTCCCCACCCTTTATAACAAAGGGGAGATGTCCCTCAAAAAGAGATGAGCAGACAGTACGGATGAAGAAAATAGGAGATGACATTTTAAAGTCTTCCTCTCTTTATTATTAGATTAAAAGGAGGCAGAAGGCAAGGCAGTTTCTGTTATTTATTAAGTGTCAGGAAATGACCTTCACATCTGGAGTTGCAGCATCCATGGCTTAGAATCCTATTATTTTAATAGCTATAAACATTATTTAGTGTGTTTCATCACCTTGTTAAAACCAGGAGGAGGGTGTCTTACATCTGTGTGCATCACTTCCTATCTAAAGATAATGCAATGTTGTTAGGCACTGACAGAAGTCAAATTTATTTTTGCTCCTCCCCAAATCTGGTCAATTTTGTTGTGCACAGAAGAACTAAATTCTCAGAAGACTTTAGGTTTTGGCATTTCTGAGTTACCCTCGTGCCTTTTAAAATATCTGTACTCCATTTGGCTGTTATCCACCATGCAATTGCAGAATTTGACACTTCTAACTGTTTCCCCTTTCATAAGAGTTCTAGCCCTTTTTCTTGAAGTAAATGTAAAAAACAAACATATTTTTTTTTAAAAAAAGAAAGAATAATCTCAGTTTCAGATGGAGAAATATGTTGGGAAAAGTTATGCCCACAACTCCTCTGCAGTTCACCTTACCCCAAATGTTCTTGTCTTTATGCAGTAGAGAAAAGATTTGTCATGTGCTGCGGAGAAAGGATCATTGAAGATTCAAGGCAAAGAAATTTCAAAGGCCAGAGGGATGGGAAGATGGAAAAGGAAGGCAGAATCAAAAACAGGGGAAGAAAAGCACCCAAATCAGGCGAAAAAAGGGAGAAGCAAATTCTCAGGATGCTGAACTTTTTATTTGTAGGTTGAAGAGCCTGACGTGTTTTGGCCTGTATCTTTTCAAAGCCTTCTTCAGGGGGTTATAGGAAGATGTCTGCAAAAATCTTCTTATTAACAATCTGAGAAAGACATTCTGTTGATAAGAAGATTTTTGCAGACATCTTCCTACAACCCCCTGAAGGCTTTGAAAAGATATAGGCTGAAACACGTCAGGCTCTTCAACCTACAAATAAACAGTTCAGCATCCTGAGAATTTGCTTCTCCCTTTTTTCACCAGAAAAGGAAGGCAGTAATGTTTTTGCTGTGTCAGCATCAAGGGTAGGTATGTTCAGACACCTGCCGAGGGCCCCAACCTTACCCAGAGCCTCATAAAGATGCTCATCCTTGACACCATTGCAACCCATTTGTCCCCTGCCTCTCGCTCTGGCCCAGGCAACAGTGATGGTGAGAAGGAAGAGACGACACGGCCAACCTTCTCATTGATGTTCTCCTGTCAAACAAGCAAGTGGTAGCAATGAGAAAGTGCCTGAAGAGCAATAACAGTTGGTCACAATGGCGGTGAAAAGATAGACTCACTGAGGGATGGGGGTCATTGAGCTTGTCTTGCCCTAGGGCCTACAAAAAACCAAAGCTGGCAGTGTGTGTGTCTGCAAGGCACAATTAGAGAATGGACAATCAACCAGCCTTCATACTTCCCCTGCTTATTTTTGTGGGAGTTGCTTGGACCAATGACCACAGGACAGTCAAAGTGGAGTCAACTGTGAATTTATTCCAGGTGTAGCAGGGCAGGATTAAAGAGAGTTAATTCTTGGCTCCGACTTCTGTAGGTTTGTGGGCATATTCAGTTCTTTGGGTAGCATCCAATGTTAGTCTTGCATAGAGTAGACCCATTGAAATGAAAGAGACTTAAGTTAATCACAACTCACTTGTTCCATTCATTTCAATGGGTCTGCTCTATGCAGGACTAACATTGGATACTACGCATTGTGTGAGATCAATTGGTTTCTTTTCTCCTGGGCTATCGGTCTCATACAATGCAGCCAAAGATTCGCAGAGTACTTGGACATTAATACATAACATTTCTTCTTCATAGGTGGATCTGTAGAAGGACTCGGGCTGGGTGTGTGTGAGTAATCGCACTTTTAGGCAGGAGGTTGGACCAGGTGGTCACTTCTATATCTATCATGCTACGCTCTGCAAAGTCTTGGCTGTTTTAGAAATCCAATCTGAAGCCACTTCAAAGGTGCTACTGTATGCCTTTGATCTGTCAGGACTAAACGGGAGGATCTGAATCTCCCTAGCCAACATAGTATTACTTATATTTTTCTTTTCTCCTGTGGCTTCACATTTTCTTCCTTTGTAATTCCACCCCCCTCTTTGTTTAACCTAGCAGAATTTAGAAAACACATGGAGTTCAAAGCCAACAAAAAATGAAATCCAAATAAAATTTAAGCCCCCCATATTTCTTTTTTCTTAGTCTGTACGAGAAGTCTAGCAAATACCAAATTAAACCCCCCAAGAGCCTGGCTGATGCCCAAAGCCCATCCAGAAAAAGAAACACTGATAAAATCTGCCATGTACAACAAGATAGCTGAAGAAAGACGTATTCCGTCAGTGGCTTGAATTTTGTGTCTGCATATAATAAATGTTATATTTGAATCTGTGGGTGCATTTCCACAATTACAGCTCTCTCTATCTGGCTGTTCAAGAAGCTTGGCCAAAGTACATTATGCGGAGAGTGTTTCATCCCCTAGCTTTGCATAGAAAAAGTTTCCTGCAAATAAAAGTATAACTTTTCTCTCTCCTTCCTGTTTTGGAAAGAGAATATTTAAAGGAGTTTTTCCTCAAAGCATGAGAGCCAAGATTTTTGTTGCTGTTGTAAGGAAATGGGCTTAGAATTAGACTTCCAGTGGACATAAACAATGTATAATTTCAGATCTGAACATTCTTCCTTGCTAATATATATTTTGGGACAAATGGGATTAGAAGACCCTGTATTGGTACTTCAGCAGTATCCAAGGTTCATGTTTAATCTTCAGGCCAAGTCTAGCTTTTGGGAGGCTTTGAAGCAACTTGGCCTGGGTGTGTGTGTGTGTGTGGGAACTTTACGTTTTTTGGGATAGAAATAAAGAGAGGCCCAGCTAGGAAGAGTTATATGCAAGGCTGGACCAAGACCTTTTGCTGCCAGAGGCAAAGAACAACATGGCACCCTCTCCCATTCCGTGTACAAAAGCTGGCCAGACTGGCAGATAAATTTGTCTTTGGTGCTGGGACAGCATCTTATGCTGCACCTGAAAGCAATGTGGGCTAAGTTAGGGGGTGCATGGCAGGTTGTATGACACATAGATCTCTCCTCCAACATCTTGCTGCCACCTCCCAGCAACTGCTGCCTGAGGCGAACTGCTTCACTTGGCCTAATAGTAGAGCTGACTAGATACTGGTTTGGGGCTCAGTCTGTTGATCCAGGTCCTGAACAGTAGCCCTCCACACTGCAACATTTTGTTGCAGGTCCCACTTGTATCTCCGAATGCCTAATGCTGGGGACAAATAACAGGGAAAAGCTATTCCTCCTGCATCCTGTTTTGTCCTTTCCAGAAACTGCTGCTGCTGCTGCTGCTATTATTATTATTATTATTATTATTATTATTATTATTATTATTATTATTATTATTAATCTCCTTCTTGCTCATGGTGGTTTTTCTAGAAAGATATGATGGGCATTGCCAGGTCATGCTGTCTTTTACAGATTCAGGAATTTCCTGACAATTGAGCATGTTTTAAGTATGACTGCTTTCTGGATGTTGGTGTGGAGGTATTTTGGTAGGCCCAGTTTCTGAAAGTTTTCTGTATAGTTTTTTGATGTGATGCCAGTGACTGATGTGACTAACGGAATAATTGTGACCTTTTCCTGTTGCCATAGTTCTTTGACTTCCACGGCCAGTGGTGTATATTTTTCTGTCTTTTCCTCTTCCTTTTCAACAACATTTTTGTCATTCGGTATTGCTATGTCAATGAAGTGTGTGTGTTTTTCTTTTTTGTCTATGACTGTCATTTCTGGTCGGTTGCAAGGTATTGTTTTGTCAGTATGAATTGTTCTGTCCCAGTACATTTTATGATCTGCATTTACCAAGATTGTTTCAGGTGAGTATGTAGTGTATGGTATAGGTTGTTTGATAAGGTTGAATTTGATGGTGAATTATTTTTACAGCTGTATTGTGTCTGCCCATATAGTCCATTCCTGCCAGAATCTTACATCATCCTGTTACATGGTTTATTGTTTCTTGGAACTGATGGCATTTCCTGCAGAGGTCTGTTGTTACATTATTATCTTTTATGATGTATTTTTGGTAGTTCTTGGTTGCTATAACTTGATCCTGTAGAGCTATTAGGAATCCTTCAGCTCACCCTTCCTGAGCCATTTGTACGATTGTTCTTTGTTTATTTGTGGGTTCTGTATTATGTTGTAGTGCTTCCCATTATTAGTATTAGTATTATTAGCTATTATTATTATTTCCACTGAAGCAGGTGAACATTTTGTCTGTACAGTATGTGGATCCCAGTCCTTTCTCCAGCTTTTTTGTCTTGGTCTGGAAAAAACACACCACGCTAGTCTTAACTAGATGTGAACAAATTCTGTACAGTAAATCCACAGCCTGCCTTTGGGCTTCCAGAAGCATTAACTGGATTGTTTCTCTCGAGGGCACAGTGGAGGCTATTCCATTCAGCACCGATGCATTCATCCTGATAGGCCATTGTTACAAGAGTTGGAAGGCTGCAACGTTTGCTGACGGAAAGTGCAAAAACAGCTGTTTTTTTCAGCAGAGCTCTAAGATCGAGCTACTGTTTGTAAACCTCAAACAGACAATTGGAACGCCTGCTCGGCTCTCTGGCTGTGTATAATACAAGCATGTGAACTCCATTGCTTGCCGCTTAGAATCTGAAGGGATTGACGTAGAAAACTTGAGCCAATGGACGGGGGAACGATCAGTCTTTGAGCTCATCAAGATTCTCCAGACATCAGCACACTGCTTATCTCTCGTTGATTTGCATGTGCATTTGCCATCATGGTTCATTTTGCGTGAATGGAGAAATTGCGTAATGCGGACAGCTATGGAAGGCGAAAGTTGCGTTAAAAAAAATCCAAATTTTGCACAAAAGTGTGAATTCCATTCCATTTGGGCTAATTTGAAGTTGTGCTAAAGTGGAATAGTGCATTCACACATTAGTGTTAATGTGCATTAAGTAATGTGGATTAGCACATGCTTTTAAATTTGTGGAAAATCAAACAGGGAATTTAGCCGAATTTGCGAACATTTTTATTGCACATTTTCTCCAGCTTGCAGCTGGGTTTACGGTTGCAAACAGAGCATGCTTGCATATTTTGCTAGCGGAAATAAAATTCTTGTACATCCCTACTTGGGCCTGTGCAAGTTTAATTACACTGAGTGGATGTGGATGGAGGGAATTGACCGAACGCTTCTATGGAGATGTTTTCAGACATCCATCACAAAAGCTGTTGCATCTGAAATCACTTTGTTCCAGACTATGACCTTGTATTATAAGCAGAGAGGGAGAAACAACGGGCCAGATGTTTTAATTAAGTTTATTTATTTATTTATTGCATTGTTATACCGCCCAATAGCCAGAACTCTCTGGGTGGTTTACAAAAATTCCCCATGGTTTAATCTTAGTGCTTCTCTGTCTATGGCCTACCTGGATTACTTGTGTTTATGGCAACATGGGCCTCAGCATGTACCTTCCTAAGCATATTACCACTACTTTCATTAAAACGGAAAACCATCTGAGACCACCCCACAATCAGCACCACATTCATGAAGGGCTTTCCCCAGTTGGACAGATTTTCTGTCCAGCAAAACTGCGGAAAACCTGTGGTATGCAACTATTTGTTCTTTGCACATGTCCACCCTAAACAAAGACTTTTAAAAGTCTTTTTTGGTTTCACAATGGCACAACACCCCTAGCGCAGAGTGAATAATCGATATGATTTCTGCATTCCAGGAGGTACAACGTTTTTGGTCTAGATCGATATTGGCACAGACATATCTTTATAATTTTGTTACTTTTGTAAATTTTCTTACAGGAATATAGACCATCACTAGCTGAGATAGCTATGTGAGGTTACTTGTTTGTTTATTTTGTTTGTTTTGTTTTGTTTTCTCCTCCTGAAAAGGAAAGGAACCTCTCGTGCAAGCACTGAGTCGTTACTGACTCTTGGAGGGACGCCAGCTTTCGCTGACGTTTTCTTGGCAGGCCTTATAGCGGGGTGGTTTGCCGTTGCCTTCCCCGGCCGTGATTACCTTTCCCCCAGCTAACTGGGTACTCATTTTACCGACCTCGGGAGGATGGAAGGCTGAGTCGACCCGAGCCGGCTGCCTGAAACCAGCTTCCGCTGGGAGCGAACTCAGGCCGTGGGGAGAGTTTCAGCTGCAGAAACTGCTGCTTTACCGCTCTGCGCCACACGAGGCTCTCCCCCTACTGACTTATAATTTTGTTGTGTATTTAAAAAAAAATCTTTTTTTTTTTACATTTCTTTTCCTATGTTTTAAAATTTATGTTTTTAAACTTTGTAATACCGCCTTGAGGCCCAGTATTGGGCAAAAGGTGGGATACTACTACTACTACTACTACTAGGTAAAATTGATTTTCTTCCACTGAGAGGCATCCATGCAACCCATAGGAATGTGGTGTAATGATGGACATTTAGTTTTCTTATTGCAATGGAGTTGTTTTGGAATTTCTGCAGAAGAGAGGCCAAAGACAATTCTCTTATTGTATGGTTGCCATATCACTCTTGGAATAGCGGGAAGATGTAATGATATGAAAGCTTATTGAAAATTCTTGGTTATGCTAGTCCCTTGGCAGCAGTATGGTTTATTTTGGCTACACATATAATTATGGTACTGTATAGATTAGTGAGAGACAGCTCAGAAGTGGTGTGGATTAAGAAGGACAGGGGGGATTGCTGTGTTGGATTGGATTGTCTGTACAGCAACATTCATGTGACTGTATCTTGGACTTTAAGGCAGTGGTCATTAAAGCTACAATTCTCTACCCACTTACCTGGGAATAAACCCCCATCAAACTCACTGGGACTTACTTCTGCATAGGCATGTATTGGATTAGCCGTTTACTGCAGGGCTCACTTATTTTATTGCAATCTTAATCATCTCTGTATCTTACTGATATTGAGATTTCTCTTCCTTCGAATGTAATGGAAATTCAGAACTAAGAGCGATCCTATGGCTCATAGACAGCATCTGGGGGCCATAGCTTTTTTTTGAATTCCTAGGTCTAAGGCGGGAGGCAGCACTTCAACCTCAGACCCAGGAGTCTGAGCTCCCCACCCCCTTCCCCTTGCAGTTGACTGCTTCTCCAAGCTTGAAAATACAAACTCGGGAGAGAAAGGGAATGTCCTCAGAGCTCCAGCTAGATGGGCAAAATCGCCCGTCTAGCAAAAATGCAGCTCAAGAGGAGAGTGGAATCAGGGGGAGGAGCAAATGGAAGAAACCACATGAAACCACATTGTAGGTATAGAGATCTTAAGGCCAGCTGTGGTCAAAATTCCCATGAACTAACTAACTGCAATACTGGTTGTGGGCTCTCCCACACTAGAGGCCTTCAAGAGGCAGCTGGACAGCCACCTGTCAGGTATGCTTTAAGGTGGATTCCTGCAATGAGCACGGGGTTGGACTCGATGGCCTTATAGGCCCCTTCCAAGTCTACTACTCTATGATTCTATGCCCCCTTACAGCAACATGCAGGCGAGTTTGCAATATTCCCAACAGGCCCAAAGGCGAGGTGCTTGGGAGTGCAAAAACTCCACCATCTCTGCCATTTTTCTGTTGCAGAATGCACTTTGTAACACCAGTCTTCTGAACTCTGAAGAGATAGTCCCATTGATTCTTCCCTCTAGCTATGTCCTCTATGCAGAAGCAAAAACAAATGCCTTGAACGTCATAAGATTAAATAATTTGGGTAGTCAAATTCATAGTAAGGAAGGGGCCTGTAGACTTTCAGGTGAATAGGAATAAATGAGCAGGTCTTTTTTAAAAGAGGTCTGCATTATTAGTTTGCCATTTCCTTTGATTACCAGCTATGTACGTGTTACACCAGGCAGCAAGTAGTTAACGTTTTCTGGACATATTGTACAATCTGCCAGAAACAGAAGATTCTTCCTTTCTTTGCCTGGAGACAGGATCTTGAAGCCACTGTTTATTGGCCAGGGTTGTCAAAGTCCACTTGGCTGGCTATAAAAAAGGGAGGTTGAAGCAGTACAAGCTGTTCGGTTACCGAGTGATGCTCTGCTGCCGAAATGAGGGAAATCACTCTAGGTTTAGACTTGAGAAAGATCAACATAACTAGATGAGGTGGTTTCCCACCAGATGCTTAGGCTGGTATTCACAGCCTATAATGTCTGATGGCAGTGATTTATTCATAAATCTGAATTTGCTGTGTACTGTTCTTATGCATGGTTGTTGTTTAAATGAAACATTATTAAAAGTCCTCTCTGTCTGGAATGGCTGAGTGGTGACAAATAAGTCGCTTTACCTTAGCTAGAATTGCACCTCCTCCTCACCCATCTTATTTTTAAACCTCCGATGGTATCTCATTCGCGTTATAAGCCGCCCAGCTCCCTGCTGGAAAGAACTAATGCCCTTAGATGCTTTGAAGTGGAAGGTTACATGTTCACCCAATTTGGTTGTTCCAGGCAGCCAATTAAAATAAATCCAGGTTGGGGGAGTAATAGGTTGGCATCCTTGGAGCAGGCTTGATTAATATACCTCAGATGCTTCAAATTTTACTTCAGTCTGTGTGCTGCCTAAGATATATATTTACACCTCAGGTTAAGGGAATTTGCAACATTTCACCTTAGTTTGTAGCAGGGTGGTCCAGAAGGTTTATGGGATCCAGGGCAAGTGTGCTTCCGTGTGTGTGTGACAGCTCCTCTCTGTGTGTGTGTGTGTGTGTGTGTGTGTGCGTGTGTAAGTGTCTAAGGAGGCAATTGGGCAGGGCTCAGGAATAGTCTAATGGTATACACCGGACCTAAGGCAGGTCTTGCTTTGCCTTGACCTGGGCCAATTTGCCTCAGTTGTTCCCCGCTGGGCATCCTGGGTTTCTTGTATGGTAGTCAGCTCCCTTCGTCAGCTCTCAGTGTTAAGGAAGGAATGAAAAGCCTCTCAGAACAGTGATCACCTGTGTTTGTCAATGCGTTAGTATCCAAGAAGAACCCCAGTCCCTTTAAAGCTCTTTCAGGCACACACACGTCATCCGTTGACGCACAACCCGCAATTGGTTGTCGAGTTTTTAACAAAACAGCCTCTGTCTGAAGTGACTCTGAGTCTGCTGAGACTTGTGGAGTCATCAGTGAGTATTATCATGACGATTGACGAACGGTAGCCATATGGCGCATCAGAGAATTGAGTGTAATCTGGACGCTCAGATCTTTATGGGTGCAGTTTGCCAATACATGCAGAGCTTTCTCACAATGGATCTTTCTGTGCCTTCCGCTACACTGGATCCCCAGTTTTTAATAGACAATGTACCGCTGCCATTTTGCACTGCCAAATATAGATCCCACTCTCCTAAAGATGTGATTTCCTTCCTGTCCTCTTTTTTGCTTCTCAGTGCTCATGGCTTGCCTCCTTTGACAGTCCCAACGGCTGCCTACGCAATAGTGTCATAAATCTTATTATCTTCATAATCTTTAATTATAGAATAATAAACATTTTCTTGTTGATAATATGCATCTCTTTCTCTTTGGTAACCAAAGCAACATCCTATGTGCTATTTTATCAAAGGAAAGAGTAAAAAGAATGGGGTGGGGGGGGGGAAAGCATCTCACCATGCTTTAATGATAGAAAATGATCGTTTTCATCTTTAAAACACTTTATAACCCACTTTATAACCCTTTCCTTCATTAATCTCAGGTTTATTTAACATTTAGCCTAGGCTTTTTGCTATTTTATATATGAATCTCAATTGCTGTCAGTCTTCCAGTAGATTATCTGCTATTAGCAGAGATATATTCTCAATTAAAAACTGTGGGACTAACTGAGGCAACTGAGTCATTTATATTGTCTTTACTCACTGAAGTGTAGAAAGCTTTAGTCAAGGCCAACTTTGTACAGTTTTTCATACCAGTTGAGTCCCTCTGTGCCTTTCAGAATGGCTTGGGTCTTTGTGTAGCTAAGTGGCTTTGATGAGGAAAGCAAACTGTGATTGATGATGTCAGAATACATTTAGTCTATCCCAGAAGAGGGAGTATTTGGAGTGTCCTTATTTTTCAGAATGCAAACACAACTTGAAAATCACCCCACAAAACATTGCATCCGCGCAACAATACCTTGGAAGGAGATCACCAGGGTTATTGCTAGCACAATTCCCAGTTTCTTCTTCTTCTTTGCATTGTGCCCCAAAATCTGTGAACTTCTTTGGTTTTGTTTTTAAAAAACGTGAAAAAAATTCACGTAAATTGCATCTGGAATTTGCACAAATTATGCACATTTTGGTCACTTTTTTAAAAAAAGAAAAAAAGAAGAAGATCGAGTTAGATCAGTTCATGGGAAAGTGAACCAAAGTCCAGGGGAGCAAGTTGTTGAAAACTCTGCGAACTTCACCGACCTGGACAGATTCCTCCAGCATACCTATTCTGGGCATTGACATTCTTGTTACTGTAGCTTTGGTCTGCATCCTCTGAATTATCCAACTGCCCTGGGGCTAGCTAATGGCAACTCTACAGGCTTAATTTCCAAACCCAGATCCATCATTCCTCTTCACCATCAGCAAGTAGGTGACAGTTTTGTAATCCCCACTGAAATGTTTCATTAGCGGCAGGATCTGACCCCCTCCAGTACACTGTGAGCTTCCAGAAAATATCTAGCTAGCCACTGTGGAAATAGGACTAGATGGATCCATGGTCTGATCCAGCAGGGCTCTTCTGGTGTTCTTACGTTTAATTAAAACTGGCAACAGCTTATTACTTATTGTAACAAACTGAACTGGTGTTAATAATGTATTTATTATAAGATTTTGTGGTACATATGACAATAAAGGAAATTGCTGTATGTTGTGATTTTATATAAATGCTTCATTTATAAAATCTTGAAGTGATCAAATAGCCTTTTATGGTCTGCTGATAGGGCAATGTCTCTGGAAAAAGCTGTTTGGCCTTACCCTCTTAAATACTAAGGAGGAATCAAATGCAATTAAATCTCTTCTCAAGGTGCATTTTAGCCCTGTGCTCAGCACCACACCCAGGCTTATTAAAACTCATCAGTTCCTGAAAGTGCGGTGAGATGCCCTAATCACCTTTGACATGATCTATGCATTACCTTAGGGCAGAAATGATGGAAGATAGATTTAGCATCTTTCACCTCTTCATAGAATCATAGAATTGTAGAGTTGGGAGGGGCCTACAAGGCCATCGAGTCCAACCCCCTGCTCAATGCAGGAATCCACCCTAAAGCATCCCTGACAGATGGTTGTCCAGCTTCCTCTTGAATGCCTCTAGTGTGGGAGAGCCCACCACCTCCCTAGGTAACTGATTCCATTGTCGTACTGCTCTAACAGTCAGGAAGTTTTTCCTTATGTCCATCTGGAATCTGGCTTCCTTTAACTTGAGCCCGTTATTCCGTGCCCTGCACTCTGGGAGGATCGAGAAGAGCTCCTGGCCCTCCTCTGTGTGACAACCTTTTAAGTATTTGAAGAGTGCTGTCATGTCTTGTCCTTACCCTACTTTTAAATCTCTGTGCGCAGTCTTTGTAAGAATAGGCTTGTAAATAAGGTTGTTTTTACTGGCAAGGAGAAAAGAATTTTGAAGGCAAGGCAAGGAACTGTTTGAGGCTGGGAGGGGAGCCGCTGGGTAAATTTCCTACTTCTGACCCCAATTTACTTCTTTTGTTTTGGAATATGCTTGCACTTTCTACCTCTCAGAGGGACCTTTTGAAGCTGCACATGGAAAACAGCCTTTTTTTTCCTGAGCTGAACTTGAAGATGGAAGTGCTTTAAGATAGGGTGACCATATGAAAAGGAGGACAGAGCTCCTGTATCTTTAACAGTTGCATAGAAAAGGGAATTTCAACAGTTGTCATTTGTATATATGGAGAACCTGGTGAAATTCCTTCTTCATCACCACAGTTAAAGCTGCAGGAGCTATACCAGAGTGACCAGATTTAAAAGAGGGCAGGGCATCTGCAGCTTTAACTGTGGTGATGAAGAGGAAATTTCACCAGGTTCCCCATATATACAAATGACACCTGCTGAAATTCCCTTTTCTATGCAACTGTTAAAGATACAGGAGCTCTGTCCTCCTTTTCATATGGTCACCCTATTTAAGAGGCAGTTTGCTTTCTAGGGTTTCCTACATTTAGCAACCCATTCAGCATAAGGCAAGATGCAATATTTTTCAAGCCAGAGGGCAGCACTTTGTACCCAGTTCTTTGGCTACTAGCCCTGAGGGTTGTGTATTCTCCAGTATTCGAGGCAATAAGCCTGTGTGCACCAGTTGCTGGGGAACATGCGTGAGAGGGTGCTGTTGCATCACGTCCTGCTTGTTCATCCCTGGCCCATGGCTGGTTGGCCACTGTGTGAACAGAGTGCTGGACTAGATGGACCCTCGGTCTGATCCAGCAGGGCTCTTCTTGTTCTCCAGCTAGAGAAACTGTAGCACATACTGGAGGTTATAGAAGTGGACATAAAGTGTGATTGACTTCCCACAGTTACTTGACTCATCTACTCAAGAAGTATTTTTCTGATAGGTGGCCTGAAATATGAAATTCCTGCAGGTTCTACTTTTGAACAGCTGTCCTGGTAGTGCAGTGAAAAGAGAATTGGTGTTCTTCCAGGTTTGAGATCTGCTGTCTGTGCTTGACAATAATACGTCAGTAAGCCTAGACAGGATCTACCCTACTACTTTATAACAGTTTATAATGGTATTGACAACTATTGGGGCCCAGGAAACATTCCATATACTGTTTTCAAACCGCTTTCAAATATTATATCAAATATTATATCTTGCTTGGTATAGATCTGGCTTTAGTGGACACGCTGCAGCCCTATTCTTGAACTTGTGGCTCACAAATGTGAAAAACTTGAATCATTTTAATCTGGGGCGTTGATGAATGTATAGAACGCAAGCTGTTCCTTTACATTTTTCAGAAGAATTAACATTTTTTGCTGTCAGGTTTTCCTAGGCTACCTTGATTGCTCAGAGAGCATGAAACTTAGTTCAAAAAAGAAAAAGGAAAAGGAAAAAAGGGCAGACGAATTTCAGGATGTAACCAAAGCTTCATAGGGCTCACAAATACCTCTCTGCCAAAGGCTGTATGCTCATTATCCTTGTTTTAAAAGGGGAGCATGCTTCAGCATTCTTTAAAAAACAGGAAATTTGCTGGTGCAGTTTTAGAGGACTGGTCACAGCTTGAAGCACATGGAAGACAGCATGAGATAATAAATTGTGGTTGCTAGACCACGGCTTTTGAAGTTCTTATTGTCAAATAGTCCTTTATTTGTTCTGGCTTTCTCACTATTTCCCTTTCATATTTGGATTGGGTCAGAAATCTTGGCTATGTATTTATAGTCATGTCCTCAAAGAGGGAATAAATAGGTGCAGCTTTCTTTTTTGGGGTGAACATCACATTTCAAAGATAAAAGTTTTGAACCACTTGAGACTTTTTGATGCCTAAGCCTGAAAATCCAAATGGTGTCTTTACTGATGGGGGAAAAAAAACTACAAGAATAAACAAAATAATTGACTATTTGTTTCCCTTCAGTGCACCCCAGAATCTGCTTGAGGAACTTCATGGTTGGCCCTGAGAGCACTGTGTTCTTTTCCCAAGTAGCTTGAGTCAAAGCAGTGTAGTTAAGCAAGTGTGTGTATCTGAGTGTGCTAACAACAGCAGTAAAACAAATTACAGCAAGTAGAAAGTTCTTCATTGGAAATGCACATCAGGCAGATCTCAGTGGGTAATTAACCAGGAGGAAAAGAGAATCATGAACAGGGAAACTTTCCAGTAGAACTGCTAGATTACAAGATGCCAAAATTACTTTTTGGGTAACCTCATGTGCTTCAGAAGAACCAAGCAGATCCACACTTTCCACAGCACTGTGGTTGTACTGTGGTCTTTGGCTTTACCCATAAAATGTAAGGAGGTATCTGTAGTGTGTCCACTACTGATTTTGGTGTAATCATGGCTAAGTGCCTCATGGTGATTGTTAAGTGCCTAGAAACAGAGAATTCGAAACTAGTGTAACCCCTTTTACACAACATTTCTACCTTAAGAAACACATGCACACATCCAGGTCTCTAATAAGTGGCAACATAATTGCCTCTTGAGCTCAGCTTGATTTACTTCTGTAACATTTTCAAGTATTAGTTGCTGCTGCTTTTCATTGATTATTGTCTGCCTGACTAGCCTATTTACTGTTTTTCCAGTAGATAGGTTTTTGTTCCTGGTCAGGAAAATGCATTCTGACTTAATCAGTACTGAGATGGTAGCTAGGTTACGGTTGTATGTTTCTTTTCATACGCTCGTACATTAATTTTTGAATTCCCTGTAGCTTGAGTTCGTTGGTTTGAAAATTTGAAATATACTCCCATTAGTGCATTTGGGTTTCTTGAAACAGTTCTGGGAAATGGATTTGATAGCAAGGATATACGAAAAGGAAGTGTGTTTGAGAGGAGAAGGGGATATCTCTGGTGGCCAGGAGAAGCTATTACAGAATTGGGGAAATGCAGGTGGTCTATTTTTCTGGTTATGAGTTTTATGGGTGTGTGAAATTACTTTCTAGTCCAGCAGAGGAAGGAATGGACACTAATAGTCTCAAAACAACAGCTTTTTAGGCTGCCTGGGCACAGGTGTGAATGAACGAAAATGAAATACATGGAGCTTGTTCTATATACTTCCTTCTTTATCTAGAGAGGCAAATGAAATAGGCCTGATGCTTGATAAATATTCTGCTTTGCTAGCATAGTCTTTTAAATTCTTCCTCCCCTCCCCACTTTTTTCTTGAGACAAAACTACCCATTGTTTTCCACAAAATTTCTTAGCTTCCTTCCCAACCCCACGCTCTATGGGAAAATGTTTGCCCACTCTAGTTCTCTCAGTTGACTTCATTTGCCCTCAGTGACATCATGACTCATGACACAGAGAAATCTGATTGGCTGTGTAGTGTAGATTCCACATTCTGTTCAAGTTTCCAGCATGACTAACCCAGGGAGCACTGGTCTCTTGCTTGCCCATAGTGACATCTTCATGCAACCAATTCAGCTGGTTCATATATTACCACCAAATCATGGTTTGGCTGTCAGTGGGCTTACAAACAGCCTCACTCTCCTCATGTTCTCTGACTTCCTTGTTTGGGCAAGCCATAGTTTGTTATTATATCTGAACCAGAAAATTTTGACTTCCACTCCACCTACGAAAACGATGGTCTCTGGTTTGCAAATAAGGGCAAACCAATGTTTGCTGTTTTGAATATAATAGCAAATGGTGGTTTTTCTGAAACTGGAAGACAGAGCAGTATCATCTGAAGACATTTTGCTGCCTGACATTTCACAGATCCCAATTGATGCACACACACCCTTGCTGGGATCAATGCTTCGGAACATGTGTTACATCATTCAGATACCAGTTCCTGCTTTCAGGAAGGTCCCTTCCTAAGGGACCGCCTGTCTTGCTTTGAACCTGTCCAGATATTCAGATCTCCAGGAGTGTCTCTTTTGAGAACAACATTCTTGGGCACATGTGAAAAGGCTTCCTCCTGTATTATTCAAAGCCATAGAATGTGCTCCCTTGGAGAACTACATTTGCTCCCTGATCTCTTGACTTTTAGAAAGGGTGTAAAAACACGTCTTTTCAATTTAGACTTCAAGAATGTATAGTTTAATGTTTTAACATTTTTACTGTTTTTACTGTTCTTGGTTTTATTATTTTATTGCTTTTCATTGTTCTATACTACCTTGATCTCTTTTCATCAGATAGGGCAGTTATATAGATGCTAACAATAAATAAATAAATTTGGAATGTATACAATATGCTTTCAAATGACATCTAAGAATAATCTTGGCGTAAGCCAACAGTTATTCAGATGCAGGTCATTGGGTGCACATTTTGTTTCAATATCTTGTAGCCTCTTTTACTGCCTAAGTGATCCTTTATTTCATGGACCATCAACTCAGGAGCTTTTAACAGCCTCTCTTGTGCTATTATATTCCATTGGGTCAGTGTGGATTCTTTAGATAGTGAGGTCAGTTGGAGTTCAGCCTTGAACTCTTTACAGACCCTTCATTTGTCCTGAATTGTGGAGCTCCTTCCATCTTAATTCAATTTGAAATTCACAGAACTGAATTACCAAGGATGGGATTGCGTCAGAATTGAAATGGAGTGTCTAGAATGAATATGCTTTTTGAGCTGCTGTACTGTTCTTTAAAATCAGTGATAGCCTCTTGTCAGCCACATCTGGCCACCAATGGCCCTACTAATTTTTAATTGGTTATGGTAAACAATTCACACACAGCTTTACTTGGCAGAGAAAGACACAGCAAATCTCTGGATGTATGTATGTGTGTATGTATGTCACATAAATGCTATTGTTTTCCTATCTTATGCACATTCAGAAAAGGCAAAGGAGAAGTATTAATCTCCACTTTGAAGGGATCTTTCAAGGAGAGCATTTATTCCTCACACACCTCAAATATCAATGACCTCATGCTAGCAAAACACATGTGCTCCAAAATATGATGTCCTTACTGCTTGGTGATGTCAATGTTACTACAGAATTTGATTATCCATGAAGGCCTAACTCTATCTCTCCCAGTATGAACCTATCCATAAACTATGACGGTTACCTGAGGCTCTCCTTCAGGTGCCTCCTGCTATGGAGGTTTTGAAGATCACAACAAGGAAGTATCCCCCTGTTTATGGAACACGCTCCCCAGTGAGGTCCATCTGGAGCCAGCATTGTCATCCATTTTGGCATCAGGTTAAGACTTTCCTCTATTCCCAGTCATTTCATGGCATATGATAAGGTTTTAAATTATGGAATTCACTACCACAAGATGTAGTGATGGCCATCAATTTGGATGGCTTTAAAAGAGGGTTGGATAAGTTCTTGGAGGCAAAGGCTATCGATGGCTACTAGCCCTGAGGGTTGTGTATTCTCCAGTATCAGGGGAAGTAAGCCTGTGTGCACCAGTTCCTGGGGAACATGGATGGGAGGGTGCTGTTGCACCAGTCCTGCTTTGTTGGTCCTTGGTCGACAACTGGTTAGCCACTGTGTGAACAGAGTGCTGGATTAGATGGGCCCTCAGTCTGATCCAGCATGGTACTTCTTATGTTCTTAAGCATTTTTTAATGTTGTTATGTTGTTTTGTATTGTATTTTTAAGTTTTAATCTTTTGTAAACCCATAGAGAGCTTTGGTTATTGGGCAATATAGAAATGTAATAAATAAATAAATAATAAAATAACTCTAGGCTACTTCTAGGAGACTAGAACAATGCTCCAGCCCAAGAATACATATTTTGTCCCTCTCTGCTTTAAGTTATTCTGAATGGGCTGGAGTTGATATGCACCTTTCCAGTCACTGAAAGTGATCTCATATGCGGCTTGTAAGTTACAATAGAAATGTTACATATTTATAGCTACATCCTTTCCCGTGTTAATTGCAGCCCATTGGACTATTAAGAATGTATTTTAATTCCTAGCAATAAGCAGGTCATGATTTTTACTATCATCTTTGCATCCTCAGCAATTTTATGTCATCGTTTTATTACCCACTTCTTGAAATAGCCCTGAATGGGTTATTTGACTCTCATGGAGTTTGCTGTGGCAAAGGAGCATTCAACACGCTTGTTAAATATGCAAGCAAGCCAATTAAATTCTTTGACCAGGGCTCTCCTGAATAAGACCTGATATGGAAAAATCTCTTGAAACAATCACTTGAATTAAACCACTGGTTGAACTAAATCAAACTTTGTTTTATTGAAATAAGGATCTGACACTAGAAGTCTAAAGGTTATGTACAGTATATGGACGGCTCTTATTAGGAATGGAGTTCCCTGAAAAATGGCAAATTATACCACGGGAGCAAAAACAATATGCTAGGTGCATGTCTGTGAATATGTTTACATAATAATAAACTATATAGAGTGAGCTTTGAGGCAGTTTGCACACACTGAGAGCTTAATTGGAAATGGGACTCCATATCTAAATACTCAGTGACACCTAGAGAGTTTTTAAGAGTTAAGAGAGGCAAATATTATAAGCGTGGACAAAAGGTTTTTTTTTTAACCCTACAGATCTGGTTCTGATATTATGACAACCCAGAGTATGGGTTGTTGCATTACTCAGAGTTTACCCTTGATTTGTCCTGCAGACAATTGTGTAAAGATCAGGTTGTATTTTTGTTTTTCCCTAATCCTTGGGTTCTTGTGTTTTCTTACTCCTTCGACTGTTCCCTCCCTGTATCCCAAATGCCTTTTCAATGCTGTGGTACTGAGTTCTTATGTGGCCATTTTATTTACCACTTACCCACCACATTTGTAACCTGGTGGAACAACCCAGGGTTCTGAGTTTGCACATTACAACCTGTAGTTAACAACAACAATTTATTGCAGTCAATAGACCATTCCAACAAAAGTTACATACAAAAAGACTGAGCGTACAACCCATAGTTGAAACAACTTAGAGTTCACAACCCAACCCATGGGTTCTCTTCCTAGGATGTTCATGGTTAAAAATGTATAGTTTAGGGTTCGCACATAACAACCCACAATTCAATAACCCATACTCAAACCATACTCGGGGTTGTCATTACTTGTGAACCAGGTCACATTCTCTCCTCTGAAAACAAATACTTTGGCTAGGGATGCTTGAGGAATTGGTGTTTTTTGGAGAATTCTTATATGAACTATTCTGATTCGTATCTCTGGCACTAATGTGTGGGTCACAATGTTGTTATTCTTTGGGTTTCTCACTTCTGCAAATTCTGTGATGGAGTGCTCATATTTTAATATGTATTTGTGCATTTTGAGATAGAACAAGTTTAGAAATGCATATTTTGAAATAAAATACATTCAAAAATGTGAATTTATTATCCTCCTTCTCCATTTAAACCTTCATTCTGAACACAACAGAATTGGTCTTATGAATTGGAACTGATCACCTTCTTGGTGTTGTTTTTTGTGGTTTTTGACTAATGGAATAAAAATGTTGCTCGTATGTAGTGAACCTCTGGAGCCTGTGTGCATGTAGGCCTTAGATCTTTTAAGATGAGCCGGAGAGCTCCCTCTGACATGTGGGAGACTTAAATTGATTTGTAATGTGCAAAATCAACTCTGAGTGCTGTGTAATTTTGTTCCAGAGGGGTCTTAATGTAGCCAGTGAAAGTGTTCCAACAATCCTAGCTATGCCAGTGGGTGAATGTGAAAGGGAGAAAAGAAAAGGAGGCTTGAAAGATGTTTTAGAGAGGGAGGGGCTATGTGGTAATTGCAGAACAAAGACTTTGGGTAGTTCAAAAGGGCAACTGAGCACTTGCCAGCATTTGAATTGTGTTGGGCAGGCCCTGCCAAAATTTCCCAGATGCTCTTGGCCTGGCCGGAATAACTGTTTGGCCAAGTTGAGGAGGATCATTGCTGGAGGTGTGTGTGGGGAGTGGAGATGGGAAGAACTACTCCCTCCCCTCAAGATCTCCAAATTTAAAGGAGGTCTCCGAGCCCCAGGCCTGTATATGTGAAACACGCTGGCAAAAGGGCAGAAAAGGCAACTAATATGATTCCGGGGCTAGAGCATCTCCCCTACGAGGGAAGGTTACATCAACTGGGATTGTTTAGCTTGGAAAAAAGGAGGCTAAGGGGAGACATGATAGAGGTGTACAAAATTATGCATGGTGTGGAGAATGTGAATAGGGAGACATTTTTCTCCCTCTCAAAATACTAGGACCCGGGGTCATCCCATGAAACTGATTGGTGGGAGATCCACGACAAATAAAAGGAAGTACTTCTTCACACAGTGCATAGTTAAATTATGGAACTCACTACCACAAGATGTAGTGATGGCCACCAATCTGGATGGCTTTAAAAGGGAGTTGGATAAATTCCTGGAGGAGAAGGCTAGCAATGGCTACTAGCCCTGACTGTTATGTGCTACCTCCAGTATCCGAGGCAGTAAGCTTGTGTGCACCAGTTGCTGGGGAACATGGGTGGGAGGGTGCTGTTGCACCATGTCCTGCTTGCACATCCCTGGCTGATGGCTAATTGGTCACTGTGTGAACAGAGTGCTGAACTAGATGGACCCTTGGTCTGATCCAGCATAAGGGCTCTTCTTATGTTCTTAAAATCCTTGTTGCTGTTCTTGGGACTAATGTGGGCTTCTCTTACTACTGTACCCAGAACAATCTCTACTTTGTGTTACACAAAGAATGTGTGGTAGACTTCTATTTGCCCCTACACTTGTACATTAAGTAACCTATTTGTATTGTTGCACTAAGAATATAATTAAGGTTAGTGCTAAAGTCTCTTAGTCTTTTTTTATTTCTCCTCTTGGGTCTGAAACTTCAACCGAGTATTCTGAAATTGTATGCAATAGGAGCAGAGGGTTTGGCTTCCAAGCAGGCTTGAAAGTGTAAGCTTAGAAATTAATTGTTGTACAAAGATTGATCGTAGGAACACAGACAGATTAAAGCATAAGTCTAGTGCCCTATTAGTTGTGAACTACTTGTGCAGATGCTTCCCCCCTTAAATATAATTTCTCCACTTTTAAAAAGCTCCTTATCAACACTGTTATTTTGGCCAAGATTCAAAAGCCAGGCTTCAAAGAGTCCTATATGTTGTCCATGCATGTCCATATCAACAGTTGTCTGATTTTGTGTCCCAATGGCTTTGTCGGGTACTGCTCAAGATAGGGCATGGTGGTAGCTGGAGATATTTGGAATGGAAAAGGCCCTGTAAAGCCCTGGTGCTGGCCCTTTTGCACTCCATTGGCTTCCAACCTTCATGATGAAAATGTGCCTTGCCTATTGACCTTTTACAGAAATAGAATAGAAGTTGGAATTTGCTAGCCAGCACAATTGCAGGGGGAAGCATTGTGGAGTTCAAGAGGAGGACAGGGGTGTTCATTAAGGGACTGGGGAAAATCTCTGTTCATCCTCTTTGCAAAGAACACTGTTTAGCAGTTTTGATATGTCATCAGCTGTCAACATTGCCCTTCTGCTGTTTAGATGGAACAAGCCGGTCAGTCCCTATGCAAAATAATAAATAGACGCAAATCTGACATAAAAAATGGCAACATTCAGAAACATTTGAACATTTCAGTCTCTTAGGACGTTCTGTACCAGACATTAAAGTCATCATAGTTCAACCAAAAGACTTCAAAGAAAGATTTCAGCGTAAAATTGCCGAGTTAGAATTCATTCGCAGATTTGATTCTGTTCATTTGGGATTTAATCAGAACTCAATGTCTTTCCCACTAGAAGTGTTAAATTAGCCTAGCATACCTAGAAAGATAGTGGCTGCAAAACTATGAACTGGATACTCTGTTGTGTTGTGTGCATTTGAGTGGTGCATAGAAATGTCACAGGTCTACGTTACTCTTTGACACCCCAAGCATTTTGGCCTCACTGGTTACATTTTCCCCCACTTGGTACCCAGGTGTGTGATTTGCCAGCTAAACAGAAAACATCATGCATCTCATAAAGTGGGCTCTAGTCCATGAAGACATATTCCACAATACATCTATTAGTTTTGCTGGTGCCCTAAGACTCTTTGTTCTTTTTACTGCAAAAGAGTAACTGGGCTACTATGGCAAGAGTTGGGAAAACCAAGCTGGAAGTGACTCATTGTTGAACATCTCAAACATTCTTCTTCTCTCTATGCACTTGTGTGGATTGTTTTTAATGGAGCTCAATCAGAGGCTTTCACTGGCTTTGCTCTCATTCTCTCCTCCACAGTGAAAGAGATAGAGAATAATTCTTTTGATCCCTGTGAGCAAAGCCAAGGGGCACCTGAAATGAGAACATTTCTTTGCCCTGATGGAAGGGAATGAGTACACAATGGCTCATCATAACAGAAGATCAAATGCTTGGGAAAGCAAGCCTCTGTGGGCAGAGTAAATGGCGTGTCCAAGGAGCTTGGCTTTAGGTCTGAAGGACTGTCAGCTTTTCCGCAGCTGTTCCCAAGCTGCCTACAGCATCTGATGCCCACAGCATGCTAGGAAAGATGTGGGCAGTAAAAATCCAATGACCCATCAAGCTAAAGCAGGCTGGATGCAGTAAGTGAAGCTCGCCCACAGGCTGCAGCTGTTGATGGACGTAGAAGCAGCCCTGTGCTTTGGAGATCTGGGCCTCTGTGTACAAAAGAGATGGTACTACGTCCAAGAAATGTTCACACTGCCAAACTGAGACCTTTTTTATGTTTGAAGCAAAAGGAAGTCAAAATTCCTTCCTGCTCCTGGGTGAAATGATTTGGTTAATATTCTTTCTTTCCTTTTAATTATGTAGGGATTAGGGATATGGATGGATCACATTTGTGTGTGTGTGTGTGTGTGTGTGTGTGTGTGATCATTTTGTGAGTTAAAAAAAGGCTTCAAAATATGTTTTCCAACACACACACACCCTCCCATACCTCAGCGATTTTGCAGTGAATCATACCTGCTCGCTGTCGCTTCCAGCAGCCGTTTGAGCTTGTATATTAAACAGGGTAATTCATCTTGCTGGGTAGGTGATGCAGGCAGTGAGGGAGCAGTTAGCCAGTGTGCTCCCATCAGAACATCACGTTGCCAATTGGATTCAGTTATGTGACAATATCACAAAGCCAATTCAGTGCAAGGGCTTGAACCGTATTTTTTAAGTTGTACAAATCATGGCTGAATTTTTCACAAATTTGTATCATTTGTGAAACATTTGGCTGAAAATTGGGCAAATTTCTATTTGCACAACTTACAGCTTCTCACCCCACCCCCCAAAATGCAAAAAGTTCCCAAAGTTTTTTTTTTGGGGGGGGGATACAAACTGAGTCGGGCATGTCACATAACTCTGTCGAGCAGAAAGAGAAATGGATTTTCCAGTAATGGACATCACCAGGAAGCCCTCATTTCAGAAGACCCATCTGCAGAACACACACACACCAAAGTTCAATCTAGCCTGCCATTCTGCTTCCTTCTGTGGCTACAACCAGGCTATTGCCACCTTGTTATTCAGTGGCACCCTGCCTCTGAAGATGGAGATTCCAAGTACCCATTATGGTTAATAGTCACTGCAAGAACTATCCTCATTCATCTAATCTCCCTTTAAAGCCATCTAAACCAGGGGCTATCACCATAGCTCGTGCCAGCAAATTCCATTGTGGTGTGTGAAATTCCGTTGGATTTGCCTGTCTGGAATCTGCTGCTAATGAAATTCTGTAGATGACCATGAGCTGTAGAATTATGAGGAAATTGGTCTGTAGCTTCTCAGGTACTCCTTTAACTTCACATGTTCCAGGACTGAGCCCCCGTGTTGGAATTGGGTGCTACGGCTGTGCCCTCGTGAGGCTTGGCAGTTGTGTGAATGACCCAAGAGAGAGAGAGCGCAATGCTTTTTGTGTGTGTGCATCTGTGTGTATGTGTGGTGATGGTGGTTGAAACACACTATACACGTAGGTCTCTGAGTCAGGATAACAAGCTACATTTCCCCAGTTTTTGAACCACTTCAGGCTGTGGCTCAGTGCTAGAATACCTGCTTTGCATGCAGAAGGTCTCAGGTTTGATCCCCGGCATCTCCAGGTAGGACTAGGAAAGAATGTTTCCTGAAACCCTGGAGAGCTGCTGCCAGTCAGTGCGGACAATATTGAGCTGGATGAACCAATTCTCTGACTCAGTATAAGGCATTTTCCTATGAGCCTAACGAAGATAATGTATTTTAGAAACAAAAACCCAAGTATCCTCTTTCATCGTGTATTTTGAGAAATACTAGCTCATTCGTTCTTTTGTGTATGCAGTGTGCACTGCTTTTTGCATGTGTGAGAAACATCTCGCTGGCCCTGATGATAGGTATCTAGAGGTGTGCATAGTAGAACTTCATTCTGTCTGGACCATTCTCTCTCGCAGTGTCAACAGGATTACAAATATATTTTTCTGTCCCTCACGTCTCTAGTGTTTGCCTTGAAGCATGCAACTTGGCACTTGCTACATTGTAGACAAGACTCTTCCTTCCTTTCTTTTCTCAAGGTTGGCAATTCCATTTACACAAAGATACATGGATAGAAAACCATCATTTTTGTGTGAGTGTATGGACCTCATCAGCCCCTGCCCCTTTCAGTGGCTATGAGCCCAGCTCATTCATTCATTCATTGTTGCACTGTCAAGGCTGAGCCTTTGGCAGCTATCACAGGTGAACTGGGACCCAGGAGTTGAGCCAGAGAATCAGAGCTTAGGACATCACAGAAATGCACTGGAGTTGGGGAGGCCGTTGCTGCTCAGGCAAATATCCAGCTCAAACGGGAAGCCATTTATAGTCCTTCTTGTTTAAGACCTCAGTGTGGGTAAAGCTAGTTCAGAGTGTGGCAAAGGAGCATATATGTTTTTAAAGGTAAATAAATAAATAGAAGTCCAGCCTTGCATTCTGCCTTAGAACAGTCCCTGCTTTCCTTCCAACTTTCTCTTTGTGGCCCTTGGCCGACTCATTAGTGGGGACTCATCAGTGGGGACCGACTCATAAGCCCTTGCAATAGATTTGGCATTTATAGCAACTGGTCCAAAAATTGGGTTCAAACAAGAGTTGGAATTCATTATTATTATTATTATTATTATTATTATTATTATTATTTTACTAGGTTGTATCCTTTTTGAGTGTTCAGAAAGAGCAGGGGTATGCAAAGACTGACACTTACTGGCACACGCTTGAGTCCTGGGTCAGATCTGCACTAAGCAGGATATAACACTTTGAAAACGGTATATGTAATGTGCCCTGGGCCCAAACAGTTGTCAAAATAATTATAAACTGTTATAAAGCAGTAGTGTAGATCCTGCCCTGGTGTCTTAAGTTCATGACATGCTAACATATGACGTTCTAACAGTGGGTAACATGATCCAACTGAAGTCCTAATTGGAATGCACACATTGAAATGTATAGGACTTAAGTTAGTGTTGACTAACTTAAATTCCGTTCATTTCAATGGGTCTTCCCTAAGTAGGACTTAAGTTGGATTTTACCCAATGAAACCATTTTTTCATGCAATTATATATGCGATGTCAGCAGGGCCAGGGCCAGACTAATTTGCGCCCTAGGCAAGGTGAGCTACTTGCACACACACATACCCCCCAAAATTGACAACTTCGATTTTTAAGAACAGATGTTTTGTAGAAAAAATAAAAAGCACAAAACTTGAACGTATTTTTTTTCTTAAAACAACTAATTTGTATAAAACTGTGACCCTTAAAGGTCAGTAGTAGGGTCCTCTGAGGTCTGCACCCTAGGCAGCTGCCTAGTTGGCCTAACAGTAGGGCCGGCCCTGAATGTCAGAATAATCAGGACAATGAAGAGATCGAAAAAGGGTTGGGGAATGACAAAACCAAGTCACCTTAGTGAAGAAGACCATGAAATCACACATTTGGATCATTATTCCAATAATAGTAAAACAACAACAACATTAGCATCGCCGAAGATGGGCTGTACATTAGACCACGCTGGTGCAAGAATAACTATGTATCTGCAGTGACTATATTATGTTAAAACGCTAGAGTCTCACAAGCTCTAGCAGTTTCCAACATCTTTGTTTCTGCGTGGTGGATTTGTACCACTTCCTGTCAATTTCATGCCTAGCGGTTGGCATGAAGCAGATAAGCTCGATGGACGAGGATTGAATCCTTGGCTGAAAATCTGGTAGAAGCTGATTCGTTATCCATCAGTGCAACTGGGAAAGTTCCCATCCACCAGCCTGTCTGTGGCGAATGGAAAACATTGCTTACAAGTGCTTGCTTTCCTTGTAAGTATCTCATCTCCAACGTGTTGTTGAATGCCAGGTAACTTTTTCTCTCCACCCCAAACTTTTGCATGGGAGCCAGGGCCAGCGTTCTGTGTCTTCATTAGCTTAAGAGTTGAGGCTTGAATATTGTGTCTTTGCGTCTATGTAATAAACTTCATTGATTGTTTGAAATTGATTAGCCGTGGGTGCCATCGGTGTATAATAGAATGTTGGCTTAATACATATTCTAACGCTCTTGGCTGGGGCTGAATGGGAGTTACTCAGCTGTGAATTTCCCAATGACACACAGGATTGAGACTTGGCATTGTGTGTCTTGTTTGTTAGAAAGAAGGGGATTTACTGGAAAATGGCAAAAAGACAAACATTCCTGGCAGAGAAAGCTTCGATTATTCCTCTCTCTACTCCCCCCCGCCGCTCCCCACCGCTCCCTCTCCCGCCCCTCTCCCATTCTCACACACTATGTTTTATTAATAGGAAACATGGGTTTCCCATTAATAGAAACCTAGGTAATCATTTTCAACTAGAGTTTGCGCTTCCTTCTTATGATGGTACGACTAATTCAATTATTTAAAAACACAAAACAAAAACCCCAGCACCGTTGTTGTAGTTTATAACGTTATTGCTGAGGAGCAACACAAGGTAGAAGAAAGGGAGCAAGATGGACCAGTAGTGTTTCTTTGTATAAGGCAGCTTGCTGTGTGTGGAATCATAGAATAGTAGACTGGGAAGGGGCCTACAAGGGCATCGAGTCCAACGCCCTACTCAATGCAGGAATCCACCCTAAAGCATACCTGACAGATGGTTGTCCAGCTGCCTCTTGAATGCCTCTAGTGTGGGAGAGCCTACCACCTCCCTAGGTAACTGGTTCCATGATCTTACTGCTCTAACAGTCAGGAAGTTTTTCCTGATGTCCAGCCGGAATCTGGCTTCCTGAAACTTGAGCCCATTATTCCGTGTCCTGCACTCTGGGATGATCGAGAAGAGATCCTGGCCCTCCTCTGTGTGACAACCTTTTAAGGTTGTCACCTTACCTCCACAGAGGTAAGTCTGTGTCAGACAGGAGAAATAACCTCACCCCCTTCATTGCTCAGACCATGGTGCAATCCTAACCTGGAAGCTTTCTATAAGGGGTTCAATATTATTACATGATTCCATCCCCTCTGGCCTCTAGATGTTCAGGATACTTCTTTGCTCTTCTGCCTTCAATAAGGCCAAACTGGTTATAACACTTTGAAAACAGTTTGAAAATGATGTGTGGAATGTGTCATAGGCGCCAACTGCTAGCAATATGTTATAAAACAGTAGTGTAGATTCTGCCTTAGCCATGGCACACACACACACAAAAAAATCTAAGAGGGGGCACAGAAGGGGCAAAGTATATTTCTAGGTGGGCAAGGTGTGTCCAATGTGTTAAGATCCCTGAAAGAAAAATAATGGTATATCTCACATAAAATCTTCCATCCTCAACATATTATTTCTGAAATAAATTAGGAAAAGGTTACTTTAGGCCTCTACCACAAAAGGGGAAATTAATTTTAATTTTGAAAAATATTAATTTGTGGTTAGAATTTCTTTATTCTTTCAGATTATTAAGTTAATTCTCTCTGCTGCGTGTCAGATGTTTCCCCTTTCCCCAGTGGATTGCTACTAAGCTGTTGGCATCTTGAAGAGTATGTCAATAGCTGCAAAATGCATAGCCGTTGTTGGCTCACGAGCTGGAGGATAATATATTTGTACTTGTACATGTGAAAAGTGCCCTTCCTTCAATTAATGGCAGGAGTCCAGCAATGGCATGGTAAGCTCCTTGTTTGAAGGAGGTGCTTGCTCTTCCTCCTCGTAGTTGACCCTTCGTTCCTATCCATCGATCTACTGAATCCTTACTTCATATCTCTTGGTCCACCAGTTCAGGACTTGATGAAGCTCAGTTCCTGACACTGCATTACACTAGCAGCTCATTTGACTTGCAAGCTGATCTTCTCCAACTAGCTTTAAGCATTTAGACTGCTGTAGATCTTGTACCAAATCAGCCTAGAAGAAAGATAATTTGGCCAGTTTATTTACTTGGTGCAGGAAGTTCACAGTTGTGACGATGGTGTCCCTGTTCTGCTAACACCTTAACACATTTCCAAAATAAGAAAGTAAGAAAACAGGCTGAATTGTCCTCTCACTCTACTTGTTATTGCTATTATTTATGGCTGGAAAAGACCCCCAGACACAGTAGGCACAAGACAACCTGCTGTTCCAAGACTCCGATTAATACTGATGTAATTTAAGGACAGGTTTTTGACCTTAGTCCAGATTACTTGGGCTTTGATGTATTTTAGCCTGATACTTCATTTTTCTTCTCCCCTTAATGTTATTTTTCTTGTGTGGTTTAATTAGATTAATTTCCCAGCTCCTTGACATGCTGATTTATGCCTTCCCCTTCCCCCATTCCTCCTCCATGGTAGCTCTGAGTGCTGAGAGTTGGTATGAATGAGATCAGAGATCCCCTGCAGTTAGTTGGAATGATGCCAGCAAGAATTCTTTCTCTGGAGCTACTTTCCTCCACATCGGGGACTTTGTAGACCTATTCACATGCTGCTACTTCTTTTCTTTGCAATGGCTAATTATAAAGAACCTGTACCCTGGCCAGCAATTACTAGAGCAATGATGCAATTTTTACCATGAATTTTAAAGAGATGCATGCTACTGTATTCCTTGGCAATTATCCCAACAAAGTGGTAAAGATGGTGTTTAACTTCAGATATCTACAAAAATACCCGTTAAGGAATAGCTAGAGGTTGTTACAATACCTATTAAGTAATGGCTAGAGGTCATTGAGACTCTAGGAATAATTTGCTGCTCGCATATAAAGGCAGTACTACATTCCTGCTAGTTTAGGTGGCTTTAAATAAGTGTTCTGTTCATTCCTGTTGGCTTTCTCCCAGAGGGTGGTCCTACTGCTCTTGAGACAAGGGTGGTTTTTCAGTGAATAATTCAACTGTTTGCCAGAAGTAGTAGCAGACAGAGGACAACCCATTTAGTAAATCAACCAAAGCAAGAAAGCTCTGTGGTTTATGAAAATGTTCAACTAACCTTTCTGTGAACCTGCTGACTTCAATTTTGTTGTTGTTGTAGCTGTTATTTGCATATTTCCCATAATTTCCTACCCTTCCCCTAGCTCATCAAATAATTCCTGGCCTTGTTTCTACATGATCACCCACAACTCCTGTCAAAAATAAGTAAATCAACTACTCCTTCTAGAGAACACTGGATACATTTGCTTATTGGCAGGGTGGGAGGATGTACAATGAGATTCATCATCTGGACTTTCTTCCCAGGGGCCTGTTACATGGACCAAATAAAAATAAAATAAAATGGAAAAGGTCTTTGCACATGCTGTCTGTAATAGAAGCAGAATTGGGGAGGGGGAAGTTACAGGAAGAACTTCTCTTAAGAACATAAGAAGGGCCCTGCTGGATCACACCAAGGGTCCATCTAGTCCAGCACTCTGTTCACACAGTGGCCAAGCACCTGTCAACCAGGGACCAACAAAGCAGGATATGGTGCAACAACACCCACCCACCCATGTTCCCTAGCAACTGGTGCAAACAAGCTTACTGTCTCGGATACTGGAGGTAGTACATAACCATCAGGGCTAGTAGCCATTGAGATCTTTCGCCTCCAGGAAGTTACCCAACCCCCTTTTAAAGCCATCCAAATTGGTGGCCATCACTACATCTTGTAGATGTGAATTCCATAGTTTGAATATTTGTCATGTGAAGATGTCCTTCCTTTTATCTGTCCTGAATCTCCCACCAATCCACTTCATGGGATGACCCCACTGGGCTCTTGTATTACGGGGGGAGGGGGAGAGAGAGAGAGGTCTCCCTCTATTACTGCTGTATTAGTGAAAGCACTGTGAAGTGTGAAGCTGAGTTTTAGGAGATGTGTGGTACAGCCTTCCGATGCCCACTTAAGCTAGACTTTGAAAGCTGAAAACAAGGATGTTCTGAAAGTGTTTCAAGAGATAACAGCTGCAGTGCTGAAATGGCAATTTGTTTAATGTTGAGGATTTCAGGAAAGAGATCAAGCTACAATCCAGGACAGTGTTTGCCTGCAGGAAAAGGATAAAGTGTGAGAAAAACTAAGAAAGAAAGAAAGAAAGAAAGAAAGAAAGAAAGAAAGAAAGAAAGAAAGCTGGACAGGACTATCCTGCCAATAAGTCAAGGGAAAACTTCAGAAAGGAGGACAGGACCCCAAGAGATGCCCTCAATGCACACAGGTGTGCAGGAGAAGAACCCATGGAACAGTGACTATAGAAGGAGGCTGGGATTTTTTTTCCATTCCTCTGCAAAGGAAATTGTGGCTAGCGTTAATCAATTTTGCATGTAAATCCTTGTGCATCTAATCCCTCTGATATGAGAAAGCTGAGCAAATTTTTTTTTTTTTGCATTTCAACAAAGGGTGTCTAAAGTGATATGCAACATCTGTGTTCAGCATTTTTTGAAATGCTTACAAATGAGTTCCAGCGGGAAGCTGTTCTAATTCTTCCCTCCTTCCACATTCTGGGGTGTTCTTTATACAAACAAAGCATGCACACACAAAAACCACCCAAAAATTGGCAATCCCCCTCTTCCAGACAATTGCTCTCCCACCCACCCACACTCTTTTACAAACAAATTTAATTGTTGACAGCTCACAGGACATATAATGTGGTTAAGCTATGGGATAAGAAGAGATAAGTTCTGGATAGACGGGGATCAGTTCAGCAGAAGGCTGGTTAGTCCAGATTTGGTTAAGAAGAGTTTTCTCTTAAGTGTAGCCCAGGGCAGAACACCTTGGTGAGCAGGGGACTGAGAACTACTAGTTGTTTCCATGTTTTAATGTATCAAAAAAACTATGCAAACTTAAACATTAGTTAGCCCTTAGACAGAATCTGGTGAACAAGGGGGACAGTTGAGCATAAGAACATAAGACGAGCCATGCTGGATCAGACCAAGGGTCCATCTAGTTCAGCACTCTACGTACACAATGGCCAACCAGCTCTTGATCAGGAATGGACAAGCAGGATATGAGTACAAGATCTGGCCTTATTCCCTCTGCTTTCTCTCCTGCTCTTAAAGTTGTACTAGCATGCCTCCCCATGCTTCTGGGAGATGGGCTACTTGCCTCATTTTTTGCCCTACTATGCTCCATTCTTCTTTGAGAATTTCATCATCTCCCTCCAATTATTGTGTTAGGATTTGGCTCCATGAAACACTTCTCCTTCTACCAGTACAGATGTCCCCGTTGTCTAATGGACTGGATTCTAACCACTCTTCACTATTTCCTATTTCTGCTGCTCTAGAGCACTCTAGCAATATGGTGGGCATCTGTTCCCTGAGCCGTATTGACTTGACTTGTTTGGCAATGGTCAGAAGCCAACAGCTGTATGTTGATGTGTATAACATTACTGCATGAATGGAGGGATTCCAAAGTAGGCTATCAACCTTTCATTTCCAAATTCTTGGCTGGGCCAGGAGGTTATGCCTGGTCAGAAAATGGCAGACAGAACCTGTTTGTTGGCTTACAGGTGGAACCTAGCAGAATCTTGAAATTGATTCTAGTGCACTTTTTCCCTGATAACACATAGTCTTACTGGTCAGACCAGTAAAATAGTTATGGACTGTCAACTCTTTGTCAAAGTGGAAGGCAAGAATGAAGCTGAGATGCTGGTATTTCTCCTGCAGTATCTGAGGGAGTCATCCCATTTAATTCCTCCTCTACCATACTTTCTGTACTTGTTTAAGCTATGGTGGCTTGTTTTGATCATGCAAACCAGGGCACTGCCAGTTAAGAGTGGACAATATTAATCTAGATCAGGGCTGGGCAGAAAGTAGATCTTCAGATGTTTTGGACATCAACGTCCAGCATTTCTAACCATCTGGCACGCTAGCAGATGCTTTTGGGAGTTGATCCAAAACATCTGAGATCTATCTTCTGCTCACCCTTGAGCTAGATGGGAAAGCAGTCTGATTTAATAAGAACATAGGAAGCTGGTCCATGTAGGCCAGTATGGTCAAGGCAAGATGGCTTTCTAGCCCTGTGTGAAGATGTCTCAGGATTGAACTTGGGACCTGAGCTACAGTCCTTCCCTAACGTAAGATGATGTCCTATAAAGCGGAGGTGGTGGTGGGATTTAAAAAATATGGTTAGAATACTGGGGGAATTAGAATTCATTCGTTCTCCCAAGCCTTGGGAATTTATTCATATGGGGTTTCTCTCTCTGAGCTTATTTATACAGTTAAACTTTGGGAGCCTTTGTTCCCTGCCCACATCTACCTGTAACCAAGGCCCAAAATAATAGATGCTGCTTCGGGGTGTGTCTGAGTAAGGGTGTATCCTGGGTCCGGATGTATTTAATATATAGACTGCAATCCATCAGCGGTACCTTTGATGAGCATCAAACATTTTTTCACTTAAAAGGAAGGGGATTATATTAAAGAGATGCACTCCATAATGTAAACTCGCACACAGAAGCGAGATCAGGCTGTTCCTCTTTGAAATGTGGAGTGTGACAGTGTCATCGCTCGGAGGTATTTAAATATTTGAGTCAGTGTGTAGTAGATAGCTGCGCTGAGCCTGTGTGTGTTTAATCCAATCAAAACAGGAGTTTCTCCCCCGCGCTACTCTTCTTGATTATTGCTGGCCCCAAAAAGTCTAACATTACCTAATTCTCATGTATACCTACAGGATAAACTAGGCTTCTGTTGTTTTTCATATGTCTGGATTTTGGAGTGTGTGAATTCTGGAGGTGGAAAAGTTTGCATAACTTATTAATGTTTGGCAGTGCGATTCTTTGGTGTTGTGAGCATTCAGGCGAACGTGGGATCTGAAAATTGCTATACACATTGAAGTCCATGGCACCACCCCACCAAAACCCTAAGAGCACATGTGTTGCAGAATGTAAAAAAGATCCATGCTGGATCAGACCAAAGTGCTGCCCAGATGCCTATGGGAAAATCCACAAGCAGGGCATGAATGCAATAGCACCCTCCCGCTCATGTTCCCCAGCAGCTTGTGTACAGAGATATGCTGCCTCTGATACTGGAGGTTAGGGATGTGCTCCGCTTCTAATCGGACCGGAGAAGCAGTAGCGGAGCGGGGGGCTTCGCTTGCCCTTAAGGCGGAGGCGAAGAGGATTGGGGGGCCGGCGGAGCGTGGCGAAGAGGATCGAGGTGAAGGCAGATCCTTTGCCTCGATCTGGAGCTCTGCTGGAAAGGTAAGTGGGGTTTACTGGGCCCTGCCGCTGTCGCTGTCGCTGTCGCCCATGCGGCGACAGCAGCAGGGCCCGGGAACGCCCCCCGCCCTCCTCTCCCTTACCTGTCTCCGTCCGCGGTCCGTCAGCATCTCCAATTGAGCCCGTGGTTCCAGCAGGAAGTCTGGGCCGCACTTGCGGCCCAGACTTCCTGGTGGAACCACGGGCTCAATTGAAGATGGCGACGGACCACGGACGGAGGCAGGTAAGGCCCCCTCCTCCTTACCGGGCTCTGCCGCCGTCGCCGCATGGGCGGCGATGGTGGCAGGGCCCAGTAACCCCCCCTATGGGGGGGGACCGGAGCTCGGATCCGGAGCTCCGAGCGGAGCGGAGTGGGCACAGGCAGAGTGGGGGCGGGGCGGAGCGGGCCGATCCGAAAATGGCGGATCTTAAAATGAAGCGGAGTGGGGGGTCCGTGCACACCCCTACTGGAGGTACCACATAACCATGAGGACTAGTAGGCGTTGATGACCTTATCGTCCATGAATTTGTCTAATTTCCTTTAAAAGCCATCCAAGCTGTCCAAGAAGAGTCTTGCTGAAATGAGTAAGGAACAACCACCATATGCATTCATCCAATGACCTTGTAAATAAGACAACAAAAGTGACTGGCCTATTTAAACACACATGCTACAACAGCAACAACAACTTTACTAGCCTGCAGTGATGCTAGTACTATTCATTTCTATGCTGGTTGCAGAAAAAGGGAAGTCTTTACCTCTTTGGTCAGCCTGGACCTGCAGACTATTACAAAGAATTACCTTCTACCAAGTGGACTGGAAGAGGTGAGTTGGATCACTTCAACTCTCCTCCAAGAATCCAGTTGGTTTCTGTGCTGGCTGCAGAAGAAGGAATGGAGGCTATGATCCTCTTCCATCAGCCTGCTCAGTCACCTGCATGGAGATACTGATCACCTAAGGTGATCAGGCAAGTTGTTAAATATGCGACCGCTCTAAAGCTGCCATAAAATATTGCTATTCCTTTGCTCTTGCCTGGTTCCAGTCCTACCTAGATGAAAGGGCTCAGTGGGTTACCTTGTGCATCTGCTCCCACAGCCCTTCCCTATGGAGTTCCACAGGATTCTAGCCTCTCATCTTTCATGTTCAATGTGTATGTGAGGCCACTAGCAGAGTTAATTAGAGCCCACAGGCTGAGGTACCATATGTACGCCGATGAGACCCAGCTTTACATCTCGGTGGGCTCAGACCTCAGTGGGGCAGATGCTGTTCTGTCTCAGTGCCTGGCTGAGATCTGTAATTGGATGTCTAGAAGCAAGTTGAAGTTTAATCCGGAGAAGACTGAGTTGATGGTGGTTGGTCGCGGTCAGCGACTGGCAGGTTCTATGCAGGAGCTCACAGTTGTTTCATGTTCAGGAATCCGACTGAAGATTGTGACCGAGGAACAAGACCTGGGTGCCATTCTTGACCAATCCCTAACTTTGTCATCACAGGTGGGAGCTGTTGTCCGGAGCTGCTTTTATCAATGATATCTGCTCCGCCGAGTTCACCCCTTTTTGTCAGAGGCAGATCTTACCACCGCAGTTCATGCCCTGGTCATCTTCAGGCTTGATTATTGCAACTTGTTGTATACAGGGCTTCCCTTGAAGCAAATCCAGCACCTACAGGCTGTTCAAAATGTGGCAGCCAGGTTGGTCAAGGGGCTTCCGAAGTTGTCTTCTATCATTTTGGTGCTTCAAGAGCTTCACTAGCTGCCGGTGGCTGCTAGGGTGTGCTACAAGGTTTTGTTAACGATTTATAAATCCCTCCACTGCCTGGGCCCTGGTTACTTGAGTGCTTGACTCACTCCTGTGTCCCACCATTGGCAGACTCACTTTCAGGAGCAGGGTGCCCTGGTGGTCCCCCACTACAATTTGGAAGGTGCGGGGGCCAGGGCGTTTTCAGTGGTTGGTCCCCGGTTGTAGAACAATTTGCCACCGGAGATCAGACAGGTTCCTGCTGTCAATTGTTTTAAATGCCTCTGTAAGACGTTTTTACTTTCACAAGAGTTCGGGGGAGGGGTGGTTTAAATTTTAATGTGGGTTGAGGGTTTTTAATGGAAACTGTTTTTTGTATTATTGTAAAGCGCCTTGATGCCAGAAATGGCGAGGTGGCACTATAAAAATGTTTTTAAATAAAATAAAAATATACATTCTGTAATAGCTGAGAAGGCCAATCAGCTGGTTTTTATTTTTTTTTAGCTGTTACTGTTGTAGCTTTCCTTCCCCTTCTCCATAAATCCTGGCATTAACATCCTTTGTGCCTGTTAGAGGTAACGATCCACGTCGTCTCAGGTGTTCGATAAAGTGCCGAGAGTAAATCGTCCTGTGTAGTAAACGTGGAGGATTTAGAACAAACATCATTGCTCTCGTAATGTTCTCGTTGATTACAGAGCGAGGAACCGCTTTATTTATTGGATGTAAAGCCCAGAAAGTTACAGGTGTTTTCTGTTATTGGTATTAGTAATGGCATTGTTTTAACAAAGGATTTGCTGGGTGCTCACTGCGATACCCTATCGTCACTGCTTTAATAACCGCAGCATAGGAAGGAGTATCTTCCATGCAACTTTTAAACTTCACAGTAGCCTGCTCTGAGGGCTGAAAAGCATTACCGATTAGAGCAATTAAATCCTTTAACTAAAAGTGTTCAGTCTTCATGGGTGATCTTAACCAGCACGAACAACAATCCTGGAAGCTAAATATGGAATCCACTGTCAAAGCACTTCTCTTCAGTTTATTAATATAATATTTGTTGTTCATCTCATTACTATTACAAGTGGGACCTGCAACAAAATGTTGCAGTGTAGAGTGCTCCCATTGGAGGCTGGTGATTTCAGAGGGGCTGTCATTCTATTCTGTATTTTCTTTTTAAATCAGAACCAGCCAGAAGTCTAAAGGACCTCTTCAAAGTGCTGAACACTATCCCTAAAATGGGTTCATTACCATGGATAGCTCCTTTAGGGTTCTGGCTGATTCTGGCTGAAACCCAGAATCGATTCATAGCCCCATTAAAATCAGAGCCACTGGCTTTCACTGAGCGCTTCTACCAAGAATTCCAGCCAGTCATGGCCTATTGTGGGATTCTCTATTCTCCTCCCCCACATACACTCCCTTCCCCGATAGACATGCAGCATTCTGTGGCCACTGAGTATGGCCATTCATTGTTGGGTTGCTTTTAAGACCATAAGAAGAGCCCTGCTGGATCAGACCAAGGGTCCATCTAGTCCAGCATTCTGTTCTCACAGTGGCCAAACAGCTGTTGACCAGAAATTCCTCACCCTCTTAGGATTTTTGTAATTTTTGTTTTCAGCTACATAAGCATCAGCGCTTAGAATAAAGCAGCTGACATTAATATATTTGAAGCATATGACAAACTAGTACACAGCCAGAATCTCATTGTTTTTACAAGCCTGTTGAAAAACAACGTTTTCAATTTCTGTCTATCACCATTGTGGGCACCACCACCGAGAGGGCCCTGTCTCTTGTTCTTATTTGCCTGACAACCTGAGAGGAACGGACAGAGAGCAGGTCCTCTGTAGCAGAACTTAAAACCTAGGCAGGTTGGTATGGACTGGTGGCCTCTGTTCTCACGTAGGTAGAAAACCTGTGTTTGGGCTTGACTACTTCAGGCCGTACATGATAGAATGCTCCTGTATAAAAACATAATTCCCTTCACATAGAAAAATAGCAAGTCAGCAGGAACACTAGAACTCTTTCCCCTGATTTTTTAGTATTCTCTATGGAGGATTTTCCTTATCTTTTACTAATATAAAGCCCATGTCATTATGGGCACTAGTAGTCCTGCTCCTAACCTGCTTTTTTGCCCCTCAGTCCCCTCACAACATGAAATACAAACATGACTCATGCATAGTGAATTTCCCCTCTGAATTTTGCATGTCGAGCGGCCCCGGCCCCTCCCTTCCATGCCCCAATGGCCTCCTCTGTCCTTTTCTCTTCCTTGCGAGCTGCCCTGCCTGTTTGGCACAGAGGAAATTAACTACTGAACCTTTTCAGACTTTCAAAGTTTTCTGTACATCTACACTGCTTGAGCTTCAATTTAAAACAAAAATGAGTAAAATCAGTCTGGTAGATCTAGAGTAATAAGCCTTACTATACTGTATTCTTATATAAGATGGAGGAACATCCAAACAAATGAGCCCCTGACTGCAAACTGAAGCAGTAGAAACATTTCAAATGTAGCCCAGATCGAGGTTTATCATGCCAGTAAGAACTAGGCTTCAGAATGCTGAAAATCCCAATGTGTTTCTAGTTCTAATGGCTGTAGGGAGGGGAAAGAATGTATGTGTGTTTAATATAAGAATATTTCAGAATGAGTCTGTCTGAATAATCTGAATATTTCAGAACGAGGGCGATAAGCTTGACATCTGTCGTGCTTAGAAAAATGATAGGCAATTCTGTTAATTACATGCAAATTAGCTGCAGCTTTGCAGCTTGTGATAACCAATCTGAAGTAGCCCTCTCCTCACTCCGGGGCTGAAGGCACTCGCCTCCCCTGTTAATCTATCTATCTATCTATCTATCTATCTATCTATCTATCTATCTGTGTACGTTTCTCATTTATATGATGCACTGAAGGTTATTTTAGAAGCAAGAAATTATCTTCACTCCAAGAAGACATGAAAAGAAAGCATGAATCCTTTTTAAAGAGCCTCGGATTTCATCTGGACTGATCTAACATTGATTTTCAAGAGTTAACTGATGAATTGATAAAGGCAAGGTTGAATTGGCTATAAGGGCATCCCTGATTAATCAGGGAAACAAATTGGATTGGATCCAGACTAAAGTTGGTCTGTACATGCCTGCGTGTAGGACTAAATTGGGTACAGGGATGTGGGCACACATATAAGCCCTGGTACCATTGTCCCCGCATGCCTGGCTTCCATGTAGACATTTGTGAGTTGAGTGTGAAGGTCTGAAGAGGGTCTGTATCTGTAAGTGCATTTAGAAACTAGATAAGGCAGAGTTTGCAATCACTAGAACTCTGTAAATGCATTCAACTGAAAAAGCTTTCAGATCTTTGCACTCAATGCATGATAGTCTACATAGAAGCAAGACACGTTGGGATAAGAACATAAGAAGAGCTCTGCTGGATCAGATCAAGAGTCCATCTAGTCCAGCACTCTCTTCACACAGTGGCTGACCAGCTGTCGACCAGGGACCCACAAAGCATGACATAGTGCAACAGCACCCTCCCAACCATGTTCCCCAGCAACTGGTGCATATAAGCTTACTGCCTTGGATACTGGAGGTATTATTATTATTTATTTATATAGCACCATCAGTGTACATGGTGCTGTACAGAGTAAAACAGTAAATAGCAAGACCCTGCCGCATAGGCTTACAATCTAATAAAATCATAGTAAAACAATAAGGAGGGGAAGAGAATGCAAACAGGTACAGGGTAGGGTAAGCAGGCACAGGGTAGGGTAAGCCATCAGGGCTAGTAGCCATTGATAGCCTTCGGACTAACAGTCTGGCTCCAACTAATGGGGGAAAAGTTATTATTTTTAATATAAGTACTCCTGATATGTCAAGGATGTTTTAAGGTGGATTCCTGCATTCCTAATATGTCAGGTATGTTTTAAGTTGGATTCTTGCATTGAGCAAGGGGTTGGACTTTATGGCCTTATAGGCCCCTTCCAACTCTACTATTCTATGATTCTATGACCTCCAGGGTTTTTTTTTATAAGAGGGAATGTGTCTTCTAAGGTGTTGCTTTGGGGGGCAGATTCCTGCGTCATCTAAAAGATGCAACCGAACACATTTGGAGGGCCCTAGATGTGAGAAGTCTGATCTAAAATGAAGGAAGTGCCTATTTGCTACTGGGCCAGGTTGAAGGTTCTTGCACTTGTGTACAAAGCCCTAAACAACTTGGGACCAGGATACCTGAGAGAGCGCCTTCTCCCCTACCAACCTGCCCACTGAGGTCCACCAAGAGCATGCTCCTGGTGGTTCCACCTAGATCCATCCTCCGATTGGAGTCCACCAGGGGAAGAGCCTTCAGCGTGGTGGCCCCCCTCCTATGGAATTCCCTGCCTCTGGAGGTCAGGCAGGCACCAACTTTGTATTCCTTTCTGCACCTCCTGAAAACATCATTATTCCAGGAAGCCTTTCCTTAATGACCAGCCACGGTTCACTGTACATTTTGCTTCTTTTAAAATCTATTTTAAAGTGTAGTATTCTTTTTTTTATTTTACCTTGTACACTGCTCCGAAATTTTCAATGGGGAGTGGTATATAAATATTATAAATAAATAAGTGTGCAGGAGCTGCTAATTTGAACAAGATTGTTTTAAAAGCCATATGATCGATGTGATATTAATCACGATGATCATTGAGAAATGTTTTATTTGTTTATTTGTTTTATCTTACTACCTTATTGTATTCTGGTGCCATTTCAATAAGTTGGTACCTAGAACAAAATCTCAGTAGATGTGTGTGCGGGTGTGTGCACACATATACATACAGAAACACATATCCAGCTATGCAACAAACTGGTGTACAAGTAAGCTTATTTGCCCCACTGAAATCAGTGGGTCACACACATGCATAACACCATCCTAGATTTGCACCCATGGCCACGCTTGTTTTTAAATGACAAGACAAGGTCAGGATGTACCCTATATAGCAATTGCAGTGGTGGCTGGCTGCAGGCACTTTTCCTCTTCAATGTTTCTGTTTTAGGCTTATCCTAGGCTCTAGCTGCTGTACTGTGACAGGCGATTAGGTTGCACCGCACTCGTCATAAGCAAAGAGTGTTTGAACTGCTAATGAAGCACATCAGTCAGGTGAAGGTGCTCTTTGCAAATCCCACCTCCAAGAAATGGGAGTGGAGACAACCTGACAGCCAAACCCAGAATCTTGAATGTAACATTGAACGTTCCCAATAACTATCTTTTATTACATCTTTGGCCATTCTGCATTCATGTGAAAGATGGAATAAGGAACTCACAGTGTAATCCCATACTTGTCTTACTCAGACATAAGTTCCATTGAGTTCAATGGGGCTTACTGTGCAACATAAATGGTATGGGATTGCAGCCTTAGATTTATGGAGGTTTGTTTGTTGCCTGTAGGAAGAAATAGAATAGAAGGAGGGTCATGGAAGAAAATAGTATTAATTGCAGCTTTTAAATGCCTTCTTTATCTTTTGGCACAGTTTGCCTCCCAGTGAAATTTTGTAAGAACATAAGAATAGTCATGGTAGCTGTGCTAATAGATCATTTAATGGTTCCTGATGGTACAAACAAACACTTAATCTTCCTACCACCAGAGTTCTGCATAGGATGCCCATGTGTCCTCTTTTAAAGAGAGCAATCTACCATTTGAAGGGACTGTCCTCTGTTTTGAAGACTGTTCTCTAATTCAGCGGTCCCCAACCCTTTTGGCACCAGGGACCGGTTTTGTGGAAGACAATTTTTCCATGGACCTGGGGGGGAGGCGGGGGTTGAGGGGATGGTTTTGGAAAGCCCCGCCCTCACTCCAGCATCCTGGCTTTGCTTTGACTGGGGAGGTGAGATGGCGCCCCGCACCCAGGTACGCTGGGGTGGGGGTGGGTGAAAGCAGCTCACCTGCACGGCCTGGTTCCTAACAGGTTGGGGACCCCTGCTCTAATTGAAAGGCTGTCCAGCCTAGGTTTTGTTTGAAGGTAAAGAACCAACAAGAGGAAGGGCTGGACCCATCAACAGCACCTGGGCAACAGACTCAGCAAGGCACACAGGGCACCTGTGCGCTTGGGTTGCTTTTTGAACCGCTAAATCCCCATTGCTCAAGCAGTGGCTCCCGCAGACGCATGGGCACAATAGGATACTGCCCCAAGTCATATATAGTGTTCCCTACTTTGAAGAGATGCATTGTGTTTCTATTTAAATTATAGTAATAATTTCTAAATTTGCATTGGTACATAGAAATGAGCACATGCATCTTTTATGCAAATCTGTGTCTTCTTTTGCCCTCATTTATTTGTGGATCAAACTCAAGGGAGCATTAAAAAAATGCATGGGTGAGCATCTGGGCAATATTCACAATAATAAAAAATAATAATCAGTAGCTCCCATAGAAAATCACGTCTTACAACTGATTCATACCATCTCTGGATTGTCTTTCTGAGTGATAGAAAGAGTTAAAAAATCTGCCCCAAAGGGATTTGTTTGGTATTTTAAAACTTAACAGTTTACTTACAACAGGAGCAAATCTATAGAAGTGCTTACAACATTAGGGTGACTATATGAAAAGGAGGACAGAGCTTCTGTATCTTTAACAGTTGTACTGAAAAGGAAATTTCAGCAGGCGTCATTTGTATATATGGGGAACCTGGTGAAATTTCCTCTTCATCGCAACAGTTAAAGCTGCAGGTGCCCTGCCCTCTTTTAAATCTGGTCACTCTAGTATAGCTCCTGCAGCTTTAACTGTGGTGATGAAGAGGGAATTTCACCAGGTTCTCCATATATACAAATGACACCTGCTGAAATTCCCTTTTCTATGCAACTGTTAAAGATCCAGGAGCCCTGTCCTCCTTTTCATATGGTCACCGTATATAACATTGTTTATTAGCACTGGAAACATTATATTTATTAGTGCTTTAAACATCATGGGACTCTGGGAATACAGTGTAAATTATCTTTCCCGTTAGTAATCCATTAAACCAGGACACACTGTATGTTGTGTCACTGTAGCTAGGAGTTTCTGTTGTCGCTCATTTCAGTGATCCGCCCACTTCCTGTTCTCCAGCCTTCGCCCTCCCCCGCCCAATTTTCTAAGATCTCTGTGCAGGAACAATTGTTGTTTTCGGCCCTGAAATCAACAGACCACACCCCCAGGTCAACAATTGGCTAGAACACGAGGTTTGAAATTTAAGAGAGATGTAGCTATAACGAAGAAAGGGGGGATCAAACAACATCTTGCAATGCTTTTACAACATGAAAAATGAAAATATATCTTGATAGAAGATGAAAACAATGAAAAATGGAAATATAAATATAAATGGTCTAAATGAAGACCTTGGCATTGCTTTGAGTTCCCTTGAGAAAATTCTGAAGTTCCAATGTAGGAAGAATTAAGCCTAGTTCTATCTATGAGTAAAGGGGATGATTCATGAGTAAATCAGACTATACTAATTCTAAAGAATACAATTCCCCACCCCCACCCCAGATGTAATGGTTTCTTCCAGTTACACCTGTAGTCTCTTAGCTCTATCAAGAAAGGTCAAGTCCTTCTCATTCTCAGTTTGAGTCTGTAATGTCAGACAAAAGAAGTTTAAATTTGCAGGTTTGCGGTAAGAGGAGCTTGAAAGTTATTATTTCTCCCTTTTGGTCAGTTTCCCTTTTGAAGTTTGTAGAAATTTGGAGTTTTGCATGAATTTACTTTCCCTGAGTTTGGTTACATGTTTACAACAAATGAAATATTTTATTCTTAACTGAAAATCTGTCAGAGTAAGTTAAGTAGTTCATATAAACATTCCTTACAGGTGATAACATTCAAATGTTGGTTGTGTGTGTAAGAAAATAGCTTGGTAGAGCTTTTAACAGTTTATAAAATGCTTGCATTTTTTTGGTTTTATTATTTTTAGAACTATATTTATATGAAATACTTTGTATTTTTGTTTGTTTGCTTGTTAAGAATGTCCCTGAGGAAGGAAAATTCTTTTCTGAAATGCATTGGGCCTTTTGAAGCAGTTTTGAGAACAGTTTGTCACCTGGTTTCTGGCTGTACTTTCACTGCTACTTCCTTGTGTTGTTTTCACTCTAAAGCTAACACATAGCATGAGGCTTACACGAAGCCTGTTATGAATTTTCTTCCAGTGCTTTGAAAATTGACAACTTTTTTGTTTGCTATAAAATCACAGGTAGCCCTAATTCTTGTGGCACTAAAGGACTAGCACATTTTTTCTGCCATCAACCAGATTATAGCCAGCTTCATGCGATTTCATTTCATTTCTTACATTCCTACGCTGCCCTAAAGACAAAGCTGTCTGGGCAGTTTACAAAGACTAAAAACCTTAAGAATAAATAATATATTTTATTGTACATAATATAAAAACGGTTTACCTACACATATAAACAAGACAGTAGACACACAATTTCAACAACCAACAATAAGGACTCCAGGAACAGAATTAAAAAAACGTATCATATGCTGCCACTTGCGTGGAGTATTATGGAGCATTTCAGATTATTATGCAGTACATTTGGGGGTTGAAAGAGAATGGTAAACAATGAGGCCAGATAGAAATGAAAGTGTAGTGAATGATTCCCTTTGTTCACAAATCACAATTAGGAGTGAAATTATAGTTTCTCTCATTCCTTCCTAATTCCCTTTTCTTGCCGATTTCCTCTAAAAACTCTTATTTTTGGCTCTCTGGGATGTTGTCCTGGCTTTTTGTAGACCACTTAAAATAACTTAATGGAGGTTGGACCCGGATGCTGCTGATTTGGCTTGCTTTGGAATGGGTTGTGGGCTAGTATGGCTTGATCTCTATTCATGGTCATGTTGGGATTGCATTACAATCACAAAAGAAGCCAGCCTCCACCCCCACTCCCAAATCCCCACCAATCCCTCCCCCCTTCATTGTGAAAAGGATTGGATAAAAGTGAGTTGAAGGAGGGCTTTCTCCAGATGCAATACAGGCACCTTTTCTATGTAGAAAACTAGCATGTCAAGACAGAACTTGTTCCCTTGAGATCTGATTTTCTATGTGCAGGGAAAGGTTTTTTTTAATTATTATTTTATGGAAGATCTGCAGTCTGAAATAGTATAGCCTGTCACAGTTTTACGACCTTGGTGAGAACTATGCCCTAAGCACTGGTCCATCCATGCTCTGGTCCACTGAGGATATGGTGATGTCATTTCCACCTTGGTTCTATTTTTCTATATATTTGAAGTCTTTTTTTTAATCCAACTCAATCTAAAAATCTCCCAGGGTGGCTTCCAAGCAATCAGTAAAATGGACAGTCACTGTTCTGCAAGCTTACAATCTACAAAGGAGGACACACAAGGAAAAAGGGATGGGAACGGAAGGGGGGGCGGGAATTGTAGTCTTTCCAAAATGCAGAAGGGAGTTCCAAACCTGGGAGCTGGGCCTAGCACATCACAAGGACTCCCCAGCCTGTGTATAATGTCCACCTGTTATGTATTTCTGGGATGGAATGGAAAGAACTATGAAGAAGCAGATCTTGTGTCTGTGCCAGAAATATTTCTGTCCAAAGCTGAAGCCATGATCATGTTTGATTGGCTGGATGTGACATCCCAATGCATCTAGGGGATTTGGCATGTAACTTAGCCCTGTGCCGTCTTTGCCTGTGGGGTGCCCATTGTCTTCATATACGCTTCTGATAGGAGACACGTGTTCTTGCCTGTGGTTCAGAGGTCCAGTTTAAACAGGTCCTAAATCAGGGAGGGACAGATTTTGTCTCTTTGTTCTAAAGAATCTCTCAAGGTCCAGACTTGGATCTATAAAAGAACCTTCCGCTTGGGAGTTTGATCTGAGGCTGTGCTGTGTCTGTAAATCAAAACATATATATATATATATATATATATATATATATATATATATATATTAGAGAGAGCTTATAAAAAAAAGCCAACATTTTCATTATAACCTTGGAGAGCCAAGAGATTGTGCTGAAAATGAAAAATGCTGTAAAACTTTGCTCCTGTGGTTCTTACTGTCTCCAGCTGGAATCACTACTCCCTCATTTCCTTGTATTTAATAGAAGACTGCAAGAGAAAAGGGGGAGAGAGGACCACAGGAGCTTTTTATGCTCTGTATGTCTGTATGTTCCTACCTGCAGGTTAAAATCACAAGAGTAATGGTCTGTTCATCTGTTCAAAGCTGTTTGAAGTCAATTGAAGGGGAGGAGCAGCAACCTTTATTGCCCTAGGATTAGATTTCTAAATTAGATGTGGCATTAGCTTGGCTAAAAACCACGAAGGATGACATCTTAAAGATGAACAATTTGATTATGCTTTAAGCCAGACTTCCCCAACTTGGTGCCCTCCAGATGTCATAGAATCATAGAATAGTTGAGTTGGAAGGGGCCTATAAGGCCATCGAGTCCAACCCTCTGCTCAATGCAGGAATCCACCTTACAGCCTACCAGACAGATTTATTTATTTATTACATTTCTATACCGCCCAATAGCTGGAGCTCTCTGGGCGGTTCACAAAAATGAACCAGCTGCATCTTGAAGGTCTCTAGTGTGGGAGAACCCAACTTCACTAGGTCATTGGTTCCATTGTCTTACTGCTCTAACAGTCAGGATGTTTTTTTCTGATGTCCAGCTGGAATCTGGCTTCCTGTAACTTCAGCCCATTATTCCATGTCCTGCACTCTGGACTTCAGCTCCCAACCGCTTCAGCTAATATGACCTATGGTCAGGAATGCTGGGAGTTGCAATCCAAAACATCTGGAAGATACCAGGTTAAGAAAGACTGCCTTATGCTTTCACGGACTACAGTCCATCAGATGCATGAAATGTTATTGTCAATTGGAATGTGGGTGTAGAGAAAAATTGTTAACAGTGAGGTCAGGAGGAAATAAAATGGGGAAAAATGGGGAATGAAAATTGGGCTAAAATTTAAATGTATGCAAAATAAAACAAGCACAGTGACCATTCTCAAAGCAATATTGATAACAAAGATCTTGGGAATGTTAAGTTAAGCTTTAGGATAAAAAAACCTGTTACCTTGATCCAGGCCACAGGTGATGGAACTGAAGCATGTTGATAACTTGTAATTCAGTGATGTCGGACTTCAAAGTCCTTTTGTTCAAGAACGGCCACTTTAAGGTCGAAATGTTCTCACGCTTGTTACTCTCTCTGATGTTAGATTTGTGACCATCCTTTAATTCTTTATAAACCTGCCTGTTTGCCTTAAGTATAATGGAGAAGAGCATTGCTGACAGTTTGTGGTGGTGTATATGGCACTGGAAGATAAGCAGAGGAATGAGCATTTGAAATTGTGGCTGACATTATTGGGTCTTCTCTGTATCGTTCCAGTTTTAGTATATGTGCTGCCGAAGCGAGCACATCATTGGGTCTTATAATAGTGTTGCCTGAGTAGATATGGACATAATTGTCACCAGCGTTTGTTGTGGGGCCTGATCCCTAGGCTTGTTAGGGGGCTTGTCTGTAAGTGAGGATAGGCCTACCACCCAAGGCCTGTGAGATGGAACTATTGTAGATAACTGATAATACTTTGGGGTGGTATTAGCTGAGAGCCATATTTAACAACATGGTGTTTTACCATTTCCTCTTCTAGGGCCTTAGCTAAACCTAAGGATTATTCCAGGCAAATGGAGGGGTCATCCCTTCCTGCTCCTGGGATCCCCTGTGCGCCATTTGGATGCACAGGGGTGATCCCGGGACGATCCTGGGATATAGGCGTGGTCTAGCCATAGCCTAGGACTATCCGATAGTGCATTAGAATCATAGAATCATAGAATTGCAGAGTTGGAAGGGGCCTACAAGGCCATCGAGTCCAACCCCCTGCTCAATGCAGGAATCCACCCTAAAGCATCCCTGACAGATGGTTGTCCAGCTGCCTCTTGAAGGCCTCTAGTGTGGGAGAGCCCACAACCCCCCTAGGTAACTGATTCCATTGTTGTACTGCTCTAACAGTCAGGAAGTTTTTCCTGATGTCCAGCTGGAATCTGGCTTCCTTTAACTTGAGCCCATTATTCCGTGTCCTGCACTCTGGGAGGATGGAGAAGAGATCTTGGCCTTCCTCTGTGTGACAACCTTTTAAGTATTTGAAGAGTGCTATCATTATCATTATATGATGATCATTATTCCTATGCATCTTTTGCTGGTGGCCTTTCTCATTTCATTGATGGGCATGGTTTACACTGGATTGCAGTAGTTTGCCAGGGTTTCAGATAAGGGTTTTTCCCCACCCCTACAGATGGCAGTGATGAAACCCAAGACATTTTGCATGTCAAGAAGGTGCTCTACCACTGAGCTATGATCTCTCCCTATATTTTCTGGGAAAGGTAGGGATTCACTCCCATAGGATACTCGATTCGCCCTTTCTGGGGCCCTTTACACATGATGTGATAGGTAAAACCAGCTTTTTCTCTAGGGTAGAATGACTAAACAAAAATTAAACATGATGTGAAGAAGAGGAGTTGTGAGTATCTTAAGAGAGTTTGAGTTAGAAACGTGAAGTCAAGCCTCTTCTTCACCCGCCTTCATTTCAGGTGAGCCATGGCCTGCTGTGCTTCCCTCAGCAGGGGAGGTTGTTTCAAGCACATTACATAATAAATACATGTATTTTTGGAACGCTTCAACCTGATCGCCTGCAGCAAAAAGCCCTCTTGAAGGATCACAGGCTTGGGGAGCATCTGATATGATGATCTTTTGGAAAAAAAAGTTTTTCTCTGTAAAACTGTCTGCTTTCAGTTTTGGATTTGTTTTTTTGTTTTGTTTAATGTTCACTTTCTTGCTTACCTCTTTGCACAGAAATTCAGAGGAACACGTGGAATTGGGTGAGGGAGGAAGGTTCATTGTAGCAGACCTTAAGCTTGGAAGCAACATGCTTCTTCATACGAGAAAGGGCACGGGGAGTTGGGTAGGAAGGACAATAGAAGGCATTAAAAAGATGAGATGGGCCCAGAAGAGAGGTACTGTAGCTTAGTGCAAAAGGCTATACCCTGTGTGTAGAGGGTCCCGGGTTCAAACCTGGACAACTCCATCTGGGAGAGAAAGAGATCAGGTAGCAAGGGATGAAAAGAGTGATGTCTGACATAGTCAGATAGCCTTTCCTAACTTTGTTGGAGGGAGGGAGGGAGGGAGATTTGGTCTGGTCCAGAAATAGGAAGAAGATGGACACTTAGCAGTAACCATCTGAAATTCCATCTAGTTCAGTATCTTTCCCAGAGTGGCCAACCATACTCTTCTGCTTTTGTCCTGTTCAGAGGCCTACTCTCCGTCTCTCAACCTGTTCGTTGAATATAATCATCCATGTAGCCATTGATAGACATCTCCATGAATTATTTGTCTACCTGTCCCTTCTCCCTATGAAGTCATTTAAGCTTATGGCAAGATTTATTACACACTGTTTGAAGACTTTTTCCCCCCAATAAGATGTAGATTTCCACAAGATGTAGTAACGGCTACCAATTTGGATAGCTTTAAAAGGGAATTATATCTTCCTGGAGAGAAGGCTATCAATGTTTTCTAGTCCTGATGGTGATGCTACCATCAGAGTCAGTATACCTATGTACACCAGTTGCTGGGGAACATGGGTGGGGGTGGGGTTCTGTTGCACTCATGTCTTGATTGTGGTTTTCTCATGGGCAGCTGTTGGCCACTGCGTGAACAGAGTGCTGAACTACATCGGCCCTTCGTTGGATCCGGAAGGGATCTTTGTATGTTCTTAAGTTCTTCCTTTTGTCTGACCTGAATTTCTGGCCACTCAGTTCAATTGTAATCAAATATTACAAGGAGGGGGATGTATCTCTGTGTATTGTGTCTGCACTATGGATAATCTTATAAACCTCCCTGCCCAAATGTTCCTGCAAATGCATATCCTACCAATCATACTAAATGCCCCATCCTCTTCCTTCCTCATTCTCACTAACCCCCTAATTTGCCCTAAATCTCATACTTAAGGCAGCATTTATAGAAATCTCTTCCCACAGCCTAACATCTGGACACACAAACCATAATATAGACTCCTGGGTTTACCCTTTCCTAATTTTTAGTTGTTCACTTAAATTTGTGTAAGATTAGTTCAGCTCCTGTAGAGGTTTAGTGAGACACACTGGGGACCTTCCAATTTCAGGGATGTCCATCCCTGTGAAAACCAGTCCCTTTGGGGCTCGCTGGAGTTCTGCAAGCATGCCCAACTCAGCTTGCATTTATGAGCTGAGGAACGGTTTCCCCCCCTTCAAATCTGGGAACTTTTTAATTTTATTTGCAGAAATAGACATTTGCCTAAATGGCGGCTGACATTTGCATAATATGCACAATGGTGGTCGGAATTTGTGCAAATTCCCCAAACTGCAAGTGCAGTTTTGCAGAAGTTTCTATTTCCACAAATAACAATAACAGCAGAAAATACGCTAGCTGGCCCAACTCAGACTGAGTCACGCCAGCCAGCAGAAGATGACCCAAAGTCCAGGGTGCCAAGCCAATGAAAGCTTGTTTAGCTCTGACATCCCTATTCGACTTACTGCTGGATGGGAGCTCCTCCTTCACTACTCTGTGCTATTCTTGCTGTTTGATATCAGCAAGTGAAAGGCCTGGCAAGAACTGTGAAGGTGTCATGCCCTGCTGCATTTCAGAGATGAAAATAGGAATATGCATCTAACACCCCAGCTCTCATGCCAAAGATTTTTGCCCAAGTGCTCCCTCTGACATCGCACATTGTGTCTGCGCACGCGTGTCTCTTTCTCTGGGCATCCTTCACTGGCTGCACCCAAACCAAACAGAAGTGCCAACATAAACACAGAGCTCTTTACAGGTTTTCCCTGTCTTACAGTTTGGAAGCTGCAGCTTGTGCAAAATGCAGCGGCCAGATTGATAACCGGAACCAGAAAGTTCGAGCATATAAGACCGACTCTGGCCTGCTTGCATTGGCTATCTGTACGTTTCCGAGACCAATTCAAAGTGCTGGTTTTGACCTATAAAGCCTTACACGGCTTGGGACCACAATACCTGACAGAATGCCTCTCCCGACATGAACCTACCTGTACACTAGGCTCAATATCCAAGGTCCTTCTCCAAGTGCCTACTCCGAGGGAAGCTCGGAGGATGGCAACAAGGGAGAGGGCCTTTTCAGTGGTGGCCCCTCAATTATGGAATGATCTCCCCGACGAGGCTCGCCTGGCGCCAACATTGTTATCTTTTCGGTGCCAGGTCAAGACTTTTCTCTTCTCCCAGGCATTTAACAGCATAAGCTGAGTTTTTTAACTGACCCCAGAATAGTTGTTTTAAACAGATATTTTCTGCTTTTGTTTATATTTTATGCTTTTTATGGTTTAAAATTTTTGTATATTTGCTTTTAATGTTCACTGTTTTTAACTTGTGTAAACGGCCCAGAGAGCTTCGGCTATGGGGCGGTATATAAATGTAAATAATAATAATAATAATAATAATAATTAATAATAATAATAATAATAATAATAATAATAAACAACTTTGCCTTCTGAATGCTGCATTCACTCATTCTGCAATTGCCTTGGAACCACTAATTTAAAAGCCATGAGAAGTCCGCCTGGTGCCTACACTGTACTCCTTTAGTCGCCAGCTGAAGACCTTTTTATTTTTTCAGCATTTTAACATCTAATTTAACTTTAATTTAAACTTTGCTATTTTAATTCCATATTTTAATCCTATATCAATTTCTGCTGTGTGGTTTTACCCTGGTTGTGCTTTTTATATTGTATTTTGTATTTGTGTTTTTTAGATTGTTGGCTGTTTCATTATGCTCTTCATGGTTTTAATTTTTGTGAACCGCCCAGAGAGCTTCGGTTATTGGGCGGTATAAAAATGTAATAAATAAATAAATGTGTTCATTCAATTAGTGGTGGTGATGGCGGTGGAAGAACCATAATTGTCCTACAATAGGTTATAGGAAAGGAAAGGAACCTCTCGTGCAAGCACTGAGTCATTACTGACTCTTGGAGGGACGCCAGCTTTCGCTGACATTTTCTTGGCAGGCCTTATAGCGGGGTGGTTTGCCGTTGCCTTCCCCGGCCGTGATTACCTTTCCCCCAGCTAACTGGGTACTCATTTTACCGACCTCGGGAGGATGGAAGACTGAGTCGACCCGAGCCGGCTGCCTGAAACCAGCTTCTGCTGGGATCGAACTCAGGCCTTGGGGAGAGTTTCAGCTGCAGAAACTGCTGCTTTACCGCTCTGCGCCACACGAGGCTCATACAATAGGTTATACACAGTACAAAATATACCTCAGCAGGTGCAGTGTGTGAATTGCAGGCTGAGCATGATGCAGGCTGAGCATGCATTGGTCTTCCTGTGCGCATCAACGTAAGAGATGCCCCCATTCTCCATTTTGAGATATAACTTCTGGAGATATAATTCAGGGAGAATAATAAAATATGGATTGTTCGCAGTAAACCAGTACAGTAGGATTGCATGAGGTAGAGCCTTTTTCATGTTGTTGACCTTGATCCATCGACTTAATAGCCTGCCTTTTTAAATGCTTCTACCTCATCGAAAATAGCTCTGCTTTAAGATATGTGAGTAGCCCTTTTTTCTTTTCTTTTTAAAGAAGTTGTCCTCTTGATCAAGCCCAGGCACTTATCCACCTTAGCAGTGGTCAAACATCTGTTCCTTGGCCAGAACAGCTTGCTTTTGACAGCATGTTATTATAGCAGTAAAATGGTAGCAAACGCTTGGAATGTGATATGCTTCTTGAACAAGGGAATAATTTTTGGCCCCATGAATGCTAACATTAAAACATATATGGATGAAAATTAGAGGGAGAAGCCAGCTGCAGCCCAAGTTTACAGACATGGCTGAAGTTCAAACACTGTATTCTCAACCCCTTTGGATAGCAGACATCTACTAGAATGGATTTTCTCCACTTGTAGCCATAGAAATTATATATGGGGAGCTGTTGGAGCATGAATCTATAGCCCATGTCTCTGTGTGTAGCTGCCCTGCAATTGGCCATCCACATTCACCCACAGTCACTGTAAAAATAGTTATTTTAGTTTTTCATTTAAAAACAAACGGGAACCCTACGTAAGAGCAGGGCTATAAGAACATAACAGCCCTGTTGGATCAGACCAAGGGTCCATCTAGTCCAGCACACAGTGGCCCATTAGTTGTTGACCAGGAACCCACAAGCAGGGCATGAGTGCAACAATTAAATTATGGAACTCACTACCACAAGATGTAGTGATGGCCACCAATTTCGATGGCTTTAAAAGGGGGTTGGATAAATTCCTGGAGGCAAAGGCTATCCATGGCTACTAGCCCTGATGGCTGTGTGCTATCTCCAGTATTCGAGGCAGTAAGCCCGTGTGCACCAGTTGCTGGGTGACATGGGTAGGAGGGTGCTGTTGCACCATGTCCTGCTTTGTTGGTCCCTGGCCGACGGCTGGTTGGCCACTGTGTGAACAGAGTGCTGGACTAGATGGAGCCTTGGTCTGATCCAGCAGGGCTCTTCTTAGGTTCTCAGCACCCTCCTGCCCATATTCCCCAGCAACTGGTGTATATAGGCTTACTGCCTTTACTACTGGAGGTGGCACATGGGCCATCAGGGCTAGTAGCCCTTGATAGCCTTCTCCAGGAATTCATCCAGCCCCCTTTTAAAGCCATCCAAACTGGTGGCCATCACTACATCTTGTGCTAGTGAATTCCATAGATTTCCATTGGGCTGTTCCAGCTGAAATGGATGCTTTCCTTTTCCTCCAGAGGCGATAGACTGTGAGTGAGACATTATTTATTCTTATTCTTGCATGTGTCAAGTTTCCCTTCGAAAGAATACGCGACACAACAGAACAAACCTCTAAAAACATCTGAATGTAAAAAATAAATCCAAAAATATTTGTCTGACAACAGAAACTGAACATTTAGATCTCTCTCTCTCACACACACACACAAAAGCACACAGGTGGTAATTGAATCTCACCAGTGTTTTATATTTTTAATTTGTAAATACATTTCCGGGGAGTGAGCGGCGGAGGTGGAGGTTAACTCCACTCTGTCAGCAGTTCTCTGTACTCCCTGCTTGGCCTGACGCAGCACGATCGATGGAGGAAAGCTCTCGCGTCAGGAAATGGAAGGAGACCCGGAGGCTGCCAGCTGATGTTATTAATGTGTGATGACTCAAAAGGCCTCCCCTGGATGAGACCGGTCACCCTGGAAGTGATGTCACCATACGCGCCTCTGCCAGGTGCAGCAGCATACCGAAAATGCTCCTCTTGGATTACAAACACAGGCTGGGGCGTATGGGTGGGAGTTTGAGGAAACGTGGGATTTAAAGCTTAGCAAATGAGGGCCTGCCAATTCAAAGCTGCAGTGTAGAATGCTCCTGGATAGGGTCACAGCCAGCTGCCTTTCCTGAGATTCTCCATTCTGGAGTTCTGCCTTCCTGCACCCTCCAACCATCCGTTAGTATTCCATGCCCACTGAGTGTGCTTGGTCCTCACTGAACTACCTTTTGGGGTGTGTGTCCTACCTTACGTCCCCCCAAGCACTTTCAACTTTAGATTTCCCCTGAGCCTGGTGATGCCTCTTTCTTGTGTGCACCATTTTGGCTATATAAGTGTCATGGCTAACCTTACTGCCCCTGCTTTCGGAGAAGGTGTTTCAGGAAATCAATCAGAATTGGACCTAGAAGACGCAGCGCCAGACACCAGCCAGCCTGGACCAGTGGGGGAAGAAGCTCTCATTGGTGATTCACCAGCTGTGAGTTAGCCCTCTCCAAAGCTTATCTCTTCAAAGCCAAATCCTACACACTCAGTGGGAAGTGAGCTTTCTTTGGGAGGAGAGTGCCCCAACAAACTAGCTGATGCTAGGGTCCTCCGGAAGCTGAAACGAATGGGACGGAAGGAAGGTGTGAGAAAGTCAGTCTGACGAGGATTGTGCCAGAACCTGCCTCCTCACCAGGCTCTCTGAAGTTACGGGTGTTTGAGAAGGAGCTTCTTTTTCTCCTTGGTTGGACTATTGTCTCGCTTAGTTTGTATGGTTTTTGCATAGGGGGAAGTTTCCAAGAGATAAGACTCTCTTCAGGCAGAAGAGATGTTTGCTGCTTAATAAAAGCTTTGTGGATTAGCAAGCAGGCCTTGTCATTTGTCTCCCATCGAAAGCAGGAGCTTTCTGAGAAACACGACAATAAGAATACCCTCTGGATATTTTGGGCTACAACTCCTATCACCCTTGACCATTGGCCAGGCTAGTTGGGGCTTATGGGAGTTGTAGTCCAAAGGCATCCACTTGCCTACCCCTGCAATAGAAAGGTCTACTGTAGAGAAGTTCTAGCAGAAGCTTCCATCTCTCTGTAGTGGAACTCAGGAGACCCATTCTCTAGTCCCACTCAGCCATGAAGCTGTCTGGGTGATTATGGGCTGGTCACTGACTCTCAGCCTCACAGGTTTGTTGGGAGGGTAAAAGAGAGGAGGTTTGTGTATGCTGCTTTGGGTGCCTTGGAGAAAAGGTGGGATATGAAAGATAACAAATACCATTTAGCCCTATGTGGGAGGAAAAGTCCAGATGGATCCTTCCTCATTTATTCTTAAAATGTCCCATAGACACAATATACAATCTGTGTTTGCATCTTCAAATAAGATCGTAGATGACGACTATGGTGATTTAATGTAGTTTACACATCATTCTGTCTAACATTCTTACATACATTTTAGCTTTATCCTCTGTGGGATACAAGAATGAAAATGTTGTGAGCAAAGGAAATAACCAGAAAACTGGCTTGTGGAGTAGATTGGTTTGTGCAGACATATGGTGAACACGTTAGCTTTGGGGTTGGGGGTGGAGGAAGAGTATTATATCTTCTAACTCCTTTCCTGACCCCAATGTATTGATCTGAATGTGTAAACAGAGCTCATGTATGGACGAGTTGCATATGATCTCTAACCATTTAATAGGAAACCCTGCAAATGACAGGGACTCCTGACTGCATATAAGAAATATGTGCAGTTCATTGTGCATCTGAAGACTTCGTTCGATTCTTAAGTTCAATGAATGGAATATGGGAGTAGGGATGAACAGATTTTCGTAGGTTGTCACATCCCTTTTCCACCCATTGGTGGAGTCAGAATTTTCCCATTCTGAATTTAAGCAAATTTGCATTTGTGAAAATGTGCAAATCCCCCCTACCTCAGTTTGCATTTTCAACTTATGGTGGAAAGGTGCGTGTTTGGTCTTTATTTTTTAATGTATTTTTCTATGACTAAATTTGCATACAATTCTGGTTAACCATGCAGCGTAGGTTGTTAACAACAAACCATTAGGTTCTTAAGGTGGCCTGTTCAAGAAAAATACGCCACACTGTATGGTTAGTAAACTGCCCTGCGGAAAACATCCAGGGTTTCAGACAACATGCTAACCCATAGTTCAGCAAACAACCCACAGTTCAACAGCAACCCACATTTAACCATAAGTGTGGGTTAGCTTGTTGTGTGAATCCAGTCAGTGTCTTCCAAATTTTATCATCCCATTGCCTTGGAGGCTTCCAATTACACACGTTGCAGGCTTGCAACTGTATACAAGTGCTTAAGAATTCAGAATCATTAGGTTCAAAAAGACCTTGGATAGAGTCTTCTGCAAAAGTGGAATTTGGCAAACTGTAAATGTATTTTGGTATGAGATAGGAATGTAGAAACTTGCCTTATATCAGGTCAGATTCCCCCCCCCATCTAACCCAGTGTTACCTGCTCTGACTGGCAGTAGCTCTCCAAGGTCTCAAGCAGAAAAAGGTCTTTCACATCCCCTGCTACCTGATCTTTTTAACTGGAGATGCCAGGAATCAACCCTGGAATGTCCTGCATGCAAACACTGCACCATGACCTCCCCCTACTTATAGAAGTGTCTAGCATCTGTGCGTCTCTATGCTAAGTTCCATTTTAGTGCTGAATGCAATACATTAAAAGTAGACGGCACCTGGGCGTAAGAGTGGATTCATCACCATTTTACTTGTTTTCGGCACTGTCTCTCAGCAAGAAAGAAACACTGATGAAGGGAGGATAATCAAACCTACTTCTAAGTTCTGTTTTACAGTATTTGACAGTGCCGATCCGAATCATGTTTTACTGCCTGTTCTTCAAAGTTAATTGCTTCTTCTCCGTCTTCTTTCTTTTAAAGTCTCCTCTGTAATAATCACACACAAATGGATTATGAAGCCTATTTTGTGAATGGCCATTTGAATTTCCCCAATGTCTGCTGCAGAGGGTAGGTGGGTGGGTGGGGGAATGTGCAAGCCGTTCAGCGAGGTTGGGAGAAAGGTTCCTTCAAGCCCATTTGTGGCTTTTATTGCTGATATGGAGCTGGTTGTTTTCTCTGGAGCTGCAATTGTAATATGCGAACTCATTGGTATTTGTTTAGCATCTTTCCTGATGGGGGCCGAGATAACAAGGCAGACATTGGAATGCTAATAGGTCTTGTGTGTTGCCTGATCACTTTCTGGCAACATTAGCATTTTCTTTCTGTTGCCTCCTTGAAGGGGCCTCCTGCCCCCTTGATGCCAAGCTGATTATGCATTAAAAGCAGATGAAATATCTCAGCAAGGGCCGTCCGAATCTCTTGCCAAATTAAGCTTCAGCTCAGCTTCAGATTTTGGGGGTGGGTGAGGACAATAGATCCAAACGCCATTGTCACCAGCAGGATCCTCTTTGGCCTCGAATCAGGAATTATGACCACCCCACCCCCATTATGGCCTCATTCCTCAAAGCCAATGTTATTGGCTAGTTTTGTTCCAAGTCTCAGTTGTACAGTGGTAGAACACATTCCTTGCATGCAGAAGAAGCCAGGTTCAGTCCTCAGTATCTCCAGGTAAGAACACAGAAAGCTGCCTTATACTGAGTCAGACCCTTGGCCCAGCTAGCCCAGTATTGACGACACTGACTGGCAGCAATGTCTCTCCAGGGTTTCAGGCAGGATTCTTTCCTAGTCCTACCTGGAGATACCAGGGATCGAACCTGGGGTCTTCTGCATGCCAAGCAGGTGCTCTACTCACTGAGCCACAGCCTCTCCCAATGCTAGATGGACCAACGCTCTGACTTTTTATATGCCCCATTACTCAGAGTTCATCTGTTGAACTCCTCTTCCGTTATTTCTCTCAGCTTGGAAGCATAGGAGAACAAAAAGCTCTTAATCTGATACCTGGAGGGTGCCTATTTCTGGTGCCTTATGTACCTGTGTGGGGACAGGTATCCAAAAATGGGGAGCCACCACCGAAAAAGCCCTCCTCCTGGTCTCTACCTGCCTAACCAGTGGTGGGCTTCCAAAACACAGCTTAAATATGGGGTTCATATAGGAGAAGGTAGTTGCCTCCCCTGCTATTCCAAACCTTATTATAACCCTAATATACAAATCTTATTAAATCTGCATAGCCTGGGTTTTTAAGCATAAGCATGAGCTATCCTCTCATGAACAAGCCTCTCTTCTCTTGCAGACCCTCTCTGAAATCCCAGAAAGCCGGTTAGTAATATGGGTTTTGTAATGCTGGCCTGCTTTCCAGGGTTGTTTTGTAAAGTTTACTGAATTCATGTAAGTAAATAATTTTGAGCAATTTGGAAAACTGCTATTTTATGATTTTATGACAATTTTCCCAGTCATTTGTGACACTTGTAGACATCTGTGTGCCATTGTGATTGTAGCATTTCCTACTTGTTTGAAAATACATATTTTTATTGACAACATTTTATATACTGTTTTCAAACAAAAAATGCTCAAAGCAGGTTACAGAGTTTTAAACAAGGGAAATAATTAAAATGTTCTAAGACATCTTAATCCTAAATTCTCTTTTTTAGGCAGGGCCGTAAAAGTTGCATTCTTGTTTGTGTGAAATCTTTGTGTGCGCAATCTGCATATGTAATGTGCACTATTTATAAAATGTTTGCACATTTGCATTTGCAGTGTAGTTCTATTCCCCCATCTTGGAATACCTTAGCTGTGGAATTGGTCAGAATACCCAATGATAGCTATTGAAATGATACATGAAGTCAGCAAAACCCTTTTCATCCAGCAAACACACCAAGCGAGTTTAAAACACTTGCACAAACTGCAGCACTCTGCAAAACATTATGGCTTAAAAAAAAGAAAAAGAAAAGGAAGAGAGAGAGAAAGAGTACAAATTACACATGCCTGCAAGTTATGAGTGCCTTGCAAAATATAAAGAACAGGGACGGTGGTGCTGGATTGCAGAGAACCAGTTTGTCCGGTTGTAGTCACAGCGTTGGTTTCCAAAATTCCAATTATTTCTTCCAAGTTCCTGTTTCTAGTTTTCTTTTCTTCTAAACTTAAGACTGACCTGATTACCCTTTAAGATTTTCTGAGAGCCAAAATGGAAGTGGCATGGGAGGTGTGTGATCACGGTATCCTGAACTGATTCAAATCACTAGCTTATTAGCAGCCCTCTCTGGTGGATTTTGAACATGCCGGCACTATTGGGCCACTGCCAGGGTCCTATCGGGACCCACCAGCCCTGGGCCCACCTTACTAAGAGGCGGAGACTGAAATGTTTTCTTGCAGGTCACACTTGCCCATATTTAAAATCATAGAATCATAGAAGAGCAGAGTTGGAAGGGGCAGGCGAATTACCTGGGTGGGAATGGGTTTAGGAGGTGATTAGTTCGAATCCTATTTATCCCAGTCTTCACTTTACTCCCCATCTGTAGAATGCCCAGGGACATCCTCCTGGGGGCTGTCTTAGAATCATAGAATCATAGAATAGTAGAGTTGGAAGGGGCCTATAAGGCCATCAAGTCCAACCCCCTGCTCAATGCAGGAATCCACCCTAAAGCATCCCTGACAGATGGCTGTCCAGCTGCCTCTTGAAGGCCTCTAGTGTGGGAGAACCCACAACCTCCCTAGGTAACTGGTTCCATTGTTGTACTGCTCTAACAGTCAGCAGCGACCCTCTTTATTTTTCAGTTGTAGTCCCTGATATATCACTGCACATATATGGGCCTTTTGGGGAAAGTGGCAGTATGGACCAGGGTCACAGTGGGAAGTCAGCCACATTCCTGGATGGAAGTTTTGTGCCATGCACCAGTTGAAACTCTCCTCTTTTCAGCTCCATCCTGTGCAAGAAGGTGTTGGGTCCTCCTGGGGGCTATTGTCATTGAAGGATTGATATAATATCTGTCCAGTCCAGGCTCCTGTGTGTGTGTTCTTTGACTGTGCCAGCCAGTGACTTAAGAGCCACCCTGCCCTCTGCTTTCCCTCGGATTGCACAATACAAGTCAACGAATGGGCTGTGCACTCTCTTGCTTGTATTGCTTGATTGTAACGGCACATCCTTTTATTTGCTTGGCTTTCATATCTCAGTCATCCGTGCCACCAGCATATTGCTCTGTATTCATAGAATCATAGAATCATAGAATAGCAGAGTTGGAAGGGGCCTACAAGGCCATCGAGTCCAACCCCCTGCTCAATGCAGGAATCCACCTTTAAAGCATCCCTGACAGATGGTTGTCCAGCTGCCTCTTGAAGGCCTCTAGTGTGGGAGAGCCTACAACCTCCCTAGGTAACTGGTTCCATTGTCGTACTGCTCTAACAGTCAGGAAGTTTTTCCTGATGTCCAGCTGGAATCTGGCTTCCTTTAACTTGAGCCCGTTCTTGCGTGTCCTGCACTCTGGGAGAATCGAGAAGAGATCCTGGCCCTCCTCTGTGTGACAACCTTTTAAGTCTTTGAAGAATGCTATCATGTCTCCCCTCAATCTTCTCTTCTCCAGGCTAAGCATGCCCAGTTCTTTCAGTCTCGGTATTGTTCTGCCTCTTCCTTTCCCCCACCCCTTTTGAAGTGAAAGCCTATGGCCGGCATTGAGAATGAGCCTGCTCTGTTTTGTCTTGGGTCCAATTTCTTACACTGCAGCCATGGGAAAAATGTCAGTGCTGCTGTCGAACATGCCTGTCCCTGGCGGGGACGAACATCCAAAACTCTCTGAGCTATCTGTGGTTTGAACTGCTTTCAAAAGTTGCACCAAAAAGTTTGTAATGTAGGTGCCAGGTGAGACTCTCTGAAGAAAACATTCCTCAAGTGGGGTGCCATCACTGGAAAGGCCTTCTCCTTAGTAGCAACATTCCTCAGAGGAAAGATATTCCATTGGAGACTGGGATTGCCTTACTGCTAACATCTCTGCCACAATCCCCTTTCACTCATTTTGGAGGAAAGGAGGTGCTTTGTGAATGCGCACTTGGAATACCTACAAAACCCGTTGGCCTTTTTGTAGGGTGACCAACTGTCAGGATTTCCCCGGATTTGTCCTGGTTTTTGTTCTTTCCATGGTGTCAAGGGGGATTTTCTATAATTTTCAATAATGTCCTGGAATGACACACCTTCCTCTTTAAGGCTGCCATTAGCATGGCAGGAGGGAATGACATGCTTTCTTGAGGCACATCATTCCCCCACCCCGAGCTCCAATTGAGGTCTTAAAGGGGAAAGTGGGTCATTCGTGGACATTATAGAAAAGGCCCCAATTGGAGTGGATGGTGGTGGTGCAGAATGAAATCCTTTCCCTTCCTCCACTCCAATCGGGTTCTTTAAGGTGGCGGGGGAATAACGTACTTTCTGCAGGACTCAGAAAGCTGCTTCCCCACACACACACACTAGGTGTCCTCTTTTTTGGTTTCCCAAATATGGTCACCCTACTTTTTGGCTACTTAACTTCTAGGACTCACAAAGGTGCTGCCTCTTTCAGGTCAAGCAAACACATGCCTAGCTGCTGTTGGCACATATTATTGATGCAACATGGTGCCCTGAGACATCAACACATTTTATAGAGCCCCAAGAATTGGGAAACATTGTGTGCACGTTTTTTCTAGTTTACATCAATAATAATAATAATAATTTTTGTGAACCGCCCAGAGAGCTCTGGCTATTGGGCAGTATAGAAATGTAATAAATAAATAAATGAATAAATAAAAAAAATAATATCTTACCCGCCTCTATGATTGGATCGAGGCGGGGAACAACAGCAAGCATAAAATACATAAAATACTGATTAAAAGCATAGTATACACTGTTAAAAATATCCTAAAAGCATACTAAAAGTATCCTAAAATTCTACTGGATAGGCCTGCCAGAAGAGATCAGTCTTGATAGCTTTCTCGAATGCTAAAAAACTGTCAAGCTGATGAGTCTCCTCCAGCAGGCTATTCCACAGCCTGGGAGCAGCAGAAGTGAAGGTGAAAGCTCTTTATGCTGAAAAGAGCATATAAATTTGGCCGGAATATACCAGAGATGGATTTTGTGAATTCCTTGAGCAATGAGAAGTCGTGTTTTGATGGAATGGGATCTCAGCAGCTGTCTTCCATCCCCTTGGAACAGACATCTTGGAATGATCAACCTATTCCTGCACCTTCCCATTAATTCTCCTGTTATTTGCAATAGGGCTGTGTTTGGAAGGCTGCATTTCTGTTTATCACTCTGCTACACTTCGTTGAGAGAGTTTTTGTTCCCTCTAGAAAAGAAAGCTTCTTCACCTTGATGTAGCTTCACAGCCTCAAGCTAGGATACTGCCCCCCACCTTGCCCCAATCTCACTCAAGGATGGAACAAACACTGAGCAAATTTGCAGTGCTATGATTTCCACCAGAGCAACCTGAATGAATGTTCCATGATGGATTTCTTGACTTCTGAGCTCCTAATTTCCTCCTTTCTAGGGAGGCTTCTTTGCTGTTATCTTTTACTGTCTGATTTAATACTGAAAGAACATATTGAGTGACCCAGAGTAGCTTTTTGAGAAGAGAATTTAGATTGGTTCCTTAGGCACTACCGTGTCTCTCTTCTTAACCTTATCTGTCAAACTCTTTTTATCCAGGGCCAAAGCAACTCCAACTCTGATGAAGCAATGCAGTTCAAAATGAACTACTCAGGGCTAAACTACACCTAATGCTAAAAACAAATCGAAAAAGAGGGAGATTTACACCATGGACCAAAAATCTGGGGGATTAACCGTTTCTCCCCCTGCTTAATTTTTTCTGCCTTAAATGTTCAATCTTATGCATGTCTACTTGGAAGAAAATCCCATTGAGTTCAATAGATCTTACTGCCAGGTATGTGGAGATAGGATAGCAACCTAAATCGCTTCCCACAAAAGTTTGTGTTAGCTGAGGAGGAGGAGGAGATCCAGATGTCTGTATTAAACTTTTCTACATGAAGCATTTATTGTGTGCTCATGATTCCTTACTCATTACTTTGTTAAATTAATTTCAATTTAAAATTACATTTATTTATTTAGCCTGCCTTTCCTCCAACCAACTCAAGGTGGCGAACATGGTTCTCCCTAACTCTCCATTGTATCCTCACAAACCACCCTGCAAGGTAGGTTAGACTGAGAGAGAAAAACAGTCTAGCAAAAATGAGGGTGGGGGGGCAGGAGGGGGAAAGGGTTTACTGTTTGTTTTGTATTGGCAAATGAAAAAAAATCAAACTATTAATAACAAAGAAAAGAAAGCAAGGCAAACAAAAACAGCTTTCTAATTGTGCAGTTAAATGCATATTTTGGTGTATTTAAATTGTCACGAACTGTATTGCATCATTCGGAGAAGCACGAAATCTGGTGTGTAGCCAGTTTCTGATTCTTGCCTTAGCCCAAGAAGTGTGGTCCCATGCCATTTTTGTGTAAGAGTTAGCAATTATCAGGTTCCTCAAGATTTCGTAGTTGGCACCAGCAGCAAGCGAGGTCTTTTGGCTTTATTTATTTACTTGTTAGCTACATTGATATCCCACCTTTCCTCCTATGAGCCCAAGGCAGCAAACATGATCCTCCCTTAATCCCTTTTATCCTCAATACAACCCTGTTAGGCTGAGAGTCAGTGACTAGCCCAGAGTTGTCCTTTGATCTTCATGGCTGCATGGGGACTAGAACCCAGATCTCCAGAGTCTGAAACTCTAACCATTACACCACACTGTAGCTCAGTGATAGAACATCTGCTTTGCATGCAGAAGTTCTCAGGTTCAACCCCCAGCATCTCCAGGTAGGCAGGAAAAGCTCCTGCCTGAAACCCTGGAGATTCGCTGCTGCCAGTCAGTGTTGACCATACTGGCCTCGATGGACCAATAGTCTGTCTCAGTATAAGGCAGCTTCATGCATTCCTTATCTTTTGGAGACATCTGACCAGCCACCATGGGAAGCGGGATGCAGGGCTCTTCTTACGTGTGGCGTGTGATACAATGCACACTCTTGGAAGCAGATTGTGTTATTATTATTCAGGGTGCTGTGTAGCTGCGCGCCTCTTAATGTTCATAATGCATTCCGAAGCCAGAATATGACTTTCCGAATTTGCAGGAAGCAAAGTTGGGACCTAGGGCGAACTCTGCCCTGGAGAATGGAACGCACTGGCATCAGCTTAATTTTAACGCCTAACCAAGACCAGACAGGGTAAGAGCGAAAAGCATGTCTGACAAGGGAAAGAATTTGCAAATGACTCATCTGTGGGAGGGTGCTTTTTGTTAAACCGCAGGTCTGTTTGCAGGCATGATGTAAGCGGCAGGTGGAGAGAGGTGGGGGAAAAATCCCTCTTAGGCGAGAGTTGTAGTCTGTGGCATTTCCTAATCCCAACAGGTCTCTTGTAGTGTCTTCAACTAATACATTTCCAAGCTGTTTTGGAAGCCCAAAAGTTATGTTTCGTTTGTTTGTTTATGCATTCCTTCAGCTCCATGGGTAGCAGGTAAGGTGGATTTGTGACGTGTATTTATTTGCAAAGCTTCTGTTGATTCAAACAGACTTGGGCGCATTTCCTCAAGCGATGCTACGAACTGCGTTTGAGTGTTAATACAAGGAAGCCAGTAAAAGGGAACCATATTTTTCTTCTACTTCAAATCAACCATGCATTCTAAGCCATCATCAGCTGTAGCTTCTTAATTCAGTTTACAGGCTTGGGGAATGCAGTGATTGTTTTCTTTGTTTTTAAATTTGTATCTCGTCATTATTATTATTATTATTATTATTATTATTATTATTATTATTATTATTATTGTCATGCCGAGGGATTTGTGTTCTAAGCAAACAGCCTCAGTTGTAGATGCTGACCTTGTCTGTAACCTAGATCTCATATGGGACAGAATGACTTGAACTCTTCTATGTTCTAAGGCAGAATAAGAATAAATTTTGTTCATTCATTTTTATGATTATCACTGCCAGGGCTGGTGCCAAGTTTGCGGGGCTGCTTGGTGAATATCAATGCCCCCCTCCTGGCTATAGGCTTACTTGGCATCAGCATAGGGTAGCTTTGAAGTGTCACTTTAAATTCTCCACAATGCCTTGGAGCAGCCAATGTAGTGTCATTCAGGGGCATTCTGGGAAATTTGAAATGATGCTCCCCACTGGCCCCTGCCAAAGCCATACCAAGCCTGACTTGACATACCTGATGTTGCTGTAAGCAGAGTACAATGTTAAAACTTAAATAGGTCCTTGCCAATGGCTTAACATACTACATATTTCCCCCCACTTAATTTTGTATCCTACTCTCCCTAAGACAAATAGTCTTCAGGGGATTTCCAGTCCATTTCAGCTTTCAGTACGTCTCTGAGCCCATTTCAAAGTATTGGTGTTGGCCTTTAAAGGCCTGCACACACCTGTTCGGACCCTTAGGATGTCTTCAGAGGCCCTCTTCTGGGTGCCTCCACCAAATGAATCTAGACAGGCAGCTAGACAAGAGAGGTCCTTCACAGTGGTAGCACCCCACTCATGGAATAACCTCCCCAAAGAGTTTTGCCTGGCACTTACATTGTTATATTTTCAGCACCAGGCGAAGTCCTTTCCTTTCCCCCAGGCATTTGAGAGACCTAGTTCTAGGTGATTATGGCTGTTCGACTCCTGTGCTAGCCATTGTTTTGCATTATATTGCATTTTATTCATGTAACTATTTGCATTGCATTTTATGTTTGTAACAGTATTTTTAATTGACATTTTTTTAAAAAAAAAAACTAGTTGTAATCTGCCCAGAGAACATTAGTTATTAGGCAGACCAGAAATGTACTAACTAGATAATAAAGAAAGAAAGGGGTTCTCATCCAGTCACTGATATGAAATCAATACATAACTTGGGAGGGGAAAATGTGTCCCTTAACACACTTTATAAGCACCTGTGGTTGTCAAATTGATGGACTCTCTTTTCCCCTCTGCTTCCCTCTTTTTTTTCTTTTCTGGGTTTTTTGGTCGGCTTTGGGGACACACAACAAAAGGCAGTTGTACCACCTTTGGGGCTGTCTGTTTGGTCTATAAACAGAGCGCTCCTCCCTACCACGGCCCCTAGTCAGAGGACGAGTATTTTTACTTCTGCAATTACTGCAGTAAATGGCAGGACCTGCCCTCGCCTGGTGTCAAAGCAATGGGTAATTACTCTGTTCTGAAGGTCAGCCAACTGTACTTTATTCATCATAACTGTGTTGAGCATTGCTTTTAAAACACACATACAGAGTGGAGTGATTAACATGCATGCAATATATATATATATATATATATATCACCTGCTTTGATGCTGTTTGTGATTTAATGCTTTGGAATAATCATTTTGCACCCTGCCTGCCTAATGGCAGTAGAGGGAGGGGAAGAAAAACACACACACACCAGACTCTTAAGTGAGACGAGGTGCTGAAGGAACCCCAAGAGGCATCTTTCTTGTCAAAATGACAAATTGCTATTTCTGATCTTCCGGGGCAACTTGTGAGGCAGACACATACAAGACATTAGCCTTCCTCTAATGGAGAAGGGGAAAGGGACATCGGGCTGCATGCCTCTCTTCGATATTATTTTCATTATTTTTTTGGTAAAAGTTTCTTTTTAAAACAAACTAAGTCACGCCTTATCAAAAGCAACTTTCAAAAAGGTGAAGGGGGTGATGTGTGGTGCCTCCCTCCTCCCTACCTTAATTCTTTAAAAGGTATTTACGATCTCTTACAGCCCTTTGCGCTGTGTGTGGAGAAAGTTCAGAGGGTCAGCTGCATCCATCATTCCAGTCCATCAGGAACAGTTGAGGGACAATTGCCTGCTCTTCCATTAACGGAGACACTTCAGATTGTTAAAATGGCATAAAAGCCCTCATTGTCAACTTGGCGAGACAGGGTCAATTTCTACGTTCTTATGGGAAGTTACTGCATGGCTGAACATGGCTCTTGTGTCTTTCCCAGAACAGTATGGCGAAATATTGTTTTGGTCCGTCCGTCCGTCTGTCTGTCTTTCTCTCCCTTCCTCAAGGAAACAAAGGATGCCTACGTACAGCACTTTCTCCGCTGTTGTTTAAGTTCTTGTGGAAATGGAGGTTGATTTTGCTAACTATTCTGCATGTTTGGCGATTTAGTAATTTATTTTATGACATTTATATGCTGCTGCCCACTTGCAAGACTTCTTAGGGGGATTACAATCTCAGAAGAGAACTGACACATAGGAGAGAAAAACCGTTTATAATAGCCTTTCCCAAACTGGTGTTTTTTTAAACTGTGTTGGCTGTAACTTGGTGGTAGAGTGCTTTCTTTGCATGGAGATGGCCCAGGGTTCAATCTCTGGCATTTCCAGGTAGGGTTGGAAAAACTGCTTGATCCCTGAGCAGCTGCTGCTAGTCATTGTTGACAATACTGGGCTAGATGGACCAATGGTCTGACTCATAGTAAGACAGCTTCTTATGTTCCTCAGCCAGCATGGCTATGTACGAGAGCACATCTGGAGAGCACCAGTTGGGAAAAAGCAATGACCCTGTTCAGACAACACACTAAGCCACAGGAGTTAAACATTTTGAGCTAAACATTATGACTTAGCGTGTCTTGTGAGTCATGACTTAGTGTGTTGTGTGAACCATTCCTAATCACGGTGGCTACATAACAGGCTCGTTAACCATTCGCTGCAAAAGGGTTAGCGGTCTAACCATGGCTTAGTGTGTTGTCTGAACAGGCCCAATGAAGCACAATCCCTTTGCCCTGAAGGATCGGGGAGTGTGAATGGTTAATTTCTTAAAGAGGTGATTCCAGAGCCTTGGGTTGCTGGGAAGTCAAGCCCTCTCCTCTGAGCCGATGCAGGGCAGGGCAAGTGAAGGGATTTGCAGGCAGGAAATCTGTGGGGTGTGTTTTTAAAGGCATTTTTTCACTGCATATCTACGCAGCTGTACAGCTATGAATAGCCAGACAATGTATTTTTAAACCTGCATTCATGCACAGCTGTGAAGGTGTGCAATCTGTTACCCCAATGTCAAAAAGAAAGAAGCCACCTGAAATGGCAACAGGACTACCCATAGCTCCCCCAATTGCAGCCTCATACTGCGGATTGTACTTGTGCTATAAACATCAATGGTAAACTGCACATGACTTCTCCTGCTTTTACTCCCCTCACAACTGCAATATTATGCATTAGTGTGTTTCACTCGATCGTGCTATAAGCACAGTGGTTACTGTGCCATGTTCGTTTAACGCTTGCGCTCAGAGCAGCAATTGCGTGTTTTTTTGCAAGGAAAAGACCAGCACAGCGGTGCCTCACAAATGAAAAGAGTTCCAGTGCAGATCCTACTGAGAATTGTTTTGGTATCTAAATTAGGAGCCAAGCCCATTTATGTGAAGAGTAAGGATTGTTAATTAATTAACCGTTGCCACTTGAAGGACACAGCCTCTTGTTTATCACAGCATTCTGGCTGTGATGTGAAAAAGTGGGAAATGGATGATTAGAACAGGTTTCTCTTTGGAACTGGATAATGACAGAGTTCTTAAAAAATGCAGCTGTGTCTCTTCTCCTCCTCAAAATAGTTAACTAAGGACTACCTTTAAAAGCAGTCAATCTATTGTGGCTGTTGATTTTCTTTCCTCTCCACCCCCAAATTTAAAATTCTTTTTCTAAGCAGTGAGCAAGAGAATTGTGGCTTTGATGTGGAGAGGGGAGAGTCCTAGCTAGAGATACCAGGTACAAAGGGGGATGCAACAGAGGAGGATAACCAACTTTTGAATGGTTGCTTGAATGAAGGATTTTTTGTTTGGTGCAATTTGTCATGCAAAAAGCTACACCGTACCTTCTCTTTTGTATAATACTGTCATCTGAGTTCTCACTCAATCTTCCAATCTGTTGCAGCAAAGTGTATTTTACCCACAGGTAATTTGAGGGGGCAATTCTCTTCATGTTGTTGGTAAATTCTGTTTTGCACTCTGTTTATGTTCTGGAGCTAGTGCATGCAACATTGGCCTCCAACTTAGAGTCAGGTGACATCATCTCCACCGGGAAGATTCTTTATGTGTAAACATCCTGGTGTTTATCGTTCCCAAGTAAATATATTACCAAGAACATATAACGGACAGTTGAGCCCAGTATAGAATCTGCTAGAAACTTGTAGTGTAAAATAAGGTGGAGTAAAAATGCAAAATAAGAACATAAGAAATGCCATGCTGGATCAGACCAAGGGTCCATCTAGTCCAGCACTCTGTTCACACAGTGGCCAACCAGCTGTCGACAAAGCAGGACATGGTGCAACAGCACCCTCCCACCCATGTTCCCCAGTAACTGGTGTACATAGCCTCTGATACTGGAGATAGCACGTCGCCATTAGTACTAGTAGCCATTGATAGCTATCTCCTCCAGAAATTTATCCAACACCTTTTTAAAGCCATCCAAATTGATGGCAATCACTCCGTCTTGTGTTAGTGAATTCCATAGTTAAATAGCAAGGAGGAATTCTTGGTTGAGGGAATTCCAGAAAAGGTACAGTAGCCCTTTCAGGCTTTCCTCTGAGTTAGTCTGCATTCCTCCCAGTAGCTGGGAAGAGGTGGGGGATGGATTTCCTCAGCAACAATATACTGGTTCCCTCTTGTTGTTGTTGTTGTATTATTATTATTATTATTATTATTATTATTATTATTATTATTATTATTATTATTATTATTGGGTGGCCTCATTTTGAAAGGGCAATTAAGGCCTATTAGCTAAATGAAAAGACCCTCATGGAGATCAAAACTGCTAGAACTGGTTTGATGATATGGATCAACACAGCTGCCTGCATTTTTAGACTTTGCTTGGGGGTATTAGCTATGGGGACTTCATGATGGGTGACTGGGTTTACCAATATACTGCTGGTAATGGGGTGGCTGCTTTTCTGCCTGGCTCCTATGGTAGTTCAGGAATCCAGACCTCTCCATCCAATCTTTGGACCTCACCTTCGGTGTGGGAGGAATGGCAGGGCAACATGAGCTATAAACATCAAGGTATAAAGCTTTACACAGCTTGCGACCGCAATACCTGACAGAGCACCTCTCCCAGCATGAACCCACCTGTTGTAGGTTCATCATCTAAGGTCCTCCTCCAGGTGCCTCCTGTGAGGAACGCTCGGAAGGTGGCAGCAAGGGAGGGGGCCTTCTTCGTGGTAGCCCTCCAACTATGGAACATTCTCCTCATTGAGGCCACCTGGCATCAACATTGCTATCTTTCCAGCACCAGTTTAAGACCTTCCTCTACTTTCAGGCATTTGGTAGTATATTATGATAAGGTTTTAATCAGGTTCTGGATTTTCTTATTGTTGTTTCTTTGCATAGAGATGTGCGTGTGGGTGCTGCATGATAATAAGTTTGTATGCAAGTGGTTTTTATACTATGTGTAATATTGTAATCTTAAAGTTTTTAGTCACTATAAACCACCCAGGAAGCTTCGGCTATTGGGCAGTGTAGTAATGAAATGAAACTCCCTTATTAGTTCTGAAGTAACCTCTGTTGTTCAGGAAACAGTTCTTGGGGTCACCGTGGTAAACTTATATGGACCAAATGAGACAATTCTGGGAAGGAAAGAGCCAGATGGCAAGTGAGTCCAGGCAGGCTGTTCGAGTGGGCCTCACTGTCTTTTGGTGCAGCCGGGTAAGGGAAGTCTGAAGACGAAGTAATTTGTCTTCGACAGATTGACTTGTATCTCTTTCGCATGCAGCTAGGGGAAATGACTGCTGATGGACAACGTTCTGGAAGGGGAGAAGCCAGATGAGGATTCCAGCTGAACACTTGGCCAGTTTCCTCCCTTTTCTAGCAAACCATCATTTACCGCCACAGCTAAACCAGCAAGCTATGATTTGTGCTTGCCTTTCAAACCAGAATTACAAGCTGAGCATAGTTTGCAGTTCTAGTTTGGAGGGCCAAACCCATTTCTGAGTCTGGATGCAACCACACAAGCTTGTTGGCTGGAGAGAGGAGCACTGGAGACTTTCGCTTGCTCATGAAATGTGAATGTAATGTGGTTTGGTATTAATTCCAAACCAATCCAGTGTGTTTCTCCAGTAATTTGGGCATGTCCATCTCCTGCCCCCTTTCTCCATCCATTTAGTACAGCCTCCTTGACAGTGCCTGCTCTAGGATTGTGAGAGCTCTAGGGAAAGATGCCTTCGATTGCCCCCTCTCCCTCAGTGAGTTTACATACCCACTGCCATTGTCACCAGCTCCTCCTCCTCCTCCTCCTCCTCCTCCTCTTTCTCATCACTGCTCCCACTTGTTTGCTTGACATCTACAGCTCCTCCTTTTCTTCACCTCTGTTGTCTGGGCTAGAGTGAGAGGCAGATTGAATAAGCAGGTTGCAGTAGGGAAGAAAAGCAAGCCTTTTTTGGCCAGCAACACTGCGCCGGCCAAGAGAAGGCCTGGATAGGCCATGGGAGGGGGTGGCAGGACCGTGATTTTCCTGGACATTGGGGGGGATTTTGAAATCTCCCCCCAGATCCCGCTTGGGGGAAGGATTTCCGGACATGTCCGGGCAAATCCGGGCTTATGGTCAGCCTAAGCAAGCCTAGGCAGCTCTTTCCAGTGGGCCCCTGCTAGAGTGTCTGACCTTGACAGTTGCCCAATCATGCCTATCCTTGACCCCAGCCCAGCTCCTTGGCCTAAGCATATCCTTGCTATGACATACACAGTAAGATACAAACAGTGCAGCCTGGGAATTTTTTTTGTCTGCCCTGTGAAATCTGCACAGTGAGCCAAGAGAGGATTTAATTTTCCAAATTCTTGGAAGGGACAATCTCTTCCAGCTGATAGCCTACTAGTTTAGGAATGCAGATCCTTCCCAAAATCTCCCAGGACTGTCATTTTTGAGTCAGTCTCTGGATAAAAAGCTGGCTCCTCAGCTCATTTAAAACCAGCGTGCTCCACTTCGCAGTATGCTTATGCGTAAGTGCCAAGCTTTAAAGATTTGCTTTGCCCACAGGCAAGCCCGGATACAAAGTGTGAGTTTTATTTTTATTCTAAACACAATTTCTTCTTTTTCTGAGTCACAAAAAGCACATGAAAAGAACAAAAACGCTATTTTTCCATCCTATTATTCTCCTCAGGTTTGATATTGCAAAGCAGCTTTTACTGCACAGGAATTTAGGAGGAAAAGAAAAAGTCTGAAAGGATACGTGGTCTAGTAGGCCCCAAACTGAACATCAATTTGGAAGATAATATTAGCATTTGGAATAATGTCATGAAATAATCAGTGCATTAATATTTTGTGGAAATAGGTTTAAGGGCATGTTGGGGGGGAGGGAGGAAAATTTTGCAACTGGAAATGCATTGGGAGACATTTACAGGGAAGCTAGAGACATAACACTAAACCAGGGTTTATTTAACCCATAGTTTGCTGCTCTATCCATGGCAGATGATTGAACAAACTGTGGCGTGTTTTCTCAATCCCTGGATTGTTTATTTCTCTCCTCCTTCAGCCTCTCTCTGCCTGTATCCTAAATGTCTTTGCACATGCAGTAGTACTGGCATGTAAAGTGGCTGAGGTTTTTTACCTGCTATTGCCGGCCACCATCTCCATAGCTTGGCAAAAAAACCAACCAACCATGAACAACCCACAGTTCTGAATTCACACATAATGACAACCCATGGTTTAAACAACCCAGAGTTCAAAGCCCAACAATAAACCATAGGTTCTCCTTCTGGGTTGTTCGTGGTTAACAAACCGTGTTTTGTTATTGTGGCTGCATTCACATATTACAAGAACTCAGTATTCTACAACATGGGGTAAATAAATCATGGGTTAGATTTATGTGTGAACCAGGTTAATGAAATGGTGTGAGCATGAGTAGCTGAGTGAATGTTGTGAGTTTTACCCACCAGTCCGATTATAGCTAGCCTCCATCCTATTAATGAGAAAGAAATGAGTTCTGCAACAAATAGTTGCAGTGTATCCTCATCTTCGAGCTGGAGTATTCCTGTTCAGAGTCCCTGCCTGCCAGCCAGCCAGCCACTCCCTTCTCTCAGATACAATAAGCCAGTGGTAGGTAGGATCTGGGCAGTTTGCAGTAGATAGGCATGCTTTTTCAACTCCTAATTGTTTAACAATAGCTGCAACAACATGACTTTCCCCTGGTCCTCTGGTTTTTACTGCAGAAATGAAGAAAGATTGTGGTAACCAGGAGTGGGTTTTTGTGGGGATGAATGTGAGCTCATGTTACTGTGTTACTGCACAAGACAAATTCCTGGGCTCAGAATTCTTTAATTCTACATGTACGTCTTTTGCACTTTGCTCTGGTTACGAGATCTCAAGGTTCTAATAAAAAGCAAAGTAGATCCCACAAGCCTGAAATTCTGCCCATTCCTGCTATAAGCTGTAAGGAGTTCCAGCAAGGAATTCCAGCCTCCTCCCCATATTGTTTCATTATTTTTTTTCAACTGGCAGCAAACATTCCATGAGTACTGGGCTGTTTGCTTTGCCCGCTTTCCTGGAGTTTTTTTTTTTTTTTAAAGGAATGTTTTCCAGTTCTGCAAAACTTGGAGTTCCTGAACATTCTAATGTAGCTTTTTCAGTAGCTCCAATTTGGCTCCAGTGCTGTTGACACTCACCACTAGGGTTGGGCAAACACGCAACGTCCACATTTGAATTCTTCCCCAGCGTTCACTTTGCTTCATTTGTTACCCTGGATGTGAGCTTTTTTTTTTTTTAATCCTGGCCAAAAGTGCCATTTCCCCCAAAAACCAAAACGCCCCCTTTTCCCAGCCAAAATTACTCGCTTCTCCCAATAGGCCTAAGTGTGAAAATGCAAATTTGGGGTGGTGTGATTTGCACCAATGTGCATTTTTTTGGAAGTCTGTGTTTACATAGGGGTGCACTTTTGGGAACGGGAATGAAATTCTCATACCTGAGTTTGGTATTCGAAGGAGTGATAGACTGCAGGCATGGACGGATATACCTGTGAACATGAGCAAGTGGACGACGGGGTTTTCTGTGTGTGTGTTCTGTTATTGCTGAAGTGTGAGCTCTGCACCATCCAACTTTCACTCCTCAGAAGAAACACTTACATCCAACCTGATTGTTTGGGCTGAGAAATAGTGTCAGTGTCAAGGTCACCCAGTGACCTTCATGGCTGGGTGAGGAATCAAATGTAGGTCTTCCAGGGCTTAATGCCTTGCAGTATTGTTTTGAGCAAAATAAAGGGGGAGGGGAAGAAGAAAGGAATATAATGGTTGGGAGGATGAGACGGGGGAGGGGGAACCCAATGAAAATAAACTGGAATAAGAAAGCAAATGGGAGTACGTAGGGAAATAATGCGATTTTAACAAATTAGTCAATGAAAGCTGGGTTTAATGGCAAAAATGTATGGTGTAATATAGCGAAAGCAAAAATAAATCTTGCATTCCCCTAAAGCAAACTGCTTTTAATGAAGTTAGGTGGATGGCTACGAGAGAGAGAAGAGGGCCTTCTAGGTGGTGACACCCAGCTTATGGAATGCCCATCTTGGGGAGGTTTGCCAGAGGCTCACACCTTTATGTTATCGGCACCAGGCAAAGGTATCTCTTCTCTTCTAGGCATTTGAACTTCAAGAATTTGCCATTTAAATTTGCGGGTGCTGCAATGACTGCTTTTATATATTTTGTATATTTCCTGTGTTAATTATTGTTTTATTGTATACGGCTTTATTTTGTTTTTGGTTTTGTTATTGTTTTATCATGTCATCCATCAGAGACTGTTGTGTTACTGGGCAGACTCAAAAGATAATAAATACATAAAGATGCAGTGCTTTATGTGGGTAATACCATACAAGAAGCAGGATATTTGTTATTTCCGGGTCAGAGATTGGAACTGGTTGGGTGTTGTGAAAAAGGCATAGCTCTATTTGTAGGATCAGCCGGTGGCAAATTTTAGGGGCTTGTCTTCAGGTAAGATATGCCATTTTGAGATCTCTGTGTCTAGAAAGCCGTATTTAAACAGATCAAATGGACAATCTGTCTGATTGTCAATTCAGGGCAGGGGGGAGTAGTCTTATGACTCTCGTTAAAATCATAAATGAATTTGTGTCCCAGTTTATTCATGGCCGTTCCTATTGGGGAGTGTGGGGGAGGCGTTGTGACTGGGTTTATTGTTTGAGCTCTCTGGAAGCTAAAACTGCCTGTGGGTTTAAAACCTAAGCCCTTAATTGCGACACCGAGTATTCTTCCAAAACGTCAGTCAGTAGCTGTAAATATAAAACTGTCCCGAACAAGGGCACCTCAGCCGGTTTTGTCTCAAAGGAGGTTTGAGATCATGTGAGGATTAAGCGAAGCGTTTTCTTCCCCTGCAGAGTGTTAACAAAGAGCATTCAAAGCCTTGTGTCTTGTTCAGCTGCACAAAAGGGCACTTTTAGGAACATCTCCTCTGCCACAGATACATCCGTTCCTTCCTGTTAACCCCACAGAACTTTAAATAAAACAAGGGATGGAAGGTATCAGCCAGGAGATAAAGGGGACAATGCACCTGGAAATGAAGGGCAGCATCAATCTTCTGAAATGCTTAGTACCTGATGCATTTCAGCATACATCCCTTCAATATGGAGGGATGTTCACTATCATACACCAAACCCACAGGAAATGAACATTATAATCCTTTCTTAGAATCCTAGAGTTGGAGGGGGGGGGCTTGTAGGCCATCTATTCCAACCTCCTGTTCCTTGATGTAGGAAATCGAAAGCTTGAGCATTTCAACAGTTGGTTGTCCGTCTTCTGCCTGAAGACCTCCAGCACGGGAGAGCCCACCTTTGCCTCTAGTCAACTGGCTCCACTGTTGAGTTGCTGTCGAGAGGTTTCTCCTAATGTTCAACCAAATCTACCCTCTTGTAATTTAAAGCCATGAGATCTAATCCTGCCCTGTGGGACAGTAGAGAAGAAGTCTTCACACTCTTCTATGTAACAGCTATTAAGTTATTCAAAGAGGGCTATCATGACCCCTCCCCTTTACTCTTCTCTTCTCCAGGCTAAACCTATCTAGTTCTTTTCAAGTCATCATTTCATGCTAGCCACCCAATGCCTACCCAAACTGTAGGCAGGGAGGCTGGTTAGTCTAAGGCCACCAGTTAGATTAGGCAGAGGTGAAACTTGAACCAAAGATTTCTAGATTTGTAGCACAGTCTGTTAGCCACCATGCCACACCATCTGTAGATTGGTGCATAGATGGCATGAAGATCATCACTGGAACTTTCTGAGTTAAATAAAATTACCCAGAGGACTTTTTTGGTGTCCTAAAAGCAACAAACGGCAACAGCATGGGGATCATGTGCAGATTCATGCAGAAGACTCGGAGAACATGGTGTACACTTGAGATTTCACATGATTAATGGGCAATTTATAACTTAAGGCTGATTGAGTGTCCTTGATGGGACAAGACTTGAGAGCTAGGCCCAGGGTAGACCTGGAACAGAAATGCATTATTTTGATTGCAACTCCGCACACTCTGCGGAGAGCAAAAACTATGCTCTGCCCCCCTTGTGTAGGAGCGTTTTCATGTTCTGTTAGTTTCTTTCCAAATGGAATGACATGTTGCTCTGACCCCTCTCCTCCCCACAGTTTAAGTTCTTAAGACAATCTTTTAACAGTCACGATTGCTGTTTTCACTTGGCTGTTTCGCTTGGTCCCCTGTTGTTGGTATCCTTCCCTAAAAGGGCCCATGAATCAGAAATTCTAAATTGTATCTCTAAGAAGACATATGGCTAGGGTGACCATATTTGGGAAACCAAAAAAGAGGACACCTAGTGTGTGTGTGGGGAAGCAGCTTTCTGAGTCCTGCAGAAAGTACGTTATTCCCCCGCCACCTTAAAGAACCCGATTGGAGTGGAGGAGGGGAAAGGATTTCATTCTGCACCACCACCATCCACTTCAATTGGGGCCTTTTCTAGAATGTCCACGAATGACCCACTTTCCCCTTTAAGACCTCAATTGGAGCTCAGGGTGGGGGAATGATGTGCCTCAAGAAAGCATGTCATTCCCTCCTGCCATACTAATGGCAGCCTTAAAGAGGAAGGTGTGTCATTCCAGGACATTATTGAAAGTTATAGAAAATCCCCCCTGACACCATGGAAAGAACAAAAACCAGGACAAATCCGGGGAAATCCTGACAGTTGGTCACCCTAACATATGGCTGTCCCTGTCACAAGAGTTCATAGTAGACATAGTGCTCGATAAACAAGGGTGAGGATCCAGACTTTTGTGAACCGCCCAGATGGGTGGTATTGAAATGCAATAAATAAATAAGAGCCTGGATCCAACTGCACATGTGACCATAGTCCTAGGACTGCTCAACCAGTAGTGGTTGGCTCTGGTATCTTCTTTTTGTGTCACGGAGGAGTAGCGTAAACTTTGTAATCTGAATGTACCGAGCATTGACTTCGATTTATAGCTGCATTCATGGCGGTGCATTCTTTATTTACCAATGCTGTAAATAAGAACTTGGAGGCTTGACCCAAGCAGAGAGAGGGCGCACAAATCACTTTTAAATATGACAAAATGATCTTTTGTAAATGTACAATAAATGGCACCTTTGAATGTGCTCTACTTACCAGAGTTATTTAGAGCTTCCAGCATAGCTACAGGGTGACCTTCTTAGGTCAATTTAACCCTCCTATCTTTTGCTTTTCTTTTCTTTTTTCATGTTTGTAACTATAATTCATATTTATGTTTATCTTCAAGTATTACAAAATCATAGTAATTAAGAGAACCAAATTAAATCAGAACATTGTGATCCTTTAAGTGATCCAGAAATATGCATAATCTTCATGTTTCCTGCCCTCTGTCTCTGTGCAGCTAATTTACAATCAGTCTTCCTGTGATAAGTATCTTTTCTGTGATAAGTGTCGATTAAAAATGAGGGCCCAGGAAGTAAATGCCAAGATAAATTGTTGGGACTTGCAAGGAAGTGCCTTCTTTGCTTTTGGGTAGGTTAGAAAAAGGTTTAGAAGCATCTCATCAGTGCTGCAATTAGGTAATTTTAGACTCTGGACTTAATGGTCTTTTGGGATGGATGTCTTTTTAGAAGGTAATTAACGTGTTACCTCACTCACTTCAAAATGTATTAAGGATCGGCATGTGCGAATCAGCTGAATTTGCCTACGTTCTTTGAATTCCATCTGAAAGGTCGTTCCCACTTAAGTCTGCATCAGATTATGATCTTCGTTGTTGTTTTTGGTTTTTGCATGAAAATCTGTGTATGTGTTTGTACTGATTTACCCAAATTTATGCGTTAATCATGAGAGCTCTGCAACGTCGCACTTGTTTCCCGTTGATTAAAGAGTACTTTTGCACATTTTCCAAAAGTGTGCTGTTTTTCATGAGCATTTTTCAAATGTACACCTGCTGTTGCTCGCCTTGATGGGGGGGCGGCCTGCGAATCGCATCATAAGCTTGGTTGTATGCCAGTTGCATCTGAGTCTGTGATCAGTCCAGAAGCTTTGAACTGGGCAAATACTGATTTATTTATTTATTTTAAAAAAGATCCCTACTTAAAGGGCATCTTCATCTCAATCTCCTGGGTGGAGCTCTTGACTTCTGCCCCCAAAGTCCTGCCCTGATAGCACACTCATGGTCATGCATAAGAATAAGAGTTCTTGACACGCTGACCTTCCAATTTTGATACAGTCCCTGTATCTGTTCTCTCATTGGCACTTTGACCAACAGCATGTAGCAGGATGCTCTAGCTGTTTCTATTAACTGGGGACGTTTCTGATTTTCTGTTAAAGCAGTGTCTCTACTAGGGATGTCGGTGGAATCCATCCAGGTGTGGGTGGGTAAAGCTTGCTGAGCTTCCATCATCCAAGCCTTCTGGACTTCAGCTCGCTAGTCCAACTCAATCTGTGTTCAGTTCGGCAATAGAAATTTGCTCAAATTGTACATGTAGAAACTGCAGCTGCAATTTGCACAAGTTAGGGTGGTGAATTGTGCAATTAAGCACATTGTGGCCACAGTTTGCACACGTTATGCAAGTTATGGCTGCAAATTGGGAAAATTCAGCACATCCCAGCCTCAATTTGCACAAATCACCAAAAATACGGCTGGAAATTGCACAAATTTCTATTGATGAACACTCCCCCATTCCTGAAAGAAGTTCCTAGATTTTGCAAAAAGCCTGCAGCTTGTCTCACAAATGCAAGGTGAGCCGGGTGAGCAGCGGGGATCTGTCAGGCCCTGAAAGGGCTGGATGTTCAAGTGGCAGACATCCTTAGTCTCTATCATTCTCTCTATCGCCAATGTTTTGAGGTGAGTGTTGTTGCTTATCTAGCCCACACAGCGCCATCCGGGCTATAATGTAATGACTATGTTGGTTGGAGATTGAACCACAACCTCATCATTCCCAGCAGCCTTCGCACATGGCTGGGATGATGGGAATTGTAGTCCAAGACATCTGGAGGGTGCGCATTTGGGGACGGCTGGCCTAGAAGCACTCCCAGATTTGGTCTTGGAGCTGTGTTCATACAACCACGAGGTGACTATGGTATGAGTTTGCTGTGTGGTTGGAACATCTTCCTTGTGAGAGAAGATTCAACTTGTAGAGTTCAGTACTGGAGCAGATGTGTTGAGATGCGTAGGGGTGTAAATTTGCCAGGGACTGACTTGCTTCTCACAGTCGATCGGGAACAGTAATCTAAAAGATGCTGTTGAATCATGGCAGGCGCTGAGCACAAAAGGAGCTTGGAAAGTCAAGAAGCTCACAGGTGGATCTGTCTTCTGGGGAGACTTCTATGCAACTGTGACATCTGGCTTCATTTCCCTCCCCGCTTTTTTTCTTTAAGATTTTTCTAACATATCTAAGCACTGACACATTCAATTCTTGTTTGCCTAGGAGCAAAGCCCCAGCAACCAGACCTCCATAGCAATGATGCAGGAGCCCCAAGAAATGGTAGAGGAGACAGTTACCGTAGAAGAAGACCCAGGCACCCCTACCTCCCATGTTTCTATTGTGACTTCAGAAGATGGGACCACGAGGAGGACGGAGACTAAGGTAGGACCTGAGGACTTTGGTCTGTGAAAAGGTAGGGAGGGGTGGGGTGCAGTGGAGTGGTATCCAGAGGTGCCAAGTCCCAGAGTTTGACTAGAAATTTCAGGGTGCAATCCTGTGCATATTTAGACAGAGAGAAATCCTGCAATCTAACCATGCATAGGATTGTACCCTAATAGTTTAACTTCCTTCTCCCATCTCCCATGAAAGGAGCAAAATCTCAAGGGTGATTTTCTACTTGGCTTCAGAACTTTTGCTATTTAGGTCCAGAGATGGGTATGGTCTCCCTGCTTGTCTAAGATCAGTATGGAAATTTGCTGAGCAATGTCTCCCGAAATGGGGAATAGCTCGGCTGTTGCATCCACATCGATCCAAATAATCCACCCACCTGTGAGCCCCACTTTCCCCTAGAGCCTGGAAATAGGAATCTTCAGGACATCACTAGTTAGCTATGCTCTCCTGCCCATTGGACTCCACTCTTGACCCACCAATCACAGCCAGCCACTGCCCATTGATCCTCCAGGTGCTGTCTTCCATGCCTCATAGGCCCAAACAGCCCCACCCCAAATCTTCCAGCCCCCACCCCTTATTTCCCAAACTCCGCCTTCCAGATCTCAGGAGATCTGGCAACCTGAGTCTGTATCCGCTTCCATGCTTCAGGGTGCCCACTGCAAACTTTGGGAGTTAAATACTTCAAATTGTTGATGAGTGCTGTGCCGGGATTTGTGCAGAAAAAAAGAAAGAAGAAAAAAGTGGTAGAGAAGTATGTGAGCATGGAGGGGTAGAGTGTCAGAGTTGCTCATGCCAAGACAGAATTCAAGAGGTTGTGAATGGGGATTTTTGTAAGTGGTCAGTGGTATTGATTTTATCTAAACCCAGAGGTTTTCATTAAAATATGAAGACACAAAATAAGCTGTACTGAGTCAGAGCAAAGGTCTATCTTGCCCAGCAACTTGTTCTCACGGTGTACAACCAGCTGCTCCATTGGGAAGCCCACAATCAGGACAGTGTCATGTTCCAACTGGAGGAAACCTCCTTGGAGAAGGAGGAGCTAAAGATCCCGGAACACCCCAGATCAGCCCATGCCCAGACCCTTAAGAGCTTCCTCAGTGGTCCTTGTCTGGGAGCCCCTGCCAAAGGAAGTGAGGCAGGTGGCTACCAAGAAGAGGGCTTTTTCTGGTGTGGCCCCCAAGTTATGGAATGTCTGGCACCTACATTGTGTTCTTTCTGGGCAGACTTTAAAAAAAAAATTCCCAAGCATTTTAGTCTTTTAGTTCTGTTGTTTTAAACCTATTATCATATTTTAAATCTCTGCATTGCTGCTAGGTTTTATTTTGGTTTTACTTTTATACTGTAGTTCTAAACTTTTAAATTTTATATTGTCTTTTGTGCTGTATTTTGTGGTTGTGATTGTTGTGAACCACTCAGAGAGCTTTGGCTGTTGGATGGTCTAGAAATGTATTGAATAAATGAATGAATATTAAAGTGTCGGAAAACCTGGCAGAGCGTAGGCCTTTTGGGGAGATGGTTGCATGTCCATCCCTGTAAAGGACAGGGGACTTCACATCTGAGGCAGAAGCTGAGCAGCCACTGGCCCCCCTGAGTATCATCGCTTCAAGAAGCAGGCTCATAGAGTTCTCTGAGAAGGAGTGCTCAATTACAAAGGAGGCTCTTCAATATGAAGAGTAGGACTCCTGCCAGAGGGCTATAATGAACTACAGCTGAGCCCTGGTTGGGGCTTAGTAGGCTCTGGCAATATAAGCCTTCATTTTCAGCCTAGCTAGTGCTGGAAACAATGCTGTTTCTTCAGCTCCTCATACCTGGTATCTTGTTTCCCTTACCTTGACTCATGTTTGGACATCTGTGTTATCGACCTTTGGACTTCTGCCTCAAACTGCCTTCTGGACTTTGATTATACTTGACTGCTATCCTAGAATGGAAATTAGTTGGGATGGGACAGACACGATCTCAATAGCCGTAGTTTGCATAAATTGTTCTGAAATTTGTGCAAATTGCAGAACCTTACCCCTCAAAATGCCCCAAATTCCTTGACAATTTATGAACTGGCAAATCTAGTCGGGCACTGCAGTGGGAAAGTCGGGGGGGGGGCAAGCCTAGGAAAGCCTGTCAAACTCCGCCCCCCCCCAAACAGATTTCTCTGACATCCGTGGAGTCCAGCAAACTATTTTTGCTCTTTTGTTTATTTTGAACGAAAACTTGGAAAAGTTTTCAAACTGTCAATTGCATGGATGAATCATTGTGGTTTTGGGAACGCCAAAATGGGAATGGAGCATAGCGGAACTGGAAAATTAGACTTGGCAAGATGGAGCCAACATTGGCTGTCTCTTTTTTTAAAAAAAAATAATAATTGTGGTGCATTGTTTGATGAGGCTGTAACTTAAACCTTGCAAAGAGATGTGTTGGCGGATAGAACCTTAACAGCATTGTACTTCATGAAAATAGCAGAGGCCTCTTCTGTACACGAACTGTTAGATAAAAAAAGACGGACACGTGGATGATAGTGCTTACCCAGAATAGTCGTGCAATTGATAAGAAACATATTTGCTGTCAAGAGTTATCAAAAGTGAAATGTGTATGGTACCTGCTATCTTTTCCCTGGAAAGGAACAGCAAAACCTTTTAAAACAATAATGAGAATCTTATTCTAGAGGGGCCATAGCTCAGGGGACGTAGCACATGTTTTGCATTCAAATGGTCTCAGATTTGACCTCCAGGTAGGGTTGGGCAAGACTGAAACACTGGACAGCTTTTGCCAGTTGGTATAGACTAACATTCCCTGACCTGGTGCCCTTCAGATGTTTTGGACTTCAGTTTCCATCAGTCTCAGCCAACATGGCCAATTTATTTATTTATTTATTTATTGCATTTATATACCGCCCCATAGCCGAAGCTCTCTGGGCGTTTTACAAAAGTTAAAAACAGTGAACATTAAAAAATTTAAACCATCAAAAACATAAAAACAACAGTATAAAAACAACGGTATCCATTTAAAAACAACAGTTCTGGGGTCCGTTAAAAAACAAACAAACTTAGTGTTGTTAACTGCTGTGAAATGCCTGGGAGAAGAGAAAAGTCTTGACCTGGCGCCAAAAAGATAACAATGTTGGCACCAGGCGAGCCTCATAGGGGAGATCATTCCACAATTGGGGGGCCACCACTGAAAAGGCCCTCTCCCTTGTTGCCATCCTCCAAGCTTCCCTCGGAGTAGGCACTCGGAGGAGGACCTTAGATGTTGAGCGCAGTGTACGGGTAGGTTCATGTCGGGAGAGGTGTTCCGTATGGACCCAAGCCATGTAGGGCTTTATTGGTTAAAGCCAGCACCTTGAATTGGGCTCGGAAGTGTATAGGCAGGTAATGCAAGTGGGCCAGAATCAGTGTTATATGTTCAAAACTCCTTGTTCCAGTTATCAATCTGGCCACTGCATTTTGCGCAAGCTGCAGCTTCCGAACCGTCTTCAAAGGCTGCCCCACGTAGAGGGCAATGCAGTAATCTAATCCAATGGGAGGGATGGGTGAACAAGCGACATTTGAGATCACTAATGTCCTCTCATTGCCCATATCAATTCCCGTTGGTGGTTGTGATTGCTGCTTGCGCAAACTGAGCAGCAACTGAATGTGAATTTTGTGCAAATTTCTCTAGATTTGCACAACTGCCCTCCATGGGCTAAAGTGGGGCTTTCAGTCTGCAGGGTGAAATTTGCACAAAATAGGAGATTTTGCAGAAGATTGAACTAGGAAAGCTGCACATGACCGGCAATTTGCAAAAAATTTTGGCTGACGCAGGCTCGCTTTGTATTTGGGGCTTCGAAGAGGGCATGTTTGCATCTTTTGTGAGCGACAATGACATTCTCATGCATCCCTAGGTGATGCTCTTGGATGCTGGGAGTTGATGTCCAAAACATCTGTAAAGCACTGATCTTGCTATACCAATGGTTTGGCTCAGTATAAGTCAGCTTTCTACATTTCTATTTAGCACCACAGGGAACGTGGGGAATACCTAATGAGCTAGAGAGCTGCTGCTGCATCATATATTTTGGATGTGCATATGGAACTAAAGCTGGGTTTGTTTTCGTTTTTTTAACACAATGTACGGCAGGCTATGGTTTGGGGGCAAACTGGACGGCAGCCTCAGCCCACTGAATACCCAAATAAGTGGAACAGAGCCCATTTTATCAGGTGCTTCACAAGACTAAAGAGGCTCTAGTCAGGCCTGGCTCAAGACAGTTTGCTGCTTGCTGAAGCTGGTAAAAGGCACTCCAAGCCACCGTGTCCACTTGAGCCTCCAGCGACAGAGATGGAGCTAAGAGTACCCCCAAAGTACGAACTTGATCTTTCAGAGGGAGTGCAGCCCCATCCAGAACTGTTATCTCCCAGACTCTGGAACCCCTCGCCCACAGGGCTTCCGGCTTGCCAGGATTTAGTTTCAGTTTATTGGCCCTCATCCAGACCATTATTGAGTCTAGGCACCGGTCCAGGACATGCACAGCCTCACCTGATTCAGTTGTCACAGGAAGGTAGAGCTGCATGTCATCAGCATATTGATGGCATTTAGCGCCAAATCCCCTAATGACTGCTCCCAGTGGCTTCATGTAGATGTTAAATAAAAATGGGGACAAGATGTTGCCCATAGCTCGTTGCCAAGGGGCCGAGGAATGGTCACCCAATGTTATGCTCTGAAAATGACCCCGTAGGTAGGACTGGAACCACTGCAGCACAGTGCCTCCAAAACTCATCCCATGGAGTCGCTCCAGGAAGATGTCATGGTCGATGATATCAAAAGCCAATGAGAGATCGAGCAGAATTAACAAGGTCGCACTCCCCCTGTCCCTCTCTTGATAAAAGTCATCCATCAGGGTGACAAAAGATCAACAGAACAACCCTACGGTGTGTGAGATGGTGTCGGGAGGTTCTTCCAGCGGACCAGCACTTCCGCAAAACCATAAAACCCATTGCAAGCAAGCTGATAGTTTGTAGGACTGCAAAAAAGGAAGACCAAAACATGATCTTACTACAGTTATGCATTAATTTCCCACTTACTGTCAGTCATTTTGGAGGCCTGTTGTCAGGTACTGTACATGTAAAACATTTTAAAGAAGTAACACCATGTCTGTGGACAGTTTGCTCCTTTGGTTTTCTTGGTGCATGTAAGCGATGCATTTAGACAGAGGAACATCCCAATGCATCAATCCTGACCTGCTGTCTGAAATGGCACCGCCTCAGCCACAGGCAGGATTGACCACCTCATCTGCTCTTTTGCAAGAAGCAAGTTTACGAACTGGAGGTGGTTTCTTGTGAATTGGTGTGTGTGTGTGTGTGTGTGTGTGTGTGTGTGTGTGTTTCTGCTTTGCTTTCTGCTCCGAGTGCACCCCTACCCTCACCCCCTGGTCCACCTTGACGCTCCATTAAACCTGCGTTTCAGATTTCCTGAGCTAGGATCAAAATCTCTCGCGTGAGCGATAAAGAAGTTGGATATGTCTCTGCAAAGTTTCTCCCTGGCGCTTTCTCTCCAGACCTGCTGTTTTGAAGATCATAGGAAAGCTTAATTAAAGCAAATAGCCTCGACTTGCAAGCATAGGAGCTTGTCAGGGTACCTTTGCTGCTTTCTTCTCCTTCTGCGCCCTCCTCCTCTGCTTTCTGAAAGCACTAATTTCAGTGAGCCAATATAAGGGGAAGGTGAGGGGGGGAGACTGTTGCCATTCTAGGGTAGAGAGAGAGAGAGACAGACAGAGTGCTTCCCTTCATGTTACTTAAAAATAATAATAAGCCTTCTATGAATAATTGCTTTCTATACTCTTCTTTTGCTTCTTCTTCTTTTCCATCCAGAATACCTTACCCGTTAGAAGCCTACCTCGATATCAATTCAAAGCACAAAGACCTGCCTCGGATACGCCACCAACTCATCTTTGCAATCTCTCTGGGAAGCCAAACATTTTAGCATGTTAAAACAACCAAGGTCACCTTGGGCAGGGAAAGGCACAAGCCGTTTAAGTTTCCCAGCAGACAAACGCTGCGGCAGATTAAAGGGAGCCTGTGTCATTTATTTATTTTTAAAGGCTGCGGATCTCTGAATAAGATGAGCCTGGTGAAATAAAACAGGTCACTTATACCCTCCCTCCCTCTCCTGGGTCTTTATCATTGCCCTGCTGGTCCCTGGTCAACAACTGGTTGACCACTGTGTGGACACAGTGTTGGACTAGAATAGATGGACCCTTACTTTGATCCAGCAGGGCTCTTCTTATGTTCTTACGTTCTACTCTCATCTCAGCAATTTTTATAAAGTAAAATAAAATCCCCATTCTCTTAAAACCAGGGGTAAGGAACCTTGGGTCCAGGGGTCAAATCCCCCCCATTCTAAAAGGTTGAAATGTCCTTCGTAAGGCTTAGTTCTTGGCAGTAACAACTGTAAGCTACAATAGGCTGGTATTTGCAGTTGTAAGTTGCACAAATGGATATATATATATATATATATATATATATATATATATATATGATATTTAATATATATATTTTAAAAAAACAAAAGTTCTGGGATTTCTGAAAAAAACCAGTGTCTCAGCTCGCAAATGCAAGTTGAGTTGGGGGCACCACAGAAACCCTTCAAGCCCCCAATGGGCCAGATTTCCTGGCAATTGACATCCCTAATCCCGGGACAGTTACAGCATACTTTTTCAATGATATAGCAACAGATATCATCTTAGAAAAAGCATTCTCAATTCTCTCTATCTTTCTCAGGGGTGGGGATGTCTCTTAAAACGGTGTGTGCCATCTTCATTTCTTAGAAGGGCTTGTAGTAAAAAAATAAAATCATGAAAATGATAAAATCTGCTGACTGATTGATTGGAGCTGTGTGCTTCTTTCAGGTTTAGAGTCAGCAGGAGAACAGCGGAGGGATTGCCCTCATGTCCTGCTTGTGGACTCCCCAGGGGTATCTAGTTGGCCACTGTATAGGCGTTTGGTCTGATCCAACAGGACTTGTTCTTTGGAAGACAGCTTTATAATTGATCACACCTTTGAAAACACATTAGTCTAACCAATTAATTGACAAAACCCAACAGCCCTGCATTCAAGGCTGATTGCTAGGTACACATGAATTTTAGAAGTAGGCCTGCTGTGGATGTGTAAGGAGCCTTCTGTCAGATTAGGGGTACTTAGGAATGTGATCTTTGTGAATTCTGATAGGAGTTCTGAGTTCTGTCCAGACTAAGGTGCAGATCAGAGCATAGCAGGGGTCATGTGTCACTGCCCTTGGACCTTCCAGTGTGCAGCATAGGCCTCTGATGAGATAGAGGTGCAGGCCTCCTTCCTTGGGTACTTGGTCCTTTATTGAGGGCCCTCCCAGCCACCATCCTATCATTGTCCTCTGGCTCAGAGGATGACTCGCTGGAAGAACCTCCCTCTCCCCAGCCTTGCTTACATCTAAGACTGCAAAATCAGACAAGGGCTTTTAACAGTCTAGTCAGTGCTTCCATAGTGTGTGGAGCTGACCACACTAAAGGTCTTGTCATCCTACATAAGGCTTCAGTTGGCTTTAGCTCCCTGCTGAGACAACATCGTAAGATGAGAAACCTTGAGCCAGCAGGACCCACGTGCAGCTATCCAAAATCCAACGTTTCATCTGTCTTCTATTTAAGATAGCTTCTTCCTTGACGTTGCCTGTTGTGCATAGATTTATCAATTTGGACTGGATGATACCTGCTTGACCTGACCTTGCCTACTGTCACTTTACCCTGCTTACTAGACTGGACTTTCCCTACCATGGAATGACTCCATCAGATGCTACTGGCTTCCCTTGCAAACCTCAAGTGATCACACAGCACTGTGTGTGTTTTCAGAGAGAATACATCCAAAATATGTATTTAAATACAAATGCTTGTGTGGAATTATTATTATTTTTTAGAAAAAACTAAATAAATCACAGATTAATGGTGTAATGAGATGGAATGGACCGATGAATGAACAATTCAAAGAGATTGGAAATAGACACATTTGTCTATTCCTAGGTCAGATCCGTGCACTGGTTTTGGTGAAAGTGATGGTGGTGAGTTGATTCTCTCAGGTTTTGGACCTGAAATCATTTCTACAGGCTGATGCCCACCTCATTTAGATTTCTGTCGGAAGCACGTTTCTGACTTTCTCAGGCGCCTTATTTAAAGCTCAGCTCTTCTTTAACTTAAGTGGACCTTGGGGAGTGACGCTTGACCTTCCCATTTCGTTGGCCTCTAAAGGGCATGTTCTTTCATAGCCCCCTGTTAACAAGGTAATGGCTTGTACCTTTTTGGCCTGGTAATTTTACAGTCTATATGTCAAAAATAAGCACTCAGAAATGTCAAAATGCTTTTATCCTTGAGTGCTTTCTCCTTACCTATTTTCTGTTTTATGACACAATTCTGACCAAAAAAAAAATCTTCCCGGTTTTGTCAGCTTCTATAAAATATTTAATTCATCTGAAGTTTTAAAAGGAGGGTGAGGGGGTGGGAATACCTTCTTCTTTATCCATCCAACAGTACAGAGCTGCTCATGGTCTGATGGCTTCATCTGAAGAAAGAAAAACTGGTCCAGTCTTTTTACAGTATTAATGGGGTATTTTTTTTGCAGACGTTCTGCAGACTTGGATGACTTAATATTGCTCTATAACATTATCCATTTGATCATTCCAATGCAGGGTAGGCAATGTCTGGCCCTCGAGATATTTTGTCTTGTATCTTTCATCAACCCTAATCTGCATAACCAATAGTGAGAGGCCATGGAAGTTGTAGCCCAAAATATCTGGAAGGCCATAAGATGCCCAGCCCTGTCCCAGTGGTTAGGACAGGGATAGTAAGAGTGGAGAGGGATTGAGTTAATTGTTGAAAGCTTCCTTTCCATATTCCCTCCTTCTCTCCTGAAGCAGGGCCATGCCAAGATGGCAGCATGGAGCATCATGAAGGCTCTATTCTTTGTATCTGATTGCTGTATTCTTTGTTCTTTGGGTCTTACATGACTCCACTGCTGTCCGATCACATCTGTGCTGCACTCTACTACCAAAAACAGTCACACACACCTAAGTCTTAGATCTACTACCAAAATTAGTCATCTCCTTGAAAAAAAAAATTGGTTATTATTCTTCAAAAACTGGACCCACAATTATGCAATTGCGGTGACATCTCTCTTGAAACCAACAACGGGATTGAAAGAAACTGTAAACCAGAAACACAATGGAGGAGGTATTGGGTTGCTCTGTGCCCCTCCCAACCAGGCAGCCTATCAACTGTCCTATTGATTTAAGTTGAGCCACCGTACAATATTTGCACATAAAAACATTCAAAATAGACCAGAGCTTTAAAATCTCAGTTCAGTTTTCCTCCAAAAAGTTTCAAAAACATTTCTCTGGAATTAAACTCAATGCAGGAATTCTACCCCTCCATGTTCCGATCAGAAATTCAGGACTGCACAATTCCATGGCGCAATCTCATTCTGTAACCAACCCTATATTTTGTTGGATATCAGGGATTCCTCTCCTGGGAAGGAGAAATGTGTTTTTTTAATTCCCCCACAAAAGAAAACAAAAACAAAAAAAGGCAACCAAGAATCAGCCTCCTAATGAGGGAGATGAGATTTGATTTGTAACAACTGTTCCTGGGGCATTTCAGAGGAAACAGCTGGTACAGATACGGTTTGAGACTGTCCGCTTGATGTTGCCATCTGTATGTCAGGAGCGAATGATGAAAGCCCATCAAATGACTTCACTGGTGACTCAATTGCAGAACCCTCTCCTTCTTTTAAGACACTTGCTGCTTTATTAAGAAGGTTTTTGTGTTGTGGGACGCTCTTGTGCTTTGAGCTGGTCAACCTGCTATTGAGGTAGGACCTGTGTTGAGACGGTGTGTTTTTGAAATGGTGGCCTATGTGTCTTAGATTTTTTTTTCATATTGTCTTCAGATAAGGATGTAAGAAGAGCCATGCTGGATTAGACCAAGGGCCCATCTAGTCCAGCATTCTGTTCACACAGTGACCCACCAGCTGCCCATGGGGAACCACAAGCAGGACATGAGTGCAGCAGCATCTTCCTGTCCATGTTCCCCAGCAACCGGTGTATATAGGCAGACTGTAATACTGGAAGTAGCATATAGGCGTCAGGACTGGTAATCATCAACAGTCTTCTCCTCCATTAATTTATCCAATCCTTTCCTAAAGCCATCTATATTGGTGGCTTTATGCATAGGCCAGTAGTGGGAAAACTGGACTTTTTTTTTCTTTCAAAGGCTATATTTTCCCAGGGGTCATCCTCGAGAAACTGCATACCAGCAGTGGGTGGGGCAAAGGACAGTGGTGCCCTCCTCAATGTGGATGGGTGAATGGAGTGCTTAGTATGGGCTTCTGTAATGGTGGATGCTCTCCCCGCCCATTTCTTACTCTAAACCACATGCAGCAGCAGCTGGAGTGAGTGCCCACAACGTGAGCCATCCACCCCACAATGATGATAGAAGAAATGCATTCTGGGAGTGCAAGAAACATGGCACCCCCAAAACCAGCCCAGTCATTTTGGCTCCCACCCTGAAAAAGCAGTGAAGTTCCCTCCGCCCTCTGTTTACCTCCTGCAAATGGGATGGCAAATTTGAGTAGTCATTTAATTTCAGTGCTACTCTAAACTAAGGGTATCTAAGAAATCCACGATGGAATCAAAAGAGTTTGCATTTCTGTGAAACCAGCAGACCAGCTTTTCCCAAGTTGCATGGATTTCGTGGATGTGTGGACTGTTTTTTAAAAAATAAAAATAAATAAATCCAGAATTTTACACAACTTTTGTTATAGAAAAATGCATAAAAAACCAAAAAACACGGTCCAAAAATGTGCATTTCCCCCATAAACTAAAACATGAAAATGTGCATTTTCTGCGCATTTCCATAAGTGGAAATTTGTGTGAATGTGCATTTGTGCAAATTCAGGACATTGGGGAAGAAATCTAGGATGATGGAGCGAAGGGTACCTGACAATCGATGAAAGGCAGACCAAATGGATTTTAGAAAATCCATTCATCCTTAATCTGAAGTGGTTTACTGTTAATATTTGCATTAATAAAAACAGAAGACACTACACATCAGGAAAAACTTCCTGACTGTTAGAGCAGTACGACAATGGAACCAGTTACCTAGGGAGGTTGTGGGCTCTCCCACCCTAGAGGCCTTCAAGAGGCAGCTGGACAACCATCTGTCAGGGATGCTTTAGGGTGGATTCCTGTATTGAGCAGGGAGTTGGACTTGATGGCCTTATAGGCCCCTTCCAACTCTACTATTCTATGCTTCTATGATTCTATGCATTGCCCACCTCCAGTGGACTGGGGACACACTCATGGGTCTCTCTTCACCAGTATGTGGCTCCTCACTCTTAAATTTGGACCTGCAGCTTTTGTTCCGAGTTACCTGCCAGAAACCAGTACCTCTGGCCTGGAATAATAATTTTAAAACGAGAATCCACGTCCCTTTATTTTTTTCCTAATCCCTGTCTTCCTGATCTTGTGGCTGATTTAGAATGCTATGCTTGAAATGCCACCTATGTCCCACATCCACATCCGTGAATCTAGTCCCAGCCTTTTAGGTGCAGTTGTTCACTCTCTAATTTCTGTTAAAACATTAAAATAATAATAACACTGGATCCTTTTTTCAGAGGAGAGACCAATTACTGCCCAAACCCCCCTCGGGATGTGGGGAGGCCTCTGAAACTCTTAGGGCAGCCGGGTCAGAGTCAGTAGCTGGCACAGCCATCACTCAGCTTGCAACACCGCTTAATTATTCTGCCGGCAGGGGATCCCGGCGTGTTGTTTTTACGGACTTTGCAGGACCTCGTTAGGCAGAAGAATCGGTTGCTCACAGATGTCTCGGGAAAAAAGATGCTTGCTGTTTGGGTGGGTTCTTATTTCTTGTTCCTCTGTCAACACGATGTCGGAACAGGAGAGGCATATGTTTGGAGCCGCACGACACAACACACTCTAATTATTTTATGATGGGTTTGTTTTTTTGTTTTGTTTACCAGTGGGTTGGCTAATCTGGTGTCTGATCGATATTTTTTTAATCACTTGCTGCAGGTCAAAACATCTCACCCCCCCTCTTTCCCTCTCTCCCCTCCTGTTCTTAACTTCTGAACCACAGAACATGCCATTTGTGGATTCACCAGTTAAGCATCACGCTACCATGTTTCTCAGATATTCCTGCTTTCGATGGGAGGCAAATGACGAGGCTTGCTAAGTAATCCACAAAGCTTTTATTAAGCAACAAAGGTCTCTTCTACCTGAACAGAGCCTAACCTCTTGGAAATGTCCCCCTAGGCAAAACTATGCAAACTAAGCAAGATAATTGTCTGCTCAAGAAGAATAGGAAGCCACTTCCCAAACACCCGTAACTTCAGAGAGCCTGGTGCGGAGGCAGGTTCTGGCGTAATAGAACTGACTTTCTCACACCTTCCTTCCGTGCTGTGTATTTGAGCTTCCGGCGGACCCTAGCATCAACTAGCTTTTGGGGCGTTCCCCTCCAGAAGAAAGCTCACTTCCCACTGAGTGTGTACGATTTGGCCTTGAGGAAATAAGCTCTGGAGAGGGCTGGCTCCCAGATGGGGTATCGCTCTTGAGAGCTTCCTCTCCCACTGGTACAGGCTGGCTGATGTCTGGCGCTGCGTCTTCTAGTTCTGAATCAGATTCTGATTGATTACCTGAAACATCTTCTCCCAAAACAGGGGCAGTAGGGTTAGACATGACACACACTTTGGTTCAAGCTGCGAATGGACTGACACCCGTTACTTTTTCAGCCACATGTTGATTTGTAAAACTGTCCTAAAGTCTTTTTCAAAAGCGTTTGATCTCCATTTCAAGATCTCCTCCTCCTTTTTTCCCCTTTCTCGGTTCATGGAAGCTAATATATTGATTTCCACTCATCTTTTGAACTGAGGACAAAGTAAATAAATAAAAGGACTCCGTTTTGCTCCTTTTATAGACAGCTCTTTTTGTGGCTGGTGGCTAAGCATACAGAAGAAGAAGGGGAAAAGTATTTGTTATTACTACTGTAAGGCTCTGTGGAATTTTGTACTCTCGCCCTGGGTGGGACAATGAAATGTTTTGTTTTTTTGGTGTGGATGGATAAATAAAGCCTCTTTGGGACTCAAGCCAATCTCTGTGGTGGGTGGGACAGATTAGCCTATATAATTGTGGACTGCAGATTGCTGCTTCTTTCCAAGCATCTATTGTTCAATTGGGTCAAATTTATTTATTTAAAGTATCCAGCTCCTCAGGCCAAAAAAAAGAAAAAGGAAAAAAGAAAAGCCTCCTAGAACAGCTTACATAAAATCTGGATGGGACAACTGGATGAGACTTGGAGGATTTCTATTAGGCTGGGTGGGGAGGTTACTTCAGGGTTCTCCATCAGTGAAGTGACTATTTGGATGAGATTTTTTGTCATCCAGCCATGCTGCTAAAACAATTTTCCAATCATCTCACATCTCGACAGGAGGGTTTGGGATCACGAAACAGAGGATGTGCAGCGTTCCCTCTCACTTTGGGGCAAAGTCTGCAGTAGGACTTGTGTATCTCCCTTGCACTGAAAGCGGTGAGGGCTGGGGGCTCCAATTTCAGTAGGGCTGTGAACCCATCCTGGGTTTCAGTCAGGACCAACCAGAAGTCTAAAGGAGCTGTCCAAGGTGCTGAACCTATTTGGGGGCTAGGGTTGAGCACAGTGGATAGCCACCAGCTTCCACTGAGTGAAACACAAATGTTCTAAATGCCTCTGGTGCTTGTACGTTCTCTCTCCTGGGGTGATGCACATAGGGTCCATGTGCATTTCTTCTGTTGAGAAAACATCTCTGTATAGCCACATATTTTGCCAGTGAATGGAAGCATCTGAAACTACGTTGAGTTGTCCCTTATCTGATCATAGAAGTGCCACCTTCATGTACGGTTTGACTGAAAGGAAAGGGCGTAGTATTTCCCTACCAATGAGCAGAATGGATTAGTTCTGTTCATTACTGTTCCATGAATTGGATTTCCCGGTTGTTCCACTGCTATTTAATTTTGTTTAAGCCACACCTCAGAACATAAGTGTGTGGACTTCTGAGCAAGCACGATTCCCTTAAAAGCATGAGGATGAAAAAAAGGGCAGAAAAGTTTATCTCTCTCTCTCTCTCTCTCTCTCTCTGCTTTACAGGTTACAAAAATGGTCAAAACAGTCACCACTCGAACCGTACGCCAGGTCCCCCTTGGGCCTGACGGACTCCCGGCAATGGACGGCTCATCTCCCATGGGAAGTTACACCGACTCTATAGACCGAAGACACATAAAGAACGGGGAACGGTACATCACGCCACAAGCTTCTTCCACCTTGACCCGGTCGTACAACAGCTACAACGACTCCTACCCTGATGGTCACGATGGCCAATACCGCCCTTTCATGGGCCATGACGGTTATGGGGACCTCCCCGACAACTACGGTAGCTTGTCCCGTGGGGTCAATTATCGTCCGCGTTACGCCTACGTCCCTGGGAACAGTTATCGGCCCGAGGATGGGAGTTTCACTTTGCCAAGCAGAAGGGATAACTATGGCCCACTGCCCCAGCCCCAGGTGCCAACAGGAAGCAATGCAGACTTGAACCGCTCCCAGCCAGAACGATTCCAGCCGGAGCCGTACGGGCTTGAGGATGATAACCGCAGCCTCGGGGTGGATGACGAGGGGTACGAACTCGATCCAGAGTACTCGACGGTGAACCGGAGGACGTCGGCTGGAATGCCTGAGAGAGGAAGACCTCACAAGGGGAGGTAATATATTTACTTTTCTTTACGCAGCTGCTCTTGCCCTGCAAAATGATAAACTGAAAGACGGAGGGAAGTTCTGGCTTGCTGGCATCCAGCGTAGAGACGGGGAAGGGCCATGTAAAACCCAGGCTTTGTGTGTAGGGTTCTAAGTTCAATCCCTGACATCTCCAGGAGGGCTGGAAAAAATCCTGCCTGAAATCCTGGAATGCTGTTGCCAGCCAGTGTCAGAAATTACTGGGCTAGATGGACCAATATTTTGGTGCAGTACAAGGCAGCTTTGTATTTTCCATCCAACCAATGCTTGAATATCCCCAAATGGATGTGCTTCTCAGAGGAACTGAATTTATATAGGGCTCCCAGCCAATCGGAAAAGGCAGTCTGAGAACCAATCAAAGGGTCTGAAGAACCTGTGGATCTAGAACTGTGGAAGGTAGAGACAATATATGGGTGGGGCCTCTAATGTCACTGGGCCTCTGCCTGTGTCTGCTCTTGGTTGTTGGGTCTGGTCCAAGCATGCAAGGTTGAGGCTGGAGCAAAGCAGATCTAGGGGGTGAGGTGGGAGGGCGAGGCCAGGCAAAGTACTAGGAAGCTTCTGCTGCTACTACTCATAGTAACTAGTTGCTCAGGCTTTTGGTGCTATTTATGGTCCATGCGCTTCCTCAGTGATGTTTGTATTGCTTCCTTTTCCTGCCTGCACTCTGATTTGGCTTCATGTACCAGGGCAGAAAGCATTGACCTCACTCTGACTTGGCTTCATGAGTAAAGGCAGGAAATGCGAAGCATTGTCCCCACTCTGACTTGGCTTTGTGAGTAAAGACAGGAAATGGGAAGCATTGTCCTCACTCTGACTTGGCTTCATGGGTAAAGACAGGAAACAGGAAGCATTGCCTTTACTCTGACTTGGCTTCACAATGACGCCAGGTGCCAATGGTTCCGTCTTTCGCTCCGGTGTCTTCTGGGTAGGAAGTTGAACTTCCAATGAAGAAAAATGTTGCCCACCCACACTGTAGTCTACAATTGTCTTCTGTCAGTATGTTTGCCTGTTTGTGCTCCATCATTACAGAACTGCCCCCTCCCGCAGTTCTTTACTCAAGAAGCCAAGCCAACTGCAAGCCGAGTGATGAAGTCTTGGGTCTTGGCACAGTAGCAGCAGTTCAGCTTAGCACTGGCTCTCTTTTGCCGTGTCAATGCTAGGGATTTAAAGATACACAGTGGCAAATACTAGGAAGCAACTGCAGCAATTTTGGAGCCACTGGAAAAAAATTGTTCAGGAGGGTCCACGCTAGCTCTCACTCACCCATCCCATCATAGTAATTTCTGAGATAGATATAAACTGGAGGGACTTATACAGAAACCAAGATTAGCATATTGGAGATGCTTCACTCTCTCTCTCTCTCTCTCTCTCTCTCTCTCTCTCTCCCTCCAAGATTTCCCCCCTTAATTAATTCCATTGCTGTATGCATATAATACTATATTTACTTGTTAAAATATTGCAAAACAACATGGAAACCAAATAACCAACTCTCTCTCCAAGTACCTATACATTTCCATTTTTAAAGGATTGGAGATGCCCCTTTGATTAATTAGTCTATGGCACCTCCATAGGGTCATTTGATTTACAATGTTGCTCTTCTTTTTGCATTTCCTTTGATGGTCGTCCCCCACCCCCACCCTGCACATCGCTCCCCATATTTAAATGCTATCAAGGAACTTTGACAAGCAATTTAATTTGAATGCGGCGTGTAGAAACATAAAGAGGCATGTGTGAGGGCTGCTATTTAAGGTAGCGTCTCCTTGCTGACTTTAAAAATACTCGAAGCAATTTTTGCGCGAATAAATTAGCCTTCGTCTTTCATTTCCATGCAGCCTCTGACAATAAATAATGCTTTTCTGTTTAATGATGACGCCCCAGAGTAATTAGCCTTTGATTACATTTTTATTTTTTAATTCTTGGATTTTCTTTCTTAAAAACAAAATCTGTGTTTAATGAAAGGCAGTAGATTGGATGGCACTTGAAACTGACAGAACGCATATGATGCTGCCCCACGTCTGCCGGTGGAGCGCTGTTGACATGCTTCACATTTTTTTACTCTGTTATTGCCTCTTTTTCTTCTTCATTCAATGCCGAATGCTTCTGTATGATTCAGTGTGGTGTAGTGGTCTGTGCAACTCCCTTTATTTCCATGCTGGCTAGCAAAAATGGGAGTTGCAGTCCTATAAAGCTGAAGAGCACCAGGCTGGAGAAAGTTGGGACTAGGAATAGGGAGGCCTGAGTTCAAATCTGGGAAGAATAGTCTCTGTCACTGGTAACTATGCTACACATGGCAGGAAATCAGCCTGGGAAGGGGGATATAGCGTTGAGTGGAGTCGGGGCAGCTTGCAAGGGGGGTGTTGAGGCCTGGGGCTGCGGTTTACATTACCCTGTTGTACAGCAGTGTCTCTCACCTTTGGGCCCTGAAAATTTGTTGGCCTACATTCCCAACCCATTGGTTATGCTGGCTGGGGATGATGTGATATGTAGTCTAACAACTTCCTATGGCATCTACAGGTAGGGCTAGGAAAGAATCCTGCCTAAAACCCTGGAGAGATGCTGCCAGTCAGTGTAGGCAATACATGGTCTTACTCAGTATAAGGCAGCTTCTTCTATTCCTCTAACCCAGGGTTGGGACAGGCTGCCCTGTAGGACGTAGCCCAGTGGAAAACAAGAACCTTCATGCCTTTGGTGCAATAACCCACGTAGTTTCCACTCCACCCAACACCTAAATCTTTTTAGTACGTCTATAAAATCTGGGGTTGCCCTGAGCCTGCATCGACTCAGGGCAACCCCAGACATTTTGGCAACATAAGCAATGGCATTCACAGCCTCAACATCATAAAAAAGAGGGAATGATCTCACCAGACCTAAAACTCACCTTTCATCTCAATGTGGAATGTGGGACTCAATTTAAATGATTTGTTGCATACATCCAGTGATTTCTGAAAGTACCTTTAGAAAGACGTCAGGCCTCATGAGACCACGTTGCCACATTTCTGCAGCTCAACCATCCATCCATTTCTCCATTTAGTGATATGTTTCTCTGATTTACTATGGCATTTGCTGCCCTCCCTTCCCCTGGTCTAAACAACTTCCCTTCAGAGATCAGACATGAAGAGAGAGCCCAGCGGCTTTCCTCCCCCTTAGAAATGAGCAAAGGGATCGATTTTCAATAGGGTTTGAAAGGTTAATAATTCCAGCGATAAATGAAACTTGGCCAATGGACAAACAACGCAGACGGCAATGAACAGCTAAAGCATACACTGTTGTAGCATTTAGAAACAAACCAAGATGCAGACTTTTCCTCCGTGGGAGCTTGACTCATTTTGGATCTGTGCCACATGTCCTGGTTATCACTTGGCTGTTGCCTCTCTGCTCTCTGCCTCTCTGTTGATTCTTTTCCTTCTGTAAAAGAGTCCTGCCCACTCCAGCGTAGTAATTAATGTTTATTTATTCATTCATTTATTGCATTTATATTACGCCCCTTTTCATCCAAAGAACCCATAACAGCATACATAATCCTCCTCCTCTCCATTTTATCCTAACAACAACTCTGTGAAGTACGTTGGGCTGAGACTCAGTGACTGGCCCAAAGTCACCCAGAGGACTTCCATGGCTGAGTGGGGACTAGAACCCAGATCCCCTGACTCCCAGCCCAACACTTTAACTGCTACACCACACTCTAACCACTACACAATATATTGTTGTTGTTGTTGTTGTTGTTTATTCGTTCAGTCGTTTCCGACTCTTCGTGACTTCATGGACCAGCCCACGCCAGAGCTTTCTGTCAGCCGTTGCCACCTCTAGCTCCTCCAAGGTCAAGTCTGTCACCTCCAGAATATCAGCCATCCATCTTGCCCTTGGTCGGCCCCTCTTCCTTTTGCCTTCCACTTTCCCTAGCATCAGCCTCTTCTCCAGGGTATCCTGTCTTCTCATTATGTGGCCAAAGTACTTCAGTTTTGCCTTTACTACCATTCCCTCAAGTGAGCAGTCTGGCTTTATTTCCTGGAGTATGGACTGGTTGGATCTTCTTGCAGTCCAAGGCATTCTCAGAATTTTCCTCCAACACCACAGTTCACACAATATATTGCAATATATTTATTAATATTCCTATTTAATAATATCACATTTTAGTTCTTTATTTCCATTATTTGTTGATTTATTGGTTTCCTTTCAGGATTATCTATCAATCAGTCAATTGATTGATCAATCTATCATCTATTTATCTATTACTTAGATTGATATGTTTCCCAACTCACAGATGCCATCAGGATGGCTCACGCTAATGAAAAATGCAAAACAGCAATATGATAATAAGCAGAATAAGAAATGCAAGAGCAAAACCATGCTAATATTGTAACATTAATGGCATTAAAGGGCCGGCAGTAAAGTTAATAATCAGAACAGAAGAGTAAAGATGAAACGCCCACTGGAAGAGCAAGGTCTTTTCCTGGGATCTAAATGTGTACAATGAAGACACCAGGGCGCTGTCTATACATGGGGAAAGCCTTGCGGTGGCTGTGGAACTGTGCTACGCTGGTTAGATTACACAGGCACAGCTTCACAGCCACCATGGGGCTTCCCCGCGATGCTGCGATTTGGAAAAGTTGGGGATGTACCCAGACTTTTTCAAACAGAGTGACATCAATAGGGCGCTTCTGCCATCTAACGTTGCTCCAGGGCAACTGTGGGGTCAAGCCAGGGGCAGTGCCTGGGGGAAGACGACCAGTCACCTTCCACCACGATGAGGGTAGGGGGCTGCTCCGTCACACAGATGGCCTCCCAGGACCCTGGTGCTCCCAGAACCCCTTGGCATCAGGATTACCCGACGCCTCCCCGGGAAAGGGAAAGTGCCGGTTTTGAGATGGAGGTGGCATCAACCCATCGTCATGAAGATCAGGGGTCTGGAAACAAAGCCCTATGAAGAGAGACTGAAAGAACTGGGCATGTTTAGACTGGAGAAGATAAGATTGAGGGGAGTCATGATAGCACTCTTCAAATACTTAAAAGGTTCTCACACAGAGGAGGGCCAGGATCTCTTCTTGATCATCCCAGAGTGCAGGACACGGAATAACGGGTTGAAGTTACAAGAATTCAGATTCTGGCTGGACATCAGGAAAAACTTCTTGACTGTTAGACAGTATGACAATGGAACCAGTTCCCTAGGGAGGTTGTGGTCTCTCCCACACTAGATGCCTTCAAGAGGCAGCTGGACAGCCATCTATCAGGTATGCTTTAGGGTGGATTCCTACATTGAGCAGGGGGTTGGACTCGATGGCCTTGTAGGCCCCTTCCAACTCTACTATTCTATGATTCTATGATTCTAAGACAGCCACCAGGTGGATGTCCCTGGGAACGGCATTCTACAGATGGGGAGGGAGCACTGCGGAGAATATGGAGATGTGCAAATTAGCAAAGCTGGACCTTGCTGGCATTCTTCGGATTCCATCTCAAAGCTCATTCTGGATTGAGTCCATTTCAGATTCTGAGCATTGTTTTTTCCTTTCCGCATGAAAACTAGGGGTGTGCACGGACCCCCCGCTCCGCTTCACTTGCAGATCCGCCATTTTCCGGATCGGGCCGCTCCACCCCGCCCCCGCTCCGCCCACTTCCGCTCCGCTCCGCCCGGAGCTCCGGATCCGGATCCGGAGCTCCGTTTCCCCCCCCCCCATAGGCTTGCATTGAAAGCTAAAAAATTATACAACTTTTTTTCTGTTCAAGTTAGAAACCTCATGTTTGGCACCATGACACCTCATGGGGATATACACACGCACGCCAAGTTTCAAAGCAATCCCATCATCCCCTGATTTTTGGGGAATTTTTGAAAATCGGGCACCCCACACACAACATCCCTGCGAGGTGGGCAGGGGAGGAGGGAGGGAAGGCAGGCAGGCATACAGCTGGCATTTCTGGGGGCATAAGGAAGTGAGCCAAGGATAAGCCAGTAATGCATATAAAGTGGAATAAATCAATCAATAAACAAAGGAGGGGTGGAATTAAAAGCAGCAGTGTTGCTCAATAAACAGCAAGAAGAATTTTTTTAAAAAGGCTATATGTCTTTTACCAGCAATAGGGGGACGTGCCCGGGGGAGGGGGAAGTAGCTGCCAGTTCAAGACACTGACAGCCACCAACAGCTCTGAGAAGAAGTAAAACGCTCACTTCGACTCATAACAGGCATTGCTCCACCACTGAAAAGTGAGCATTCACTTCAACTCATGATAGGCATTGCTCCACCGTTTTACTCTCTTTGGAAGGCTCTAATGGCCTTCCAGTGCAGGAGAGAGTGGGGGCACGTCCACGATGAGATGCCCTAGGGGAGCTCATCCCCTTGCACCACATCGATTCAGTTGTTCACCAAGGTTAGGGTGGGGAGCAGTGCTGTGTTTCTATCTCTTATTCTTGGCTTAGTATATGATTTCAGGTTGTGTTTGTGCATTTGGTGGGGCTACTGTGTTAAAAAACACGGGGAAAAGCCCGTTCAGATGAAGAAAGAGAAGTTTCCCAGAATCCCAAGTTACCTGTTTTGCCTATGCCCTCCTCCAACTTTGGGATCATCATGACCGGGAGCTGACTCTGCCCCTCAGCCCTTTGAAAAAGGTATTTTTCCCGCCGATTTTTTAAAAACTTCTAGCCCGCGACCCGTACGATGCAGAAAGTTGAGAGTGGTCTCAAAATGACCCCCATCCACGACTCTCTGTGCACAAGAATTTTCAGAATGATAGCTTAAACCCCCCCCCAGTTATCCCCGATTCTTTCCCTCAATGCAATCCTATGGGCGAAAAGCCGAAAACGCAGTTTGAGCCGCGCGGTTGACCCGATTTTCACAAAAATATAGCACGCGACCCAGACAACGCAGAGAGGTGAGAGTGGTCTCAAAATGACCCCCATCCACGACTCTCTGTGCACAAGAATTTTCAGAATGATAGCTTAAACCCCCCCCAGTTATCCCCGATTCTTTCCCTCAATGCAATCCTATGGGCGAAAAGCCGAAAACGCAGTTTGAGCCGCGCGGTTGACCCGATTTTCACAAAAACATAGCACGCGACCCAGACAATGCAGAGAGGTGAGAGTGGTCTCAAAATGACCCCCATCCACGACTCTCTGTGCACAAGAATTTTCAGAATGATAGCTTCAAAAACAACGTAGTTATGCGCGATTATTTGCCGCAATGCAATCCTATGGCGAAATGTTTTCAAGATGGCGACCGGAGCGCTCCGCCTGAACTCGGAGCTCCGAAAAATGGGCGCTTCTCTTCGCCTTGCTTCTAGGGGGTCCGCGGTCCGCTCCTACTCCGCCTCTGGGTAAGGCGGAGCAGGCCAATCCGCTACTGCTTCTACGCTCCTAATCGGAGCAGAGCACATCCCTAATGAAAACCTGTGCGAATTTCATGCATATTTTTTCCCCCAAATCTATACCTCAATCACAAGCATCTTTGCATTCGTCTCCCATTGATTAAAGCGTGTTTGTGCACATTTCTCAAAAGTACGCATTTTTTCATGTGCGTTTTTTCAGATGTCCGCATGCTGTCGAAAAACATTCCCCCTCTCTCCACAAATCACATTGCAAGCTCGGAAATGTACAGACTTCGATCGCCGATTGCGTCTGAGTCAATGTATGGTCCGGAAGGTGCAAACAGCATAAAGCCTGATGTGCTTAAAAGGAATTGCAGGTCTTGTGATGCATCCTTGTGATGATCTGCTTAGCACTGCTGCTTCTGCCTTCTGTCTCCTCTGCCTGCACCCTACAACCAAGTAATCTCATTGTATCTGCTGGAGATTCTAGCGGCTGGGTTAAACCTGAAGTCTCTTTGCTAATTGCAAGTTCCCTGTTTCTTTGCATATCTGATATGGGCAGGTAGCTGTTTGCTCTGCTCCATTCTCTCTCTCTCTCTCTCTCTCTCTTTCTCTTCTTACTGCTGACCCAATTTCAGATCACGTGCATTTGAATATAAATTGGAAATATGTGGTGGTGGTGATGGCGATGATGGTGAGGATAGCATTGCCGCTTCAGAGAGCGCCTTCAAATACAAATGAATGCACAAAGGCCGATTTTCCAGCTGTCTGCACATCACTGTGTGTATGTGTGTGTACATGTATGCATATATATCTGCGCTAATTTTTGTCAAGTCATAGTTACAAAAGGATATCGGAAGAGCTTTCTGCGAGATGCAGGCAAAGGTACGTCATCTGGGCCAGGGTGGGGGACCTCTTTCAGCCCCTATGACTTAGCAGTGAAATGCTTAATCCTACCTTCCTTCCTGGACCTTTTCGTAGGATCCCCTCCCCTCCCTTCCATCCTGCCCTAGATTTACTGTCTTTGTGCCTCGTTTTCAACTGACATCGCTCCTCGTTTCATCCTCTGCCTTCTGTCAAATTCACTGTGCGTTTTTATAGGGACGTCTTTCCTGTAGTCATATTTCTTCATCTTTCTTCCAGTGTTGGCAAGAATTCTTCCTCTTCTCTCACTCCTGCTTGACAAAGCCCGTTTGTTCGGCCTCATAGCCCATCCATCTCGCTCCTAATATTCCTCATCTCTACCCGCGGAGCTAAAAATAAACAAACTATCCCTCTTTCTGTTTGTCTGGTGTGAATAGCTGTTGTTTGGGGAGGGGGGGAGGTTGTCCGTTTTTCTCCTTCCGCCCCTCTCGTCCAGCTCTCACATGATGATATTTCTGTTAGTTTCTTCTCCAGCCCTTAAGCCAAGTCCCATTTTCTCCAACATTTCGGCAATTCATCTAACCTTCCTTCTACCAACAGAAAAGCTACTGAATCATCTTGAACCATTTACTTCTGGAATTGCCCAGCTGAATAAACAGATCCACTCTTCCAGTAGATTTGTTCTTTGCTGCAGTATATCTCTGATTATCTTTGTTTTCCCACTCCCATTTTCGCTTCATCAGGAGCTTGAAGGCCACCTAGCACAGTGTTTTCCAAAGATGCTCTAAGCCCATGAAACTGTCTTCTGTAAGACAGTTTCTATTTTATCTCCTTTGAACATAGTCTGGGCATGACACAGTTTGTTCCAGCCTACCTTGCGATGCTTATATCTAGTGATTCCCAACCAGATCAATTTGGAATTGGGCTTGGCAAATGGAGCTATTGCCCCAATCCCACCCACCCCAAATATCAAAACCCAGCTTGTATTCTTCTTTCTAGCACAATGAAGACATTTAGACTGTCCCATTCTCAATAATATCACAAGGAGCATGAAGAGGCCTCAATGCTTTCTTGATTCCCAGCCCCACCCACACCCCACTGCCTCCTTCTCTTTCCACTTTCCTGGCAGAATTAGCGCTGGGGGTAGCAGGGAGACTCTCTGCCAGAGCAACTCCTTCCTCCCTGTTTCCTTGAACATTACAACAATAGCATCCCAGGGTCCCTAGTATGGACACCAGGGCCAAGGGAATGACATTTCCCAGGACTCTTTGCACCATAGGAGGCTGCTGAAGTTTCCAGCCCCCTGCAAAAGGGCCAAACACAAATGCACACACGCACACGCACACACACACACACTCTACAAAGTTGCATAGGTGACTAAGGCAAGATCTACACTACTGCTTTAATACAGTTTATAATGGTTTTGACCATTGTTGGGGCCCAGGACACACTCCACATACACTTTTCAAACCGTTTTCAAAGTATATCCTGTTTTCATGTAGATCTGCATGCAATTTTGCAGTTCTATGGGATTTTCAAGAGTGCATATTTTGCATTTTAAAACAACCAGATTCCCTTGATAAAAGGCATATTTCTCAAAATATGTCAGGAGCCTGACCAGTCACACGGGTGCTTTTGGGGGGGTGTTTTGTGCTTTTCTATGGATAGTTTTGATTGTGTCTGTCCTGGGAAAGACCAATTCCCTAAGGTCCCAGGAGCCTGGGCCACTTTCCTCTCAGCGTCCTGGGACCCCCGAAGCCTGGGATACTGTCATCATGGCATGCAAAGCACCAGAGAAGGAAGGAGCAAAATGCGCTGAACCAGGGAAAGGACACTTCATAATGAGTGTCTTTGGCCCTTTCTACACCTAAGAATAATCCCAGGAAAATGGAGGGATCGTCCCTGCCTACTCCCAGGATCCCCTGTGTATCATTTCCATGCACAGGGATTAACCCCGGATGATCCCAGGAAAAAAGGTAGGAGTAGAAACGGCCTTTGTATAATAAGCCAGGTAATTATACCACCATCATTACTTAAATGAGAGAGAGAGAGAAAGAAAACCGGTGGAGGCAGCTAGCTCCAATGCCAGTGAAGCTGTGATTCGGCTGTGGCTGTCTGTCACAGCCACTCAGAAGGAGCTATCCAAGGTGTTGAACCCATTTTGGGCATAGAATTCAGCACCTTTAGAGTTCTGATTGCTTCTGTCTGAAACCCAGAGCAGATTTACAGCTCCATTGTCACTGGAGCCACTAGTCTCCAATCGAAAGAATCACTACGGGCAGCAGAGGGTAACACTGATGTATCTGCTTATATCAACCATCCGTTCTCCAGCATAACCAGGAGGGGCCATGGCTCAGTGGCAGAGCCCCTGCCATACATGCAGAAGGTCCCAGGTTCAATCCCTGACATCTCCAGGTAGGGGTCGAAAAAAACCCTGCTTTGAACCCCTGGAGAGCCGCTGCCAGTCAGTGTCAACAATACTGGGCTAGATGGTATGACTCGATATAAGGCAGCTTCCTACATCCTTGGAGGGCTGCACATTAAAAAAAAACCCACACATCTGGCAGCCTTCCATTTGGACCACTGCAGTTATATTTGAGCATCTGAGAAGGAAAGGCTCACTTCCAAAGGAAGGGCATCCCTACTGGTCGCTCTGCGTGTGTCGTAGCTTCTTGGGAAATGCTTCGGAGTGTTAATCCCATTTGAAGGCAAGCGCCCACAACAGCTAATGGGATGGCAACAGGGCCTGTAATCCTGTTTGTTTTGCAATAATGGGCTCATTGTCGGCAGCTTTGGTTGGTAGGAGCAAAGTCCGGACAAAGGCGGCCTTAGACACAATCTGAGAGTGGTGCGGTGGGCAGCAGCAGTTGTGATCCAGCATTGCTTCTGGCTCCCAGGACTGTGTTTTCTATTGTCAATATGCTGCCCCCTGTTTTGAAGATGGGGAGCCGCCTGCGTGGTTATTGGATTCCTCCAGGCTATATCTGGACGGGCAAACGAAGCCGCCGGTAGGTAGAGTACTGTGCGGTGGGGTGGAGTGGGGAAGTTGTGCTCCTTCATTTGATTTCCTTTGCATGCATGCAGATGGGAAGCTAGAGAATCACAGAATCATAGAATAGTAGAGTTGGAAGGGGCCTACAAGGCCATCTAGTCCAACCCCCTGCTCAGTGCAGGAATCCACCTTAAAGCATCCCTGACAGATGGTTGTCCAGTGTGGGAGAGCCCACAATCTCCCTAGGTAACTGGTCCCATTGTTGTACTGCTTGAATCTTAGAATCATAGAATCATAGAACAGTAGAGTTGGAAGGGGCCGAAAAGGACATCAAGTCCAACCCCCTGCTCAATGCAGGAATCCACCCTACAGCATACCTGACAGATGGTTGTCCAGCTGCCTCTTGAATGCCTCTAATGTGGGAGAGCCCACCACCTCCCTAGGTAACTGGTTCCATTGTCGTACTGCTCTAACAGTCAGGAAGTTTTTCCTGATGTCCAGCCAGAATCTGACTTCCTGTAACTTGAGCCCGTTATTCCCGTAACTTGAGCCCGTTATTGTTTAACTTATACTTGCAAACCATTTCACTCAAATGAAGCAAAGCTTCAGCACGTCCTTGTACTGAGGCATTTTGATCCCTAGCATTCTCAACATCAAGAGAGTTGAAAACCCAAATTAGTTTACCCCTCCTTGTCTTCAGTCCTTTGGTGCTTTTGCCTTCAGGTTTTCAAACATATGGAGAGCATCCAACGGCTGTCCTGCATAGAGCAGAGCCACTGAAATGGACAGAACTTTGGTTACTCACGAATGACTTGGGTCCCATTCATTTAGGACTAACATTGGATGAGTCAACTATATATCAACTACAATGAGGACTAGAAATTCGTGTGCATCGTCCCCTTTAATTTTTTTTTAAAAAACTGGTGGGCGCAACAGCTCTCTTCTTCAGTCGCCTTGCCTTACGTGTAAACAAGGGCGGGATCTCGTGTTATTGACAACACGAGATCACCCCTCCTCCATCCTGGGATATCCTGTAGGTCTAGCAAAGGCCTTTGCCTCTTGTACCAACACCCCTGGGTGCTCAGCATGGGGTGGGGTGAGGTTGCCTTGAGGTCACAGAGGCGCAAGCTCTGGCCATGGATTGCTCCTTCTCGGAATGAAGGCAGCAGCTTTGTGAGTGAGGGTAAAACACCTGTTTGCACAGCACCCAAGCAGGGGGAAGCAAAATCCTGCACCTGTAAGTGGCATTTAGGCGCTCATTATCCCTGCTTCTTACAAGGGAAAATATTGATAAGAATGTAATGTTATTATCTTCTTTGATGCTGAAGAATAGAAGCTGCTCTTCTGCATAAAATCAGACATAATGGCTGTTGAGACATCATAAATTGCAGCCCTAAAAACTAATGAATCATACATATTCCAATAAGTGCATCAATAAAAAGGTCTTTTGCTTTTTTCTCCTCCTCCTCCTCCTCCTCCTTCACTTAAAAAAAACTTTTTGGCTTTCCCATGCTTATTCAAATTCTTCAGCCTTCCTGTCTATCATTTTATCCAGTCATTACATTAATCCTATCGCAGAAGCATTTGATAATATACATGTTAATTGTGCACCAGAGGCTAATGTTGGTGGATATGTAATCCTGAGATGATAACTTCTTAATCTGATCCAGGTTCTGATTTGCTCATATGATCCAAGGTTAATCAGGTCTGAAGTCATTTGAAAGGGAGGGGAAGAGCCCCGGGGTAATTAGGGGCTCATGGTTAGCCTCAGAAGAGGAGGAGATGAGTGAGAAGCAGAATACAAAGCTACATGGAGTTGGGAATTCTCTGGAGGCCTACTGTTGCCTGAAATGAGCCAATGATGGTGGGTATAGGTGTGTGGCTAAAACATGTTGGGATGTCACACAAGGAAAAGGGGATGGGGAGGGAAGAGGGAGAAAAGAAATTAAGGAGACTGTTCTGCAGGACTGGTGGGAAGGTCCTGCTCCCCCCCCCTCTCATCTCCCAGTGGAGGGGCAGACCCACAGCTCCTTTTTCTTCCCCACAGGGTCAAGATGACCATTAGCCCAGTGGAGGGGGGGTCCAAATGGAGCAGGCCCTGATGGTCTCTCTGCCTGCTCCTGTCTCCCTCGCTTCTTCCACCTTCATGTGACAGAAAGTAGCGATTCAAAAGGCAACGCTGGAAACAAGCGGAAATGCTTGTTTCTAGATTGGGTCAGGTCAAGCAGAGCTTCCTTCCGTAAGCTGGGATTTCCCAGGATTTATTGCTGATTGTCTGAAATTGTTATTTATTTATTTTGTACGTAATTGGTTTTTTATATTATGTTATTGTATATTTAGGGTTTTAATCTCCATAAACCACAGTGAGAGCTATAGCTGTTGGATGGTATAGAATTGGAATGAATGGGGTTTTTTTTAAAAAAAAAACCTTAAATAAAAGAGACCAGTGGGCATGAAGAGATGAGTCTGCAGACACATTGGTGTCCATGGGCTCGTATGTTAGAGATCCCAGACATAGGGGCTCTTCAGAGCCATTTCTGGGTTCATGGAGTGTTTTGTGGGTTTTTTTGACAAAGTGCCCTGTGGTGTGGCCTCCTTCCTAGGTTGGTGGGTTTACTTATCAGCAATCAGGAGCACAGTGGGAAGCCATTTTGAGTTCCCCACAGTACCCCGTAGCAACATGACATTAAGAGAATTGAGAGGAATTGAAATACTGGCTTGTGATGGGGGGAGCATGGCAGCAGCCCAATGCCGCTGCCCAATGCCGCCGGGCCTTCTGAATTCCCCAAAACGATAATGTGCAGGAGCAGTGATCACAATCACATTGTGTCTGATATATAACGGGGAGGGTGTTCTACTGAACATTCCTGGATGACTTTTCTGATGTAGCACATTGGAAGGCACCATCCGTGTTCTTAAGTGAGAATGCTTTCTGTGTTGGAATCCAGTGGCTTGCAGTCCAATGGCGGTGGCTCCAGTTCCTTGGCTGTAACGTAGCCCAATGGGCTGCAATCCAACCCGTGTTCTTAAGTGAGAATGTGATCCTAGTTTGTTGCTGTCGCTCTCTTAGCAGAGGCTACGATGATTCTATTGAGACCGACATCGCTGACGAGAGGATCCCATACCTGCATGGCAGTTACGCCGCGCCCTTGGCACAGCCTGAAAGGGGGAGCATGGCCAGCATTGACCGCCTGGGCAAGCGCTCCCCTTCCATTGACAGCATCCGCAAAGACCCCCGCTGGCGGGACCCCGACCTGCCCGAAGTCATCGCCATGCTCAGCCACCCCATCGACCCGGTCAAGTCCAACGCAGCGGCGTACCTCCAGCACCTGTGCTACGAGAACGATAAAATTAAGAAGGACGTCAGGCACCTCAAAGGGATTCCAATCCTGGTGGGTCTGCTGGACCACCCGAAGCCGGAGGTGCACCGCAAAGCTTGCGGGGCGCTCCGAAATATATCCTATGGAAAGGATAACGAGAACAAGGTGGCAATAAAGAACTGCGATGGGATCCCGGGTTTGATCCGGTTATTGCGAAAGACGAACGACATGGAAGTGCGGGAACTCATTACAGGTCAGTGTCTATTTTTATTTATTTATTTATTTATTTATCATACTTATACCCCGCTCCTCAGCCAAAAAAGGCTCTCGGAGTGGCTTACACTTAGCAAAAAAGACAGTCCCTGCCCTCAGGCTTACAATCTAATAAAGACATGACACACAAGGAACAAGAGTCAAGGAGGGAGGGAGGGAGGAGAGAGAAAGAAAGAGAGAGAGAGAGAGAGAGAGTCCAGCAGGAGCAGGCCCCGATGTTACTTCTGCCTGCTCCTGTCCCCTTGGTCTTCCTTCTTCCCCACAGGGCCAAGATGGCAGTTTGCCCTGTGGTGGTGGGGGGGAAGAGTCCAGCAGGAGCAGGCCCCATTATTCCCGTAACTTGAGCCCGTTATTGTTTAACTTATACTTGCAAACCATTTCACTCAAATGAAGGAAAGCTTCAGCACGTCCTTGTACTGAGACATTTTGATCCCTAGAATTCTCAACATCAAGAGAGTTGAAAACCCAAATTAGTTTACCCCTCTAGATTCCAATCTGCAGGCATCTCTTTTTTGGGAAATCCATTTCTTTGCTTGTATATTTGATTTCTATCTCACCTTCACACACCCCAAAATGGTGCTCATGGCGACTTACAATAAAATCCAGATTGAAAACAAAATCTTAATTCAACCTAAAGTTGTCCGTTGGAGGGAAATCCTGCTCTCTTTGGGCCCGACACATCCCCGTGATGGACCTGGCTTGGCCAGCATTTGCGAGCCGACCTGGATGATAGTTCCCAAATCTGGGAACTTTGCTAGGTTTATTTGTGCAACACTGTGGGTCGATTTGTGCAAAATTGCAGCTGTGAATAGTCCAATCTGTGTGAAAATTGCAGCCGTAAATGATCTAATTACTTTGCATAAATTGTGCTATTTATGGCCTCAATTTGCACAACTGAAAGTTGGCCTAACTCGTAATCCCATGACTGTGGCTCCAATTCCTTGCCTGTAATAAAGTCCAATGGATTGCACTCTCAGTTTCTTGGTGGTAATCAAGTCCAATGGATTGTAATGGGGTCCAACATCATTCTTTCCCCTTTGTCCTCACTGTCAACTTTTACAGCTCTATCATCTCTCCACTTACTCACCTTTCTTCTATTCTAAAAAGCCCCAAATATGGCAAAGCACCTGCTTCCAAGCCCCAACCCAAAGAATGATCAGGATTCTAGTGGCCCTGAATGCCATCATAGTTTGAAAGGCATAATTAGCTTCTACTTAGGTTGTACAGGCTGGGTTCAGACATCACACTACACTATGGTTTGAAGTTGGCTTGTTTCAAGCAAATCGTAGTTATTATCACCCCTGCTTTGTTGGTCTGGATGACATGACAAGCTGTTGGGGGAAAAGAGCCGAAAGCTTCCAAATTTCCTCCTTGCAACCACACCGAAGGAAGGGAAAGGAAGCTCAGGTCTCTTGATGCCATCGTGGTAAACGACAGTGTAGTTATGTCCATCTGCGGGCAATGTTACATGATTGATGTTCTTCACCAAGTTTCATTCATTAGGGATCATTGACTAGGGAACTCAAGTATGAGCGTGACATAGAACTGCAATTGCTTCAGATCTCAGGGTGGCAAACTTCCAGTTCTTCACCATGCTTCGACAGTGGAAGTGAGCCCCGGCACCAGGGAACCCCCTGCTTCTCTTTACTCAGCCAACAAATCTTTAAAACGTGAGACTGGAGGAGGAAACTCAACCTTTCCCAACCTGGTACCCTCCAAATGTGTCGGACAGCTACACATCTGGAGCTGCAGTTCAACACATCTGGGGGAGGGGCATCAAGTTGGAGAAGGCTGAGCGAATTGGAAGAAGGTTTATTTTAAGGTACGCTTCTGCCTTTTGTCTTCGAATCGCTTTTGATAATATGCGCCTTTACTTTTCAGGAGTTGATTCCTTGTGGTCATGGATTATTTTATAGACTTCATTTTTTAAAAAAAGGTTTTTGCTTTTAGAAAAAAAAAGGGAATGAAATCCATTTATTTTTCTACAGCCAGAGTCATTTGTCAGAAGCTCATTTCCAGAAATGTGCATATTTGAGTTCTTTAGGTTCAGAAATGGAAAGACTGGCCTACAATTTGACCTGCACGGATAATATTTTAATGCTAAATGGTAATCAGCCTTCTCGAAAATAGCAAAAGCATTCCTGTGTTTGCCCTTTTTCTCCTGAAAGGGGTGGGAGTGGCGTTGAATCTTAAGTAATGAATTAATTTTATGCTTGGAACATGTGCTGTCGAACAGGATTATTTGGGCCGAATGAGCAGAAATGCCATTCACACACAATTAGCAATTGCGTGAATGGCTTTTCAGAAGTAAATAGCAGAGGGGTGTGTGTGTGTGTGTGTGTGTGTGTGTGTGTGTGATATGAATCAGGATTGTGGAAAAGTGACTTTTAACCCTTTGACTCCTGCTCTGGTTCCAATCTGGATTGTGCCTTCTACATCTACTACTTGCATTAGATGATAAGTTTCCATCCACACGAATGGGAGCTCTCCTTTCAGTCCACCCAGTGTGAATTATCAAAGAGGGTGACACTTGAACATGAGAACATACGAATAATCATACTGGATCAGACAAAGGGTACATCTAGTCCAGCATACCGTTCACACAGTGGCCAACCAGCTTCTCCCAGGGGCCAACCAGGTTCCCAACCAGCATCCCCGTGCTCACATGGCATGACCCCTGGCAAATCCACCTTGGCCTTGGTAATCTCCTGCTATTTATTAGGCACGACACAATTCTCGCACCAAGTGAGAATCCTCGATTTTTGCCACGCCTCAAGTTGGACGTGATCACTTGGGACCCAGGCAGGGCCATGGCTCTCAGCAGATTACTCTCTGATTCCTGATATGGAGAAGAATGGCAGCAAGCCTGATAAGGGGAGAAATACGTTGTGAGTTTGGAAAGCAGCAGAAGGACGTGGGGATTCTACTACCTTGTTTGGTTCAGCAACAGGAGAAGTTAGGAGCTTTGACAAGGTTTTCCTCCTTTGGCTACTTCCTGCAATGTAATTTTGGATGGTTTGAAAATGCTGCAGAAATGTGGCAGCGGGTTGTGATATTCTATGCCACAGAAATCCCTAATTTTGCAATCAGTTCTGGCCCTCTGCAGCAGGGCCTCTGCTGCATTTTTATGCAATTGGGCAGGTTGTGTCTCATGTCTTTTATTATTAACAAGCAAATGGATCTGGGTTTGCACAGGCTAGAATAGCCCTTAGGTTGATACGGCGAAGCCTTCAAGCAAACGTACCCAGCTGTTAAGGTTAGACATGTTGTGCCTGGCCTGGTGGAGTGAAGCCATGCTTGCTGACACCCCTAAGTACAGCCCCATGGTGCACCCCCATAGCTACCTGAAGGAAGGAGCTGTCCACCCATTTCCTTGAGAAGGGGGCTGCCCCACAGCAGGGGAGGGGAGTGGGCAGGCATATAACTCTGCCCCTCAGCCTACTATCTCCCCTGACTTCAAATTGTGTAGACTGCAAAGCTATGTTCTGGTTAGGGAAGTCTGCCCATAGTGGCTGAAGTTGTTACTGCAGCCTTCAACAGGATGTTGAATGCTTTTAAACTAATTAAAATGAATTAATGCAGTTGAGAAAGCAGATAACCCTGAGGTGCACACCCCTAGGGTCCCCTTAGCATGCAGGCCAAGTTTCAGGTGTCCTGGTTTCATGATCCTGGTGCTGTGATACTGACGAGGTGGTGGACAGACAGACACACATCCCCTTTTATTATTATAATAGAATAGGCTGTGTTGGAAGCAGGTTTCTTGCTTGATCTCTTCCAGCTTGAAATATGGAATCCACTGCAACAGCTCCCATTTAAAAAAGAAAGATTGTCTGCATTTTATACATCCCTCAGGCAACTGCATGATCGACTTGCAGTCAGACTTAAAGCTGAGACAGACAAAAAAAATGGAGGGGTGTGTGAGGTGTTAAGGGAGAATGGAAGGTTTCATGAAAATGTGGTTCATTTTTACCTTTCTCGCTGCCTCTTGATATGGTTGTAGAGGTGGTAGAGCTGGACACTGTTTTTCTTGAATGCTCCCTATGCAGAAGACACCAGGGTGAAGACAGGAAGCATTGCTGTGGGGCATCCTTGTGAAGCCAAATCAGAGTGAGGACAGGAGCAAGAAGCATTGCTTAATGCCTTTACTCGGGCATCTTCATGAAGCCAAATCAGAGTGAGGGCAGGAGCACAAAGTATTGCTTAATGGATTGATTCTGGTATTTTTTGGGTAGCAATGTTCCTTCCTACCCAAAGGACACCACATTGTGAACAGGAAGCACTGAAGATTTGACTTGATGAAAATGCCGCCTAGCTAGTTCCATGTAGGTTAGGAACTACATTAAAGAAATGGTCCCAAGCAGAAACTTACAGCATGAGTATTATGGCTGGTAAATGGGGTGAGCACTTTGCTCCTCCTCTCCCCTGCAACTTTGTCAAAATTTCTCCCAACTTTGAAGCCTGCAAACAGCACTAGTCAAATTATCCTCCCGGGGATTTCAATAGGGATGTAGCTGTTACTGTTCTGGGTCCAATATATATATATAAAAAAACCCTCAAACCTCTGAATAAGTCTGCTGTCTACTGGGGCTGCAGCTTCAATTATTTGGAAGGTGAGGATTGAATACAGATTCGGCTCCTTTTTCTAACTATGCACAACAATCGTAATCTTCTTTGAATAAAAAAACCCGTAATACTGAAACCAGTGTTTGATGTTTACAATAGCTGATTTAAAAAATGTGTTGAGCCAGAAATCTTCAGACATTTGGGATAACATGTTCGTCACAGAATCAAAAGGAGGTCCCTTGATTGGTTCGTATGAAGCCCCTTTGGTACACCTCTTGCAAACTAATATGTATGATCAAGATAGTGTTTAGTAAGGCAAGGGGGAAAAACCCCATCTTCTCTAAATCCTCCAATCTATGCAATCCACTAACAAGGGAAAATGCTTTTAGATTAACATAGTTTCCTGTTGGGGGAGAAATCTTGATGGATAAGAGTTTTCATTCTGGATGCAAGCTTCTGCTCCATTTTGCATGTCCAATTCCCCGTCACCGCCATCTTATAATGAGCATTGTTATATTAAATACAGAGCAACGAGTTCTGAATTTAGCAAGATCTTTTATGATGCACTAGAAGTCAGTGAAAGCTTATCATTATTTTTTATTAATTTTTGTTTTACACGAGGCATTTATCATGGACTAGTCATTCCCTATTCATGGTTGTGCATGGGTTCTTTAGACAACATCATGACCCTCCATCTTATGTATCGAAAGAGCACTTTTGGGAGTAGGGAGCATGTGGTATTTAATTTTAAAAGTGAAAGAAACAGCCTTTTCATTTGTGTATTTGCACTATTTCACTATGCCACAGTGCCACCTAGCAGTTATATAGCGGGAAAACAGGAAAGGGAATGCTTTTCCTGTAGTGCTCAGATCTCAATTCTGGGACCAACCCAAAAGTAGATATAGCAGATTAAAACCCTCATGTAGAAAAACTTTACGTGACAAGACCCACCAGTATAGCAACAGGATCCTCTGGCAAGCCCTTAGCTCAGATGGTGACTTGAGAGTAATTCCCTGAGACACCACTGAAGGCTGCTTCCACAGATGATATTCCACCCAATAGTGGGGAACCTACTGTTCTTTGTTGGGATCCTCATCTGATCTCTGCCCTCCTCCACATTATTGCCTCCAGGCCCTAGGAGCGGCAGCAAACACAGGATGAGAACAAAGCTCTAATCCAGCAACAGCACCCAGTCAGAAATGTATACCTTGAAGTTATTCACTCTTTCTAAAAGAGAACTCTGGTGTTGTGTTGATGCAATTGAAGCTAAATCGGGGCCACTGAGGAACAATAGGGGAGGTAGCAGCATGTTTGGGATGACCCTGAGACATGCAGTAATATAAGTATATATTTGTACCACCAAAGAAACTGCTTTTTTCACTTGTGTGTTTGCACTGTTCTGCTATAGCTCAGTGTCACCTAGAGATTATGTAGTGGAAAAGCAGCCAACTCCGCACCACTACCACCCCGGCCATAAAAAAAAAAAACCCAGCCCAATGAGCGTGCTCAGTTGTCCCAGGATGTTGAATGTCAGTTGGAAAAGGAAAAAGAGGGAGGGGGAGTGGAAGGGCGTTCTGGAACCCTGCGCAGAAAGAAGCCCTGCAAAATATATTGCACTTGTTGCTACTTGCGCATAAAGACCTTGAACAAGCATTCACTTGTTCAAACTCACAGCAGCCTCATCAGATTGTAAATCTTCTAATTTTAAAAGAACCGGTCACAAATGGTTCGGTGAGTGCATTCATTAGATGCTTCAAATCAAGCCAGGACACGGCATGAAAATACAAAAATATCGACTGGGGACACCATGCCTTTACTTTCGTTCTTTCGTTTTACTTCCATAGCTTGTAATGGATTTGGGATTAATTTCTCCTTCTCTTGTTCTGAATGGCTAGCCTTCAGGAGCTAATTCGTTCTTTTCTATAGAAAAAGAAAAGAAAATTCTATTATATTAATTTGTGTAAATGCCACAGCAACTTTTTTTCTTTTTTCTTTTAAAAAAACTATATTACTATGCTTCCTGTTCGTGCCAAGTGTGCTCATGAGCGCTAATGCAGTAAGTGAGGTGTATCAAGGAAATAAATATAGTGATTAATGTCCCTGCTTAGCAGCAAGTATCTGAAGAATAATGGCAGGAGGTGGAAGAGTGGTTTGAGTGCGAGGGCAGGTTTCACTTGATGCCTTCAGATTATTGGAATCTGGGGCCTTAGCTAGACTGGGCAAAATCCCAGGGCGAACCCCGGGATCGTCCCTGTGCATCCACATGAATCATAGAATCATAGAATAGCAGAGTTGGAAGGGGCCTACAAGGCCATCGAGTCCAACCCCCTGCTCAATGCAGGAATCCACCCTAAAGCATCCCTGACAGATGGTTGTCCAGCTGCCTCTTGAATGCCTCTAGTGTGGGAGAGCCCACAACCTCCCTAGGTAGCTGATTCCATTGTCGCACTGCTCTAACAGTCAGGAAGTTTTTCCTGATGTCCAGCCGGAATCTGGCACAGGGGATCCCGGGATCAGGGAGGGATCATCCCTCCCTTGCCCTGGGATCTCACCCTCCACTTTGGAACCGCTTTTTCTGCGGTCCTGGGCTGAGCCCGAGACCGCGGAACATGTGGCCTGTTGCTGTGGCTTGACACAGCTCCGCACAATTACTCGCACGGAGCAGGGAGCCGCGCACGGGGTGCAGCGCTCCTCAGCGCTGTGCCCATCGGGGGTAGAGGGCAGCGGGGAAATAGAGTTAATTTTTTAAAAAAACTTACCTTTGTGCATGACCGTTCGTGCGCTCTGCCTTCTTTAAAAAATAAAAAAATGGTGTGCGCGACGCCTCTCCTTCTGAGGTCGTCGCGCCTTATGTGTAAATGGAGAAGGGATCTCGCGTTAATTACAACGCGAGATCTTCCCTCCTCCGTCGTGGGATAGAAGGTAGGCCTAGCTAAGGCCTGGGAAGCAGGCATGTTGCTAGCCCAAATCTGTCTCCCACAGCCAGGGATCTGTTCCCCAAAGTCCTAAGTGTTCATTATTGGTGCTAATGGAAGGGTGTTTTTTTTCTCAACTTCATTGTCATGGAAGGGAAAATCAAGGGAAAATTGATTACAGTTGGAGAGGAAAGGATCCACCTCTTCCACTTCCACGTGCTGCAACACCCCAATGACTGCTTTCCTTGCATGGCAATTAAGCTAAGGAAAAAAAAATCTTTCCATTCATGCCAATGGGAGTTTTTTACTCAGCTTAGCTGCCATGCTTGGGGGTCGAATGAGGATTTCCAGGGCGGGGTCACGGTTGGAGGTGGGAAAGTTTACCCTCCCTTCCCTTGCTCTGTCGCTCCCCCCAAATCACCCTTCCACACGGCAATGAAGCTCAGAAAAAATGCCCATTGTCATGGTCAAATCTGGCTTTTGGGGCCTTGCTGGATTCGTATCAAAGCCCCCAGCTCGACTTGCATTTACAAGTCAAGCGACGGACTTTCCCTTCGAATCCGGAAATATTCTCAAGGGGTATTTGAGGGAGGGGGTAAGATTTCCATTTATGGAAACTTGGCTGTAATTTGTGCAAATTGCAGCTGTAATATGCTTCATTTTGTGCAGGTTGCTGGTTAATTTCTGCCGCAATTTGCGCAAATTAAGCAAATTGTGGGCAAGATTTGCGTAAATGATGCTGTTTGTGGCTGCAATTTGTGTACATGGCAATTTTACAGGAAAAAAAACACCCCCAAATCTGTGAGCTGGCCCGACTCATATAGATTGAGTTGGGACAGCTTGAGGATACATGGGCCCAGAGTCTGGGGGGCAAACTCCCCACCCCCAGATGGATTTCTCCAAAATCCCTTGATTGGGGCTTGATCTTGGAGCCTAGCAACATGCTGCCTAGTTGGGTTTACCTTGCTGCTCCATGAAGGCTAGGATCAGGGGACCAGTCTAGCTGGGAAAGTGTGCTGCTTTTGCTCCTCAAGGTTGAGGTGGGAGGATGGACTAAAATGACTATGAATTTCTAGGAATCCAAACTTCAGAATCCGCTGTTAACTTCCCTAACCAGACCTCAGGGAGTCTGTGGGTGTTCAGATTATTATTTACTTTCTCAAAATTTATGCTGATTTATTCACAGGAAAATTTGCAGGTTTCTCCTGAGACATCTACCATGTTGAAAAATATATGCAGGGAAAAGTAAAATGGAATGGAGGACAATCCGTTCAATGTTAGGTACCAACATAAATGATGTAAATTGTTGCAAAATTTCTTGTGGAACTATTTGCGGATTTTTCTGCAAAATGGGGGGGGAGACTAAAATCTAGGGCTGTGCAGGGACCCCCCTGATCCACGTCGGAGGCTGATCCAGAGCCCCCAAAGCAGCCCTGATCCACCTCGGGGCTGCCTCAGGGGTTCCTGACCTGCCTCCGCGCCAAAGCCGAGGTGAAATTTGGACCCTCTGAGGCGACTCGGGAGTTTTCGGGGTACCAGCTGCACAGCCAAGCACCCAGAAAACTATCCCCACTTACCTGGTGCCTCTGCCGTCTGCCGCTGTGGATGGCAGAGGCTCCAGGTAAGCCCCCCTCCCCCTTACCTGTTCCGCTGCCCGCCGCCAATGCATAAGACAGGAAGTAGTTCTTATGTGTCGGCAGCAGTGGAAGCTGCCAGACGCAAGGGCAGCGGTGGATGGCAGAGGCAGGTAAGGAGACTGGTGGGGGGTGAGGGGTGGGGCCACTTCCAAAGCAGCCTGAAGTTTCAGAGCTAATTGGCTTTGGCTTCAGGCCGCCTCAGACTTCGCCGGAACCGGTTCAGACCCGAGGCGGTGCACAGCCCTATTAAAATCCACCTGTGAATGGACGCTAAAACAAATGACACTGCCCAATCCATGAAACACCCGTGGGATGGATTTCAGGAAGCGCCCATCGTCACTGTTCCCATACTCAAAAACAGCCTACAAGCAAAATCATGATCATAATATAGGTGGCTCAAGGCTGTTGCGTTCAGCGAAAACTAAAGAGCCTCTCGAGCCTCTTTCAGAGGTCACTTTGAAGAGAGGAATGTTTTGAATCGTGGGAGATCTGTTCGCCATCTCGGTCTCTTAGGTCACAGCTGAAGTGCCACTTAAGCGTTGGGCCGCTGGAGATTAAATTCCTGTTGGGACACGTTGCCTACCTAACAATGCCCCTAAAAGGAGGGCGGCCTAAAAGCAGCTGCCCTTGGGAGGTGTGCAGCCATTGATTTGTGGGATGACAAAGGCCGCGAGCATGAATTCCAGCCCACATAAGGAATGGCTTGGCCCTGTCGCTTTTTGGATCTCCCAGACGGTTGTGGTTCGTTTCCCACCGAAAGCGCCTCCACTGATGTATATTTCCGCAATGCTGAAAGCGGTGCCCAATATTCATAGCTAGGAACGACAAGAACTGCAATTTGCAGAATTGAAAATATCTGCTGATAATAAACTCGGTAAGCGGCCACCTTTAGAGTCCTGGGGAAGAATACTTGGGTGGCTTCACACATTTCCATGGCCAACCTGTAGAAAGTTCTAGGTGTATATTTCTGATTAGATTTCTACTTAGCCACTTAGATCCTGGAGATGTAATTCTGCGGAGAGCTTTAAAAGATGAGAAGCGTGCGTCTTTGCTTTTCTTCTTTTTTTTTGCTCTTTTCGGATTGCCCTTGCAACATACTAAAATGTTTTCAAGCTGATATTCACATGGATAGCTTGCACTCAGGATGCCCGCAGTTCTCACTTAGCATTTATATAGGAAGTTTGGGGGGATTATCGCTTTGCCGTCTCTATCTCATTCACCCTGACAGTAATTCTGGGAAGTGTATTATTATTATTATCATCATTATACCATTTTACTGGTGTGGAACCGAGCCTGAGAGACTGCGACTCACCCAAGCATCTAATTCTCTCGCTTTCTCCCCCACTCCAATCTTATTGAGTCAACCAAGGTTAGTTTGGGATGATATCACTGGAGGTATTTCGTTTAAAGCATTTTAATGTGCGTGTCCCATGCTGAACAACGAGAAAGAATCCAGTCGAGTTCTGCAGTGAAGTAGCACAGATTTTGCATTGGGAAATGCTGGTTTCTGTGATATGATAGCTCAGGCAAAGTAAACATACATGGCTGTGCTTTATCAGTGCCTCTATTTCGGATGTTTGGACTGTGAGTACCATTGCTTGTGTAGCCAAAATGGAACCACCCATGTCCAAATGGAAGTTGTCAAAGTTCCTTCCATGTCCTGGACCCCCTGAACAACTCCTTTAGGATCTCTTTAGGATCTCTTGCCTCCATAAGAGTTTCACCTTTCTTATTTTACCTCCCCCTTCCCAATAAGGTGGTGTTTAGGCTATAGACGTGGGGTGATTGGCACACAACAGCTTGCTAATAAATTAAAACAACCAAATTACAAATAAAGGTATTTAGTCAATAGAGCTGGGTGATACAAATGCATTAAAAGAAAATAAAAGTTGCAAAATGCAAGTTCCAATAACCCTAGCTGCACTTAACTTCTCCAGGCTACTTCTTCTCCATGTTCTCGTCTTTTCCTGGCTGGCTCTCTCCTTTTAGCCCTCAAACCAAAAGTACTGTTTCAAATCTGAAGAAATGAAACTGAACTGTGGAAATGAAACTACTCTTCTCAGGGATACACCCTGCCAACAGAAAACCCCAGACCTCTAAGGCCTGACCTTTTTACCTTGCTTCTGTAGGCCTCAAACCTTCACAGAAGTTCAAAAACATGTGGAGGACACCAGGCTGGGAGACGTGTGAAATGGGAAGGGGTTGTTGAAAGGAGCAAGGAATGTCAGTTGGGGTGTTGCTGGAAATTTGTTTTCTTGACAGTTGCAAGAGGGTGCAGGTGAATTACCTAGGTGGGAATGGGTTTAGGAGGTGATTGGTTCGAATCCTATTTATCCCAGTCTTCACTTTACTGTGGATTACTTTTGATTGTTAGAATCATAGAATCATAGAATAGTAGAGTTGGAAGGGGTCTATAAGGCCATCAAGTCCAACCCCCTGCTCAGTGCAGGAATCCACCCTACAGCATACTTGACAGATGGTTGTCCAGCTGCCTCTTGAATGCCTCTAATTTCCCTGACTCTGTTGTTAACTCTTAGTAATGGTCAGTGAAACCGACGCTTAAAGAATTTGAATACCTATACCTCCATCTAAACAGTGCTGTTAGCACAGCAAGGCTATTACAGACCAATAGTTAAAAGATCGGAAAAGCCGCACTACTAAAACTAGTAAGAGGGTACTGTTACAAATTGTAATTAATAGCAATGTTGATCTGTTGTTACTGTAATTTTTGAACCAAGCTGTTGACAGGGCTGGCCCAAGAGGGAAAGGAAAAGCCAACCGAAGTGCTTATTGAATCTACTTCAAGACTGATGATGTGGCAGTATTCTCCACTGCACCTGAGGACAGCAGCCTAGCCTAGGAAGTGCAGAGCTGGCCACATGGTACACACAGCTTTGTCTACTTCCGCCCCTCGGCATCTGCTGCCTGAGGCAGCTGCTTCAATCTGCCAAATAGTAGGGCCAGCCCTGTTGCTTGAGCAATTGAGCAAATATTATTCTTCCTGCAACTAAAAACAATGCTTCCACTGACCATTTCCCACTATTTTCTCTTGCTAAAGGTACCCTTTGGAACCTGTCGTCCTATGAGCCCCTCAAAATGGTGATCATTAACCATGGCCTTCAGACGCTGACCAACGAAGTGATCATCCCCCATTCTGGTTGGGAGAACGAGCCAAATGAAGACTCGAAGCCTCGAGACGCCGAGTGGACAACCGTCTTCAAGAACACATCAGGATGTTTGAGGTGAGACTGAAGTGCAGTGCTTACAGCGTTGTTTTGTATGCTGAAGGAAGAGGGTAGATGGAACAGTAAGGAATTCATGGTGGTGCACAAAAGCTGCATTGCATATCAAAGACCCTCTTTTTTGGTATGCACTCACAAAACTATGTAACTATTGGATTGCTGCCTCCGATCAGGGAATCCAAACTCTCCAATGGCCCCTGAGATGCTGTCAAAGGGCCATAGGACTGCTCCACCCCATCAAAGAATTCTCAAAGACCAAATCCATCCCTATCTGATAGTGGGAAATAGACCTATTTCTTCAGCGGCAGCATTTCTGCATATTTATTTTATTTTATTTATTTAAGGATTTTTATGCCGCCATTCAGCCAAAACAGGCTCTCACGGCGGCTTACAAAAGTATTTCTTGACAGTCCCTGCCCACAGGCTTACAATCTAAAAGACATGACACAAAAGGAAAGGGGATTGGGAGGGAGGAGGAGGAGGGGGAAAAGGAAAGCAAATTCAGGCACTACAATCTTAGTTGGAAAGTTCAGCAGTTACAGTTGACAGCAGGAGGGAGGGGGCTCTCAGCTGGAGCTGGACCCAGGCAGGGTGGAGAGGTGCCTGGCTGCTGCTTCCTCCCTCACTGGTGGCCTCTGCAGAGACAGTTGACAGCAGGAGGGAGGGGGCTCTCAGCTGGAGCTGGACCCAGGCATGGTGGAGAGGTGCCTGGCTGCTGCTTCCTCCCTCTCTGGTGGCCTCTGCAGAGACAATGTATATACATATGTACAGTATAGTGTCTCAGCAGCGACAACAAATCATTGATTGACCTCATTTTCAGACATCCCCTTGTATGTTTTTTTTTTTATCATGTCTTTCTGACCAAAAGGGCATGTATCTCTTGTGCTTCCAAAGCTCACATCCAGGCCTTCTCTAATAACAGAGGATTGTAAATGCTGACAGAGCAATGGCAAATCCATGATTGGTCAACCATGCAAGTAACAAATGGATGTCTATTTTTAACTTTCCCTCCTTAAACCGAGTCTGCTCTTTCAAAAAAGTAAACTTCCAGGAGCAAACTTCATCATAACTCTTTAGGTTTATGCCACAGACCTTCAGTTGGACAGCAGCCACTAGGCCAAGCTTCACTAATAATATAAGAACATCAGAAGAGCCCTGCTGGGTCAGACCAAGGGTCCATCTAGCCCAGCACTCTGTTCTCACAGTGGCCAACCAGCTGTCAACCAGAGACTTACAAGCAGGACACAGTGCAACAGCACCCTCCAACCCATGTTCCCCAGCAACTGGTATATCTAGGCTTGCTAACCTATATCTGCCATAAGGTTTTGGACCTCCTCTTTCCAATAAAACCAAGGCTTTGTGTAGTTTACAAGAGGGGGCAGATTTCTGCCTTATAGTTTCTACTTAATTTTTTGGGTTGTTTTTTTTAACTAGAACTCTGATATTCACCAGCTGGAGCTTGTTTTAAAAGTCATACAGTTGGGTGCCCAGAACTTCATTCTGAAAATTAGAATGGAGCGGAGCTCACAATCCTTTCATACAAAAATCCACTCCTGCTTACCTCAAGTTTTCATTAAGCGGTATAATTTTTAGGGCATCCTTCCCCAACCTAGGAAGCCGGAGAAATTGGCAGTGGTTTGAAATGAGTTCAAGTTTCTGTGAATCCCACCCGGGAATTCTGCAACAGACTGGCTTTTCCCATGTCGTGACGACTTGTGGACCTACAGCACCCCTTTATGAGTGGTTTGCGCAGATTCGCCCTGGCACTAATGTGCACTAGTGGAAATGTGCATTTGCACAAGTGGAACAAAATTCCCATACATCCCTAAAAATAAAAATAAAAATCTGATTCCGTCAATGAGCAGGCAATGGAACAAAAGACTCTTGACAAATCCATTCCATCTGTTTTGTGGCTGAAGAAAATCCCTACATCCCTGCTTGGTGACCTCCAGATATTTTGGACTTCAGTTCCCAGCAGCACAAGACAGCATTATTGGAGTAGTACTTAAGCGAGGAGGAGCTGAGGAGCCTTATGATGAAGGTGAAAGAAAAAAGTGCAAAAGCTGGGCTGCAGTTAAACCTAAAAAAAACCAAGATTATGGCAACCAGCTTGATTGATAACTGGCAAGTAGAGGGAGAAAACGTGGAGGCAGTGACAGACTTTGTATTTCTGGGCGCAAAGATTACTGCAGACGCTGACTGCAGCCAGGAAATCAGAAGACGTTGACTTCTTGGGAGGAGAGCAATGACAAATCTTGATAAAATAGTTAAGAGCAGAGACACCACACTGCCAACAAAGGTCCGCATAGTTAAAGCAATGGTATTCCCCGTAGTAACCTATGGCTGCGAGAGCTGGACCATAAGGAAAGCTGAGCGAAGGAAGATGGATGCTTTTGAACTGTGGTGTTGGAGGAAAATTCTGAGAGTGCCTTGGACTGCAAGAAGATCCAACCAGTCCATACTCCAGGAAATAAAGCCAGACTGCTCACTTGAAGGAATGGTATTAAAGGCAAAATTGACGTACTTCAGCCACATAATGAGAAGACAGGACACCCTGGAGAAGAGGCTGATGCTAGGGAAAGTGGAAGGCAAAAGGAAGAGGGGCCGACCAAGGGCAAGATGGATGGATGATATTCTGGAGGGGATGGACTTGACCTTGGGGGAGCTGGGGGTGGCGACAGCCGACAGAAAGCTCTGGCGTGGGCTGGTCCATGAAGTCACAAAGAGTCGGAAGCGACTGAACGAATAAACAACAAAAAAGCGCCAGGTTGGGAATAGGAACGTTCATTGCGGGAAAATCCAGCCCTTTAGGGGCTCCTTGGATTTCCGCAGCACCTGCAGCTCAGCTTACATTTGCAAGCTGAGCTACATGCTTTTGCCCCAAATCCGGGAACTTTCTCAGATTGTGGTGCCGTTTACACAAATGTCAGCCATAATTTGCTTAATTTTGCACAACTTGTGGCCATAATATGCTTAGTTTTTCTTTTCTTTTCTGGTTTCCCCCTCATATATAGCAACTTGTGTAAATTACAGCTTGCAGAAATTATGGTAACAATTTGCATACATTCTGCAAATTGCTACCATAAGTTGTGCAAATTACAGGTGTACTTAACAGGGCAGCGTTGAAGTCCACGGCAACAGGCCTTTTAAACATTTCCACACAACCCAAGTTTTCTAATGTGGGTTTAGCTGCGATTGTCTTTCCTTTTTGCATTCTGAAGGTTTTGACTCCTGTAATGGCTTTCAAGTATTCTCTAAAACTTTGGGCTGGCAGTGACAACTTGCATTGGTGACATAATAAATGTCCTATTTTTGGCATCCTGCTGTCTCAGGTCACACCTTCCCAAATGGGCAAGTTGCTAGTCACAGCAGCACGTCTTGGAATCGTGCTGGAAGAGAATTACAGCTTATGCATCCATGGTATCATGTGCTGTTGCACACATATCACTTCACAGCAAATAAATGTGAGCTCAGAGACTGCTTAGTGGCTTGCAGGTACCTAGAGGGGTGAATTATGCAGCAGTTTCTTCTTGGTACGGAGCACAAAAGTGTGAAATATAGCAGCTGCAAACTAGCAGTTTCTTGCATCTGTTGGTGCCATTTTTATTTTTATCTTTTGAATGGGTAGAGAACGGATGCCCTGTTCACTTCTGTTCTGAAGACATTGCCCATTATGGCGCGCTCACCATTGAATTGAATGGGGAGTCCATGGTCCTGCAGAAACTCCAGTGGTACGTCGAAGCTTCTACAGATCTTCCATCAGGCTTAATGCATCCACAAGCTCTTGGAATGAATCGAATTTGGGTCAAAGGAAGTTTTGGTGACTGTTTGTCTTTCTGGGGTTCTAATCCAAAACTGCAAGATTCAGACTGAAACCTATGCATTGCGACGGCCATAATTTCATTTTTGGCTGCTGTGTTTGGCTTTAAGAACCTGCCCCCAATGACCCAGTGATGGGGGACTCGGGCTCTAGTGATATTTCGGCCTACTGGAAGTGGCCGCAGATGAACAAGGACTGCAGGGTGTGTGCAGGATTTCTTGGAGCAGCTGATAAGAACTGGGAGAGCTAGAATTTTGATGTTCAGGCTTGTAAGCTTTTGCTTGCAATAGATGAAGGGGTATGTGGGGTTGGTGTCTTTTCTCCCTTTTTTTCCTTCTGCTTTTGAGTCCTTCAGCTTTTACGACGAGGGCTAATAGTTCATACGAAGCTAATAAAAGGAGCTGTCTTACACCTTGTCGAACACCAGAGTGTGCTTCAGACCCATTCCTACTGATTAATATGTGCCTCCAGAATGTTTTTTTGTTCATTTTCATTCCTTGGGCTTGCGGTCTCCAAATTGCGCTTTGCCGTTCCCTCGAGAGTAACTTTATAAATGCAGGAAGTAATGAAAAGTGTTCTGAAAGGCCCTCTTACTGAAATAATCACAAGGCCCGTAAGAGAGACATATGAGTGGGATCAGGACGTGATTTTTCTTTACATGCACCTCTGCATTCAGCAAGAGGATATTTGATGTGGAGCTAAACTGTCTCTGCAGAGGCCACCAGTGAGGGAGGAAGCAGCAGCCAGGCACCTCTCCACCGTGCCTGGGTCCAGCTCCAGCTGAGAGCCCCCTCCCTCCTGCTACCAACTGTCTCTGCAGAGGCCACCAGTGAGGGAGGAAGCAGCAGCCAGGCACCTCTCCACCGTGCCTGAGTCCAGCTCCAGCTGAGAGCCCCCTCCCTCCTGCTGTCAACTGTAACTGCTGAACTTTCCAACTAAGATTGTAGTGCCTGAATTTGCTTTCCTTTTCCCCCTCCTCCTCCTCCCTCCCAATCCCCTTTCCTTTTGTGTCATGTCTTTTAGATTGTAAGCCTGTGGACTGTCAAGAAATACTTTTGTAAGCCGCCATGAGGGCCTGTTTTGGCTGAATGGCGGCATAAAAATCGTTAAATAAATAAATAAAATAAAAATAAAAGAATTTGGTGAATGAGAGTTAGATTCCCTGGCTACTGCAGACATTGGAGCTGTTCACACAACATGCTAACCCACACTCAGCGGTTGAGTGTGGGTTGTTGTTGAGCCACGGGTTTTTTGTTGAACTGTGGGTTAGCGTGTTGTCTGAACCCAGGACATTTTCCGCAGGATGGCTTATTAATGATGCAGTGCAGTTTGTTAACCACCCTCAACAATGCAACAGTAAGCCATGGGCTCTCAAGATGGCTTTTTTGTGAAAAATAAGCCAGAGCGTGCATGAGTGAGTTTTCCCACTCCTAGTAAGGAGTAACATGGGTTAGCGAGCAAACAAACAACCCAACATGGCTTATTTTCAGAATGGCTTATCGTGACACGCTAACCAGCCCTCTGATTCTTTCCTTCTCTTGAGTTGAGCAAGCCACAGCTTGTTGTTACATCGGCACCAGGAGAGCTTTAGTTCACCTCTGGAAATGGAAACCGTACTTTGAATGTGGGTTTTCAATCCCCAGTATGGAAGCTATCAAACAGGGAAAGGAATTGGAAAGAAGAAGAAAAAGGGGACCCAAGGTACATCAGAAATGATCTTAAAGAGCTAGATCAGGGCTAGGAGGGAGCAGAAAGCAGATGGTCTTTTATGGGATGTTTCAGAGCTCAGAGGTTGCGCACAAGCTTTGCATACAAAAAGATACCCAGGGCAGGATCGATCCCTGGTGACTCCAGGTAAGACTGGGAAGGTCTGAAAACTTGAAGAATCACTGATGGTCAGTGTAGACCAGCCTTTCCTAATCGATGACCCCAGATGCAGTTGGACTACAACTCCTATCACCCCAGCTATTGGCCATGCTGGGTGGGGATAATGTGCAACATCACACTTCCCAGCTCACAAATGAGCTGTAGTCCGGAGTTGGGATGGGGGGACCAGATGAGCTGCTAAAAACTTGGCGAACTTCATCCCGCAAATGTATTCCTCCAATATCCCTAAGAAAGGGCAGAATCTACAATATCGTAGCACCATGGCTGGTCGAAGTACATGGCATCTTTTCATGATTGGTGCCGAAGGAGAAGACGGGGTTTGGGGTGGGTGGGGTAAAATGAAGGTGCGTCGAAATGAGCGAGTGATGCCTGCTTTACCTATTCATCGTGATTAATGGGTCACATTTCTCCAAAGAAAAGTGTTTGGGCATTAGAGCCTTCAGCATGAATTACTTTGTGAGCTTTGCCTGCCTTCTCATCCTTCAGGCGTGATGATGGCCTGCGATAGCAGTAGCATTGACTATTCTCTTGCCTTCCCCTGCAAATCCCCAGTATGGAAGCTATCAAACAGGGAAAGGAATTGGAAAGCAGAAGAAAAAGGGGACCCAAGGTACATCAGAAATGATCTTAAAGAGCTAGAGCAGGGCTAGGAGGGAGCAGAAAGCAGATGGTCTTTTATGGGATGTTTCAGAGCTCAGAGGTTGCACACAAGCTTTGCATACAAAAGATACCCAGGGCAGGATCAATCGCTGGTGACTCCAGGTAAGACTGGGAAGGTTTGAAAACTTGAAGAATCACTGATGGTCAGTGTAGACCAGCCTTTCCCAATCGATGACCCCAGATGCAGTTGGACTACAACTCCTATCACCCCAGCTATTGGCCATGCTGGGTGGGGATAATGGGAATTGTAGACTAGCAATGCCTGGGGACCCTCAGATGGGAAAGGCTGATGTAGATGAGCTAGATGAACCAGTGGTCTGGCGTGACATGGCTTCAGAGGAGTGCATGGGCACTTCCCCGTTTGGTAGCAATCATGACAAACTGGATTCACTTGTCTGGGCTTTGGTTCCCCTTCTTTTGAAAGGGGGGGGACTGTTCCTCCGTTGCCGCTTGCGAATGAAAGGCGATGTTCTTGAAGCAAGAACGTCAGATTACGAAATTTGTTGGTGTTGTGGATGATAGCTTGGCTCGATACATAAATGAATCTGTTTATTGCATAGTTCTAACTGTACCACCAGCATGGCCAACACCAGGCGAGAATACATTTTGCAGCCATCTGTTTGCCTGGCTTCTGCGTCAGCTAGACCCAAAAATCCAATTTTTGATGAATAGCGCTAACTGCAAATTATAAAGCCTGTGTCAACGTTCCCCAAAAACTCACACAGAGAATGCATGTTTTGATTTGTTCTTGTTTGTGGCTGGGCTTTCTCTTCTCCTTGATCATTCCCTGGTGCTCACTGGAGGGATATGAGCTCAGGGTATAAGCTGCGTTGTTTTTATTAAACAGGGAAAGGGGGGGGAGAATAATCATTCTGATTGTCAAGGTTGTAGAAATACGTTATAAAGTAACTCGGATTCCGGCAATGGCAGTTCACAGCATGTCTGTCGCACAGTCACAGCTGCTTTCCTTTCGATTATTATTTTTATTTGATTTTTGTGCGATCTTAATGAAATTTACCCAACAAGTCATTGAGAGTGGGCGACGGGTGTCGAACTCCTCGCAGCACTGTGCAAGTTAACCAGATATTACTTCTTGTTTTCATAGCTTCCTCTTCTATTTGTTTCTGTTTTGTTTAGGGTAGCTGGAGACAAAGAGACAAATTACACACTAGGCTAAATGCACCCACAAAAAATATTTTTGTTTTTGTTTTGATCACAGCCACGGGGAGGACCCCATGTCTACAGGGACTCTGGTGCACATGGGAGTGGAGTTGAACGCTTGCCCTTGCACTGGGGTCCGAACCAAATTAGTTTTCCAAAAGTTGAACATAAGCAGAGCCCTGCTGCATCAAACCAAGGGTCCATCTAATCCAGCATTCTGTTCACACATTAGCCAACTAGCTGTTGACCAGGAACCCACGAGCAGAACACGAGTGCAACATCACACTTCCCAGCTCACAAATGAGCTGTAGTCCGGAGTTGGGATGGGGGGACCAGATGAGCTGCTAAAAACTTGGCGAACTTCATCCCGCGAATGTATTCCTCCAATATCCCTAAGAAAGAGCAGAATCTACAATATCGTAGCACCATGGCTGGTCGAAGTACATGGCATCTTTTCATGATTGGTGCCGAAGGAGAAGACGGGGTTTGGGGTGGGTGGGGTAAAATGAAGGTGCGTCGAAATGAGTGAGTGATGCCTGCTTTACCTATTCATCATGATTAATGGGTCACATTTCTCCAAAGAAAAGTGTTTGGGCATTAGAGCCTTCAGCATAAATTACTTTGTGAGCTTTGCCTGCCTTCTCATCCTTCAGGCGTGATGATGGCCTGTGATTGCAGTAGCATTGACTATTCTCTTGCCTTCCCCTGCAAATCCTCCCACTTACATGGGGCAAGGCGCTGTCTCTACACTGATGGAAGGTGGAAAGCAGCGAATCAATAAAAGTTTGATTTTGAGAAAGGGTTCTAGTTAGATGAGCATCTCTTCGTTTAGCTTGTTTGGGAAGAGAGACAGTGTGTATGGATGAGTGTGTGTGTACGCACACTACTTCTTGAGACTTTGCCAGAAGAAGTCTTGGACTTATTTTCCCATTTGAAGCAAAGCAGATCAGGGGAGAAGAAAGTATTTAGAATGCCGGGGGTGGTGGTGGGAGAGTTATTTCAATGTCAGTAAAAAAATGAACTGCAATCAGGCTGTATGGGCAGTAGGCAAATGCTGCAGCTAAGTTGCTGAAGCTCAACAGGTCCAGGACTGGTCAGTGCTTGGATGGGAGACCATCCAGGAACCCCACACACGCAACTGGAGTTTCCATGGAATCCTAGAATAGTAGAGTTGGAAGGGGCCTATAAGACCATTGAGTCCAACCCCCGTCTCAATGCAAGAATCCACCCTAAAGCATCCCTGACAGATGCTTGTCCAGCTGCCTCTTGAAGGCCTCTAGTGTGGGAGAGCCCACAACCTCCCTAGGTAATGGGTTCCATTGTCGTGCTGCTCTAACAGTCATGAAGTTTTTCCTGAAGTCCAGCCAGAAGAAAGGCAGGACACTCCTATAAACTAACAACAAACAAACCTCAATTGCAGTTATATTCATATTCTCCCCAGCAACTCAAAATCTTAGCAGGCAGAGTATGCACTCTAACCAGAGCTGTGGGCCCTCCCTAGCAGAAGGTGGAGGGCATGGTAGTTTATTCATTCATTCATTCATTTCTCAGATTTATTATTTGCCCCATAGCTAACAGCTTGCTGGGGGATGTACAATAAAAACACAAATAAAATCCATGTATGAGAAACAGTATAATAAAACTATCAATTAAAAGCAGGCACCTATTAATAACAGCTGAGGCTGCAACACACCTCATGAGAAGATCTAAAATAAAATAAAATAAGACTACCGAAAAGCACAGCAAAGCAGTAGAAATATAGACGATTAGAAGGCCCCATAGAATAAATTGATACTTCCCTGGTGTGGAGGGTAGGGTCAAAGAAACCCAGAGAACTTCCAAACTGTTCAATGGAATAAAGAGATGACGTTCGAGGATGCAGAAAAAGTATGTAGTTTTATTCCAAGAGGTAGCCCTACACGTTTCGGCCCTGAATAATACATATGGACTTCCTTCGGGGTCAGTAGAAACGCCTTGAGAGATCTCTGAAAAAGTCTCCAAGATGAATCCTCCAAGACGAATTCAGAGATCTCTGCAGCACTTTTAGAAATACTGACCCCTGAAGAACGCCCCTATATATTATTCAGAGCTTGGAATAAAACAACGTATTTTTTTTTCCCCAACACGCTGAGACTTTCTCTGTCTGTCCCATTTCCACAGTATGAAAAGATAACAAAGCATGTGCCTGGTGGCCAGACCTTTCTGGAGAGGGCATTCTGTAACTGCGGGGCTACTGTTAAAAGGCATGTGCCTGAATAGCCACACAGAATCTTTTAGCTTGCACGGGCACATAATGAGCGAGGGTAGGCAGTGGGCTAGTCCCCCTCCCTCTGCAACTGTACACATATAGTGACTCAACATTTCTGCAGGATCGGTTCTCACTGTGACAAATGCACGCGGCCTCTCTGAGCAGAATAATAATTCCATCTGTAAGCAGGTGCCAACCACTTGCTTATTCTCTCCCAGCAGGCCTCTGGATCGCTCGACATGACAGGAGTGGAAAGTGGCGTTCCCATAGAAAGGTCACCTTTAAGGTGACCTGCAAATACCATTAAAGGTGGGGTTTTTTGGGGAGGGGGGTTATTTTCTTAAAGCAGCCACATGCAGTTCTATGTGACAAATTATCTCAAATAGAAGAGCAGAGAGAGGCAGCTTAGCAAGACTTCAGAGCTAGCTGTTTATAGCCTTATGGGGTTTTCTTCTTCGCGGGGTGTGGAAAATCTGTGGATTTGACGGTGTGAAAATAGTTGCCTTTAATCTGCAGAAGGGTTCTCTTTCATTCCTTCCTCCTTCCCCTTTGCTTCTGCCCAAGCATTTTGCCAGCTTCATCCTGCTGTTGTCTAATGTGCTTCAGGCCTGGCACATCCATTAGGCAAGTGGAATATTTGCCTTCTGTAATATAGGTCCTAAGGTGGCTGGCCATACGTACTTATACCCCAGCCCAGAGGGTGCTGTTGCACCATGTCCTGCTTGTTCATCCCTGGCCGATGGCTGGTTGGCCACTGTGTGAACAGAGTGCTGGACTAGATGGACCCTCGGTCTGATCCAGCAGGGCTCTTCTTATGTTCTTAGAATCAAAGAATCATAGAATAGCAGAGTTGGAAGGGGCCTACAAGGCCATCGAGTCCAACCCCCTGCTCAATGTAGGAAATCCACCCTAAAGCATCCCTGACAGATGGTTGTCCAGCTGCCTCTTGAAGGCTTCTAGTGTGGGAGAGGCCACAACGTCACCAGGCAACTGATTCCATTGTCGTACTGCTCTAACAGTCAGGAAGTTTTTCCTGATGTCCAGCCGGAATCTGGCTTCCTGTCACTTGAGCCCGTTATTCCGTGTCCTGCACTCTGGGAGGATCAAGAAGAGATCCTGGCCCTCCTCTGTGTGACAACCTTTTAAGTATTTGAAGAGTGCTAACATGCCCAGTTCTTTCAGTCTCTCTTCATAGGGCTTTGTTTCCAGACCCCTGATCATAACATTTCATGCATTCGACAAAGTGTACGTAGTCCATGAAAGCTTACGCCATATTACATTTGTTTAGCCTTTAAAGTGCCACAAGGCTTTCTGTTGATTTTGCTGCAACAGACTGATGTGTCTGCTATCCCTCTGGAAATTCATACATAGACCTGTTTCAGTAAACACTGGGTTAGCTTTGGAAGTAGTTGTCATAGCAGAGGGAGGGCAAGGAGCAGCATACATTCCACCAATCCCTATTTACCAGGGTTGGCTGCTATTTTCCATTTCTGTGTCCCACAATAAATCACCATCTTAAAGTTTGCCTTTTTGTTTTATTTTATTTTTCGTGTGCGCTGCTACAGTTGTCATTATTTGGACTTCATTTGCTACAGTTGTCGTTAGTTGGACTACTCTAGAAGCTGTATCTTGGCATAGGAAGCTGATGTACCCTATTGTGGCTGTCGTTTGCACAATCTGCACAAATTGTGGCTAAACTTTGTGTATTTTGCACAAACTGCCACCATATTTTATTCAAATTGCTTTTTAAGGGGGGGGGTACCCTAAAACTGGTTTTTGGCAAATGCAAGCTGAGTTGGGATGGATTTCCCAGCTATGGACAACCCTCTTTTGCTTAAATATTAGAAAGAAGAACCTCCTGACGATATGAGCTGTTTGGCAGTGGAATGAACTGCCTCAGAAAATAGAGGACTCTCTTTCATTAGCAGTAGTAGTGTTAGATGATCTCTCATGTCCCTCCCAACTCTGTAATTTTTTTGGGGACTAAGCCCCATCGAATTGAATGGAACTTGTATCTGAGTTAGTCACTTACAGGATTGTGCTGTAAACTTCTCTGCTTCTCTTCTCACGAGGACTGGCTTCCCTTCCAGTTCTTTCAAAGGGAGTCTCACCTAATCCCAGAGCCCCCTCTGCTGTTGGCTTGCACTCTGCTGCACGCTCACTGAGCCTCCCTCCTCCAATTCTGTTCTGATTTGTTTCCAGGCTCCTGTTTCCGATCTCACTGTCTCTCTGGTTTTAGTCTCAGAAATCAGGTTGCGGTGTAATTCAGTGAAACGCGAAAATGTCCTGCCTTCTCTCTGCTTGAATTACTGCCTCCGGTATCAGAGGCAGTAAGCCTATGTACACCACTTGCTGGGGAACATGGGTGGGACAATGCTATTGCACCCACGTCTTGCTTGTGGGTCTGCTGTCGACAGCTGGCTGAGCACTGTGTGAACAGAGTGCTGGCCTAGATGGACCCTTGGTCTGATCCAGCAGGGCTCTTCTGATGTTCTTAAGTCTTGGCTCGTTCGTCCTGGCAAAGGACAGACATGTTGCTCAACCAGTTGATTGTGGGGCCTCTTCAGATATCCGTGCATCCGGCCTCAAATCAAGAGCGGATTATGAACATCTCTTCCATTCTCCTCCCTCCCTCCCTCCCTCCTTCCTTCCCCCCATCACCTTCCCCTGCCTGACAGGTTTCTCCAGGGCTAGGAATTTACTTTTCTTTAACATTTACTCAGGGCTCCTCTGCTTTGTTTTCCGAAGGAAAGTAGATATTTCAACAGCCCCACAGATCTTCTTTTTGCATTATTGCTGCCTGCAGGTTGGCAAGCAGGCTGAGACTCGTGGAGCAAATAGAGGTCATTCATTCTCTCCGGAAATGTTTGCCAGGGGTGATGGATAGAGGGGCCAAGGAGCGGGTCGCCGGGGGGGGGGGGGGGCTGAATCCAGGCGGAATGTTCTGTAGTGATGGTGACGTGTTTGGGGTAAAGGTGGGGTCAGTAAGAAAGCTGGTGTCATCCAGGAAGATAGCAATAGACTTAAATTGCAGAAGATCCATAGTTCAGTGGCAAAATGCTTGCTTCACATGAAGGAAGTCCCAAATTCAACCCCTGGCATATCCAGTTTCAAGGAACAGGTAGCAGAAGATAGGATGGGAAATTATTTACTTCCTGATAACTCAGGGATGGAGAAAATGGGGTGATGGTTTGTATATGTACATACACACACACACACACTCACACAAGCACACACATTCACACTCTTCCACTGACATTTTGGTACACAGAGATGGAGCGGTATAAACCTCTCCTCTGTGTCTGTTGAAAGGAGATGGGATCTTTATTTCATTTCATTTCATTTCTATAGCACCCAATAGCTGACGTTGATTGGGAAGTTTACATAAAATACAAGAAAATAAAACATAGATCCCATTTAGATCACTTGCTAATGTAATTAAGCATATTGAGCTAAAGCTTATTTATTTATTCATTTATTTATTTCTATACCGCCCAATAGCCGGAGCTCTCTGGGCGGTTCCCAAAAATTAAAACCATTCAAAGTATAAAACAACAGTATAAAACCATCATATAAAATACAATATAAAAGCTCATCCAGATAAAAACAGCAGCAGTGCAAAATTACAAATTTAAAACACCAAGTTAAAATGTATTTATAGACTGTTAAAATGCTGGGAGAATAAAAAGGTTTTCACCTGGCGTCTAAAAGCATATCATGTAGGTGCCAAGCGAACCTCCTTAGGGAGCTCATTCCACAGTCGGGGTGCCACAGCAGAGAAGGCCCTCCTCCTGGTAGCCACCTGCCTCACTTCCTTTGGCAGGGGCTCACGGAGAAGGACCCCTGAGGATGACCATAGGGTCCGGGCAGGTATATATGGGAGGAGGCGTTCCTTCAGATAACCTGGCCCCAAGCCGTGTAGGGCTTTAAAAGTTAAAAGCAGCACTTTGAATCGGGCTCGGACCTGGACTGGCAGCCAATGAAGCTGGAAAAGGACTGTGTGCCATGTGAACCATGACTTAGTGTGCCATGTGAACCATTCCTAACCATGGTGGCTACATAACCATGGTTTAAACACAATAACCATTTGCTGCAAAAGGGTTAGCAGCCGAACCATGGCTTAGCATGTTGTCTGAACAGGCCCATAGTACATATATATTAACATACAAAATGTAAATCATTTTAAACAACTAAATCCATTTCAATAAGCTACCAGACCTGATGAAGACAGCTGACATAAGTGCCCCATCATATACCGTTCAATGCCTGATCAGGAAGGAAGGAAGAGAAATAATTCTACTCTCCAAGTGGATTAGATTTTTTTTTAAGCAAACCATGAGATGTCCGGCGGAAAGAAGAAAAAGATGGGGAGGGTTATGGATATTATTATTACGTTGTTGTTGTTGTTACGTTTATATTCTGCCTTTTTTCCTCCTGCAAGGAAACCAAGGTGGCTTACATGATCCTTGTCTCATTTTACCCTTACAATAACCCTGTGAGGTAGCTTAGGCTGAGAGTCTGTGACTGGCCCAAAGTCACCCAGTGAGCTTCAGTCCTTCTAGGATTGTTCCTCTCTTCTTCATAACCATGAGATCTAGCAACTTCCAATAAAATGAACCATTAGTACAGCTTCCATGCTTATGCAGCGACATCATAAAAAGTCTTCATGATATACAAAGTCCTGAATTGGAGGTTTTGCAAATGACTATCAATTTATTTGGCTAAGTTTTGGGGTTTCTTGTTTTTCCTTTCAATCCTGTTGTCCTTGTGTCATCTTTCTTTGCTAATCTTAAACAGAGGCATTTGCTGCATAATCCAAGGTGACACAGGATTGCAGGGTGCTGGAAGAGATGCAGAAATTTTCCAGTCAACTGAAGCACTGAAGTGCTGTTCTTGGGACTCAAATCGTCTTGGTACTAAGAGTTTATACACGGCTCCTGAGCCAGCCCAGCCATTAAGGGTAAGCTTGTAAATTAAGAGGCCAATACTCCAGGGATGCCTGTCTTCGCCAGGACGCTCCGTGGCATGTTTGCATGCGTGCAGTTCAAGGGAAGAGCACAGGGTCAGCCTTCCAATTAAGCAGGAGGACGCGGGCGCAGCAGGTGACGTGGGCTGGAACGAGGGGTGAATTTTTCCACCCTCCCCACACCCGGAGGACCCGCCGCTGCTTGGCTGGCCGCTCTCTCCCTCCCTCCCTAACTGCCTGGTTGCTGTCAGCTGGCAATGATGGCTCCTCCTCTCTCCCTTGGCCGGTGGCTCCCGCCTTCTGCCTAGACTGGCAGAATGTCCCAGCTGGTGGATGAAAGGAGGAGGAGCCACCACCCTGCAAGATCAGGGAGATGGGAACTGCGAGCCCCCACCATGGCGCAGGAGGGGGGAACCAGGAGCTGGGGGGTGGGGATGCCGGGAGCTGAGAGCCAGCGCTGCTGCCATGCCAGAGCAGGGAGGGGGAGAAGAAGCAGGGTGGGGCAGCAGGGGCAGCTTGCTTGAGGCAGCAACTTTGGTTGGGCCAGGCCTGGAAGAGCCTAGAAGAGCATCTGCATTGCACATGGAAGGTGCCATCTTCAATGCCCAGCATTTCCATTTAGAAGGGTCACTTAGCAGGGGATGGGGTGGGCCATTCTCTTATGAAACCCTGAGGGCCGTTGCTGGTCAATGTCAACAATACTAGGCTAGATGGACCAATGGTCTTACCCAGTCGAAGCTGTTGGCTCCGATTTTGGTGGGGCTGTGAATCTGGTTTTCAGTCAGAAATAGGTTCAGCACTTTGGACAGCTCCTTTGCAGTTCTGGCTGGTTCTGACTAAAACCCAGAGTGGGTTCACAGCACCACCAAAATCAAAGCCAACAGCCTCCACTGGTCTGACCTGCTCTAAGGCAGCTTCCTATGCCCTTAGGGGAGGGGACATAGCTCAGAGCACATGTTTTGCATGCAGAAGATCCCATGTTACTGTAATAGGACATATTGTGTGCACTGATACAAAACTGACCTTGTCCTCCTCCATGCATGGACTAAATGTGTCAAGGTGACTGTGTGGACAGCCCTCCTGTGTGGTTGCAAATTATGGAGCATAAATGCAAGAGGCAAAAGTTAATGGATGTGCATTTATCTGTCAGAAAGCTGTTATTAGATTCCAGTTTCTGGTTGTCAAGGGGATTAAATCAATATAAAATGGTAATAGGTCTTTTCACCTTCTTGACTCTAAAAACATAGGTTTTGCCATACAAATGAGCTTGCAACATACATTTCTGCATTATCATGTATATCCATATTTCTGTCCTGTTCTGTGGTCTGTTGAGGCTTGCAAGGGAAGCTAGTAGCATCCCATGGTAATCAGAACAAGGCAAGAAGGTTTCAGGACTTTGGATAGCTCTAAGTGGGGCTGCTTGCTGAAACTCTCTTCTACTAGGACAATTGGAGGATGTTGTCTCAGCAGAGAGCTAAAGCCAACTGAAACCTTATGTAGGCTGACAAGACTCTCCTGGGGAAGCTGACTGGACTGTTAAAATGTTCTTTCCTGATTTTGTAGCCAGAGATTTCTGAGAAGCTGCAGAGATGCTAGGAACTCAACTTTGGAACCATAGGCTGATGGAAGGGCTCTACCCTCTGGCCAAGAGGACCATGAATAAGGCACTGAATTGTCCTACCCCAGAGGACACAGTCAGTACCTCGTTCTTATCGGAATCTTCTGTTACGTACTGGAACATCCAAGGGCTGGAAGTCATGACAATCTTTGAAAACAATAGCTACAGAATGAGCATGTCTGTCCATGTCAGGGTTGCATCAACTTTCCCCAGAAACCCAAACTTAAATATTCTCTGTACAAGTACTTTAAAACAAACAAACAGGATTCCCTTGTAGAACCTGGTTGAAATGAATGGTTTCTGCTTCCACCATCCCCTCTTTCACTGGATACAATCTGTTTGAGCTTGTTGACAGAGGGTATAATATAAGCACCAGTGTCTTGTCATTGGGTTCTGCTCATGGCCTGCCTGTGTGTCTTCCCTTGTCATATGATCAGGACACTATTACTAGTGGTTACTGATCCAAGAAAATAAAAAAGAGAACAGCATTGCCTTTGTCTTTCGGGAAAACTGATACCTGCAAAATGGACACTATTAGAAGTGTAGCAGCCTAAACGGTCCAATTAAAATTCTATTCTGAATAGGTAACAGGAAATGTGTGAGTCAGGAATTGTATTTGGGATGTAATCTGATCATTTCTGCATTAAAATACTGTCAGTTTTCCTTTAAAGGAAGGGTGCTTCAGAACGAAAGAGAATCAAAATGTGTAATAGAAGGATATCTTTTTGAAAAAAAATAAATTTAAAATTACATGCCGCTCCAGGGGTTCATATCATTGCAATTGTGTTATCCTTCGAGCTTTAAATAAAAATGCCCCGTTTTTATTAAAAGCTATTGGAAGGCGGAGCTCCCACAGTAATTACGGCGATCGCTTCAAGGTGTCATCTGAGCATTGGTATTCCTAATTTCCGTGTCATAAAAGCTCAACTTTTCTAATTAATTGTTAGCCATACTTTTCTTCGTTGCACCCTCTGCCCATTCAAAACTGTGTTAGGTCAGACAACATTGGTTGACTGAAATAATGGGGGTGTCCAATCACCCTTTATTAATCCAAAGCTTTTGCAACATTATTTATTTATTTATTTATTTTATTACATTTATATACCACCCTGCAGCCGAAGCTCTCTGGGCGGTTTACAACAGTTAAAAACAGTAAACATTAAAAAAGTATACAAAATTTTAAAAACCTTCAGAAACATATAAACAACAATATAAAAACAACATTATCCATTTAAATGTTATAATGTTGTGGGGTTCGCTGCTTAGAAGGAGTAGTTCAGATCATAGAATCATAGAATAGCAGAGTTGGAAGGGGCCTACAAGGCCATCGAGTCCAACCCCCTGCTCAATGCAGGAATCCACCCTAAAGCATCCCTGACAGATGGTTGTCCAGCTGCCTCTTGAAGGCCTTTAGTGTGGGAGAGCCCACAACCTCCCTGACAAAAGAATGCCTCTCTGAAGTTTGGATGTCTGTGTTTTTTCAGTTTAGAAGAAGAGAAAAAGGAAAGTAAGGGAGGATATGAGCGAAGGTTTTTTCTCTCTCCCCTGCTTGAAATATTAGAACTCGGCAGTGGTATACTGGAGCCAAGGCTCAGAAGGGCATAATGTTGGCACTTCTTCAATTAGCAGGATCCTGACATCATCTGCCACCCCACCCTCAGAATTCTCTGTCCCCTCTGAGCTTAGCTGCAATCCTCACAGTAGCTGGGGAGGAAATGAATGATTCTAGCAACAATATGTTGTTCATTGTTATTATTGTTGTCCTCCTCGTCCTCTTCCACCTCCTCTTTCTTCATGGATTGCAACTCTCAGGATGGGACTTGCAACCCCACACAGCTGGAGCACACCAGGATGGGGAGGGCTGGGAGGACCATAGCTCAGTGATGGAGCATACCCTGGCATCTGCAAGTAAGGCTAGGAAGGAACCCTCCCTGAAACCCTGGAGAGCAGCTGCTGCCAGTCAGTGTTGACAATATTGGGCTAGATGGACACCATGGTCTGACACAGTATAAGCCACTTTCCAATATTCCTAGCCACACACATAGGCCTTCCATCACTCTCCCCAGTTTTAAACTAATCCATAAATAATGTTGTAGTTGTTGTTGTTTTGAGAGGAATAACATCAGATTTGCAGATGACACAAAATTGGGTGGGATAGCTAATACCCTGGAAGACAGAAACAAACTTCAAAGTGATCTTGATAGGCTGGAGTGGTGGGCTAAAAACAGCAGAATGAAATTTAATAGGGATAAATGCCAAGTTCTACATTTAGGGAATAGAAACCAAAGGCACAGTTACAAGATGGGGGACACTTGGCTCAGCAATACTACAAATGAGAAAGATCTTGGAATTGTTGTAGATCGCAAGCTGAATATGAGCCAACAGTGCGATATGGCTGCAAGAAAGGCAAATGCTATTTTGGGCTGCATTAATAGAAGTATAGCTTCCAAATCATGTGAGGTACTGGTTCGTCTCTATTCGGCCCTGGTTAGGCCTCATCTGGAGTATTGTGTCCAGTTCTGGGCTCCACAATACAAGAAGGACGCAGACAAGCTGGAGCGTGTTCAGAGGAGGGAAACCAGGATGATCAGGGGTCTAGAAACAAAGCCCTATGAAGAGAGACTGAAAGAACTGGCCATGTTTAGCCTAGAGAAGAGAAGATTGAGGGGAGACATGATAGCAGTCTTCAAATACTTAAAAGGTTGTCACACAGAGGAGGGCCAGATCTCTTCTCGATCCTCCCAGAGTGCAGGACACGGAATAACGGGCTCAAGTTAAAGGAAGCCAGATTCCGACTGGACATCAGGAAAAACTTCCTGACTGTTAGAGCAGTGTGACGGTGGAATCAATTACCTAGGGAGGTTGTGGGCTCTCCCACACTAGAGGCCTTCAAGAGGCAGCTGGACAACCATCTGTCAGGGATGCTTTAGGGTGGATTCCTGCATTGAGCAGTGGGTTGGACTCGATGGCCTTGTAGGCCCCTTCCAACTCTGCTATTCTATGATTCTATGATCACTCACTGCCCATATTTTGACAAGAAGATGGGAGATCAACAATGCATGCAGCCTCTGGATACCCCTGAGCCTGTTGATATCCCCTTGTATGCCTTGATGGCAGTGTTTTGGTCAGAGAAGGACAGCCCCTCCCACAACTGAGTTTGTTATTAGTATATAGGATCCTGAAATTATTGTGTTTGTGGATAATGGGAGATGTAGCCCAGTACATCTGGAGGACACTAGGTCTCGGCGAATCTGCTCTTCAATAGCAGCACTGGTCTTTCCAGAATTTTCCAGGACATAGTCTGGGCCTTTTTCTGCACAGTGTGAATATTCGGCATGCCGTGCCGAAAGATTAAACAGAAATATAAAGCAGCACTGTGGTTTATTTCCTTTGATGTATGTATCTAGAAGACATTTCCATCTCAGCCTGTATGTCGAAACAAGCGAGGCCCCCCCTGAAGAAATGGGAAAATAAAAATAAATTTAAAAAGACTTGGGTTTTTCTCTCTCTCTCCAGCTACACAAACGACTCTGCAGAACCTGAATGCAGCTCAGGTGCCGGTGCTCAGATTGGTGGGTAGATTCCAAGCAAACCTCATTATCCATCGGGATGTGACTTCCAAGCAGAAAAGCATACAGTGCCTTGTTAAGTCAGACACGTTGTATTTGTATCACATCTCATTCCAGGAGTTCAGTTGGGGCACGGAAATGGATGTTTTGCAAAATAAAAAGAGGACTGAGGAGACCACTTGTAATGCTCTGAATGCCAACTCCGTTGATTTGGTAATTAGGAACGTTGCTTTTCCCCATTGGCTGATTGTTCATCCATTCCCTTGGTCCTCTTCCTTCTCTCTCTATTATTACTTTTGCATTATCAGGCCAAAAGGGGTTTCTTCCCCCACCCCTCAGTCTTGAAGGTTGGAAACTTTAAAACTGGGACCACACAACATCCCACAATCTTTGTGTTCCTCTGTGTCTTGATGGAGCTGGTTAAATTTACCATACATGGTCCACTTTCCCATACAGTTAGATCCAGGGTTGTGTAACAATTTGTGGAAAAACAGCCCTGTAACACCTCCCTGCCCCAGCTTTTTCGGTGGAGAAAAGTGGCATTGACTATGATCAAGAGGCAGATTTCACCATTCCTTGAGCCTCATTGCAATCAATGGAACGCAACTGTGTTTACCTATATGTGATGGATGGAAGTTTATTAGAAGATTCTTTCAGCAAAACGTCCTTGGAAGAAGCTATTTTGAATATAGATCCCTTTCTCAAAGCAATACAGCAAGGAGGCTATTCTGCAAAAAAATAAGTAAAGCGTTTCATGCATAACATTGCAACGATAGCATTGTAAGAAGCTTGCTATTGAACCAATTGAACAGGTAGGTAAGAGAGTGGCTTTCCTCAACTGTGTGGGCAGAGCTACCAATTCTTGTGCAACGCTTCAGCTGCCATACTCCATGGGCTCTCAAAACAATCTCTTTTGTGCATTGGTTAATTCAGGATCAGTAGATTCTCAGTTGCTGTAATGGGCAAGCTTGCTTGATTTGCTGCAAGGATTGTGGTATGACTGTTCCCTTACCTCTCGTTCGCAGGAACGTCAGTTCAGATGGCGCCGAAGCACGCAGGAGGCTCCGTGAATGTGATGGATTGGTGGACGCCCTCCTTCACGCTCTGCAGTCCGCAGTGGGCAAGAAAGACACAGACAACAAGGTGGCCGTCCGTCCGATGTCATTTGAAATGAATGTTCGTTGTTTGTAGGGGAATGTTTGGCTTTCCCAAATACGCATCTTCTGATTTGGCAGGAGGTGGGAGGACATGGGATGCATTGAAGGGGACTAATCTCAGCGGTGGGATGAGGTGGAGGAGTTTGAGGTTGTCCTGGAATTTTTTTGTTGGCTTGGAAAACGGTCGTGTTCACAGATGCTTCGATAGCCAGCCCTGCTACAACAGTGGTGTTGAACCTCTTTACTTTGAGGGCTGAATTAAATTTCAGAGAAGCTCTTAGGGGCTGCATTCCAGTGAGGGGTGGGGCTGAAGGCAGAAGGGGTGTGTCCAACTGCAAAAGGGGTGGACCTAAATACCAAAAAATACCAGCATATCACAGCTTAACTCTTATTGCCAATAACTAACCTTCGAAGAGTCATTTCAACGACAATGGTCAGGGGTCTAGAAACAAAGTCCTATGAGGAGAGACTGAAAGAACTGGGCATATTTAGCCTTGAGAAGAGAAGACTGAGGGGAGTCATGATAGCACTCTTCAAATACTTAAAAGGTTGTCACACGGAGGGCCAGGATCTCTTCTCAATCAATGCAGAATAATGGGCTCCAGTTATAGGAAGCCAGATTCTGGCTGGAAAAACTTCCTGACTGTTAGAGCAGTACAACAATGGAAGCAATGACCTAAGGAGGTCATGGGTTCTCCCACACCAGGGGCATTGAAGAGGCACCTGGACAGACATCTGTCAGGGTTGCTTTAATGTGGAATCCTGCATTAAGCAGGAGGTTGGACTCAATGGCCTTATAGGTCCTTTCCAACTCTACTGTTCTATGATTCTGTGATTCAACCTTTAAGAATGGGGAAAACATGACACAAAAGCCAGGAAACCACCCAGTGATTCATGGTCAGGAAAAAGGGGGGGCAGGGGCATGTTCTTCTAGAAAATTCCAGTGACCCAAGTTTAGACCCTATGTGGCCATGAGGCTCAACACCCCAGTGCTAGAGGAAACCATAAATCACTTTCTGTACATTGAAGTACTCTTCATGGTGCATGTCAACATATTTTCTCCCTCTGCTACCCCAAACCCTGGATTTTCAGGGGGTGTTCCCCCCCCATTCCCACCAGCCCCATCCGTCCAGGGTCTCTTGAGGTTATATTTCCCAAGTGTATCTGGAGATGTCGGGGATTGAACCTGAGACCTTCTGCATGCAAAGCAGGGACTCTACCACTGAACAGCAGCCCTTCCCCTAGCTGTTGACTGCTGGGTTGAAGGAGCACATCTCAGCACATGCCGAGTTGCTCTTTTTCCTTCAGCTACCAGGGGTGGCAGAATCCATTTCCGGCAAGCTTACTGTATGGCCTTATGGGGATTTTGGCCATTCTTTCCTGGCTCCTGACAAGCCCCTGGTGAATTATCCTACTCTGTGGTCTCAGGCAGAGGTCTTTCTACCACCTGGGACTCATTAGCTGGAGATTTAATGCAGGGGGACTCATGCATACAAAAAGCAGGCTTTCTGCCACTGAGCTGCAGCACACACACAAAATGGGGGTGGGAATGAGAAAAAATATTTTACCCTAATGATGATGATGATGATGCATCTATTTATTACCCGCCTCTCACTCTGGATCGAGGCGGGGCACGACACCAACACAAAACACCCTAAAATACATTCAATGAATTAAAACATATAAAACTAATACATTATTAAAAGGCAATTTAAAATTCAACTGGGTAAATAATATACCTATTTACTTAAACACACACAAATACACACACACACACACACACACACACACACACACATTCCTTGATGGGGGTGGTGGCTGTTTATTAGGAGGGTGGAATCTGTGTCAGCGTTAGGCCATGTGCTTTACATGCAGAAGACATCAGGTTCAATCTTTGGTATCTCCAGTTAAAAAGGACATAAGAGTCCTACTGGATTAGACCACGGGTCCATCTAGCCCACCATCTTGTTCACACAGTGGCCCACCAGCTGCCCAGGGAAGCCCAGAAGCAGGAGCTGAATGCAACAGCACCCTCATGCCCATGTTCCTCTGCAATTGGTGTACAGAGGCCTACTGCCTCCGAAACTGGAGGTAGCACAGAGCCATCAGGACTAGTAGCCATGGATAGTCTTCTCTTCTGGGAATTTGTCTAACCCTCTTTTAAAGGCTGTCTTTGACACCCCGCTTCCTGGAGCCAGGGAGCCGTAGCTCAGTTGTAGTGCCTATAGATGTTGTATGCAGAAGACTCTAAATTCTATCCCCACCATCTCCTGTTAAAAATGAACCGATAGTCATGGAGAAAGACTTCTGCCTGAAACCCTGGAGAGCTGTTGTCAGTTGTTGAAGTAGACCAATATTCTCCAACCTGGTGTCCACCAAATGTGTTGGACTTTGATGACCATCACTCCTAGCTGACATCATTGTTGTTTTTATCCCTTACTCTGTGGTGCAAGATATGTTATTACAAGCGTTGATGGCTTTTCCTTTTTTCCCCCCTTTGCTTGTTTTGGTAACTGCCTTGCCACAGTCTGTGGAAAATTGTGTGTGCATCATGAGAAACCTCTCATACCACGTCCACAAAGAAGTCCCGGGGGCGGACAAGTTCCAGGAACTAGAAGCCAACCAGCTTGGAGGCCTGGGAGGGACTCAAAAGAAGAAGAAAGACGATGCAGGCTGCTTTGGTGGGAAGAAGGCCAAAGGTGGGTATGTGGCACTGTGGCAGAGGCCTCAAAGGAGATGTTCTATGCTCTGTTGGTACAAGACAGCTTGTCCATGGACAATTTGTGGCCCAGACTTGTGCTGGATCCTGGCGTGTGCCCAGGTCTGCTTCTGTATGTTGCATTCTTAACCCCCCCCCCCCCGATTCTTCTACATTCCCAAGATCAGCACGACCAGTGCAAGCATAGTTACGTGATAAAGGAGTCCCTGTGCATGCATCCCTAATCACACATTACCATTACCGCATGCGCTGCCAGTCCCTACCATGAGTCAAGAAGTCCCTGGTATAAAGAATAATCTCATCTTGGCTCTGGGCTGGCCACATAGTCCAGGGAGGGGCAGTTTGTGACCTTCCAGATATTTTGGCCTACAACTCCCATTATGCTTTACCATTGGCTATGTTGGCTAGGGAGTTGTGGGCCAAAACATTTGGTAAGTGCAGTTTTGGGGTACAGTCGTAGGCCAAGCCATCTGGAGGGCCACAACTTGCCCACTCATAACCTAGTCGGAAGCCGCCATCTTCAACACTGGGACCTATCATGAAAAGTTGTCATGAGAATAGCTGAGCCAATGGAGAGGCTTGAAACAAAAGCAGTAGCAAAAACAAAGCAAGTCTCTTTGAGTTTCCAACTGACCTGGAGCACAGAGCTAAAAGTGTGTAGGGGGAGGTTTTGACATTGTCCATTAACTCCTTTTATGATTTCAAGCTGATGTCCCTGTATACCGGTGGTGGGATGTCCCTGTATACCGGTGGTGGGATGCCCAGTGGTGAGAGAACATAACCAGGAGGGTGCTATTGTGCTCATATCCTGCCTTTGGGCTTCCCACAGGCATTTGGTTGACTCCTGTGCGAAGAGAATGCTGGACTAGACAGACCTTTGGTCTTCTTGCGCTTTTGTGTTCTCTCCGCTGCATAAAAGTTTTCCGGAAGAAAGGCTCTTAATCGCTCACATTTCTATGCAAACATGGGCTGTCTCTACTTTAATCTAAGACATAAAGAGAAACTACCTTGTCACGGTTAAGTTTCTTCAAACTGTAAATGACGGTTGAGCAGCTTTTAATTGTCCATCACTTTTAACCTCTCCCTCTCGGGCAGGAGCGTGTGACAAATGTGTTGTACTGTAAAAGGAGATGAACCAAGTGCCACCTTCTTCTTCTCTTCTTCCTTCCTTCCTTTGAGAAGGCTCGTTTTTCTTTCATGTACATCCACGCAACTTTATGCATTTGGTTTTTTATTTTATTTTTATGTCCCCTTAGAGAAATCTGGATCAAATTAAAAAATAATAGGCAACATTTTCAAAATCTCCGTACAAGTACTCTCTAGTGTTAATTCCTGCTAAATTCCCTTCTGGGTTAAACCTCTGAGCAGAGATTGTGTCAAGAGCCTTGAGTCTCCAGCCTAGAACCTTGCCGTATTTCTTACCTAGCCACCTACTTTGCTGTGAAAACCAGCTTCAAGCATCCCTGACCTTCCTTGTTTTGAGCCCTAGAGAGACATCTTGCTGATCAGCTCATTGCTTTCTGCACCATCATCGCTTCACCCATGTAGCCAAGTGCCTCTCCTACTGTATGGGCAGCATTTTTCCATGTCATTATGTAATGTAAATGGAGGTGGGTCATGATTGCCTACTCAGATTCAAGAGCATTTCTCTCCTCCAGGGGTGAGGAATCTCCGGCCCGTGGGCCAAATCCAGCTCACAGAGGTTCTAAATCTGGCTTGTGGAGGTTTTGGCACCCTCATAGGTCCTGCCACCTCCCCTTCCCAAGCTCCTCCTCCTCTCAAAGCCCCACCCTCTGTCCTGAAGGCTACCAGGCACTTGGGGAGAAGGCAGAGCTGAGGAATATCCATGTTATCTCCCATTTGTTGTCTGTAAGCCCCCAGCTCTGCCTACCAAGAGAAGCCCTGGTCACAAATTACCCTCCCAACTCATGTAAGCTACAGCAGGATGCACCTGCTGGCCCCGCCCACCCAATCAACCCGTCCCCCAATATCCACGCATATAGCATGGACATCTGTCGAGGGGTGTCCATACACATGACCTGTTGCTCACACGTGGACGTCCTTTGCCGACATCCATGCCCAGTGCGTGGACACTGGGGGCAGGGTTAGCAGTGGGGTGCACAAAGTTGTGGGGCAATGCAGCAGCAGGAAATGTGATGTTGCAGGCAGGGCCAGCAACAGCATTCTGGCTATGGCCTCCATGCATAGGGAGGCAATTTGTGAATAGGACTAGAACGTAGAGCAGTGTTTTTAACTTTTGAACCAGAAATTATCTCTGTCTGCTCTTGAACGGGCTCCTCTTACTCAGATTAAGCCAGCAGTGTGTCCTAAGTCCAGCTCATGTTGCATTTATAGAAAGTGTTGGTTTAGATAGTTGGTTTGCAGGATAGCTTTGCATTGCAGGGACGGCATTACAGAACTCTGAAGATAGAACAATGGTTTGTTTTTGCATCTTTGTTTGATTTGCTAGTCCAGCTTTCCCCCACCTAGTGCCCTTCCAGATGTGTTGGACTACAGTCCCTACCATCCTCAGCCAGTAATGACCATGTTGGCTGGGGGGTGATGGGAACTGTAGTCCAACACAAAGGCTCTAGCTGGAGAAAGCTGTGTTAGTCTTTCAAGCACAGCCGTGACTTGGCTGCTTTTTCTGCAGCTGACTAACCCGGCTGCCCTATGGAAACTGTCCCTGTATGGAAACAGATTTCGATTTGAAGGGCGCAACCAATTAGGAACCTTTATTTGAAGCCTGCAAGAAGCTTGAATCGATATGGGAAAAGAAAGGGATGAACCCAAGGCTTTGGATAGGGTGAGGAGGATGGAAGCACCAGTAATCCGACACCCCCGGAATCTTTGCACACCTGTTTGACAAGTGTTGTTCGAAAGAGACAATAGAGTGCCGTGGTTTGCATTGTCCACCTCATCAGGGCTGGTCTTTGTAATGTTACACGCTTTTAGCCTAATCCACGTTGAACAGGCCCGATGCCTTCCTTGCTTCCGGAATGTAACAGAATACAGGTCTGTCTGTTTTGAACACTGATGTATTTCTGTCATTCCTGCCGCCCCCCCCCCCCGCCACCCCATCACACTCAGCCTTTGTAAGCAGCTGCTCTTCTGAACATAGAGCCTTGAGCAACTGCAACTCTTATCTGCCACGTGAGTGCGAATCCTTCCTGTACAGTTCCAAGGACACATATCCAAGCACACTTGTGTCGAAGAATGAAGAACCTGGTGTTGTTTAGCAATTCCTGGAGCATTGGCCCATGTCTGAGTTCGGACTGCAAGTAGGGGGGCTCACATGATAGAATGCCCCTCCACCCAGAGATATCCCTGCACATGGAAAACTAGCATGTCAACGAAAAAGTTGGCCCAGGATGCTTTTCCTTGACATGCTGCTGCTGTTTTATTTGTTTTTACATGCAGGGACTTATTTATTTATTTATTTACCGCATTTATACACCACTCTGTATCTAAACAGATTCCAGAGTGGTGAACAATAAAAGATAAAATGATAAAGAGATAAAAGAAATAACAACCTGTATTAAAATTGTTATTTTTTAAAAAAACAGTATACCGATAAAAACCTTGGCTAGTCAGTTAAGGAAAGCTTCATGGAATAAAGATGTTTTCAGGAGGCACCGGAAATAACAGTGTTGGCACCTGCTTGACCTCCAGAGGCAGGCAGAATGGGGGGTGTAAGGGTTCCTTCCATGTCCTGGACCTCCTGAGACACCCCTTAAGGATCTCTGCCTTCTTAAGAGCCCCACCTTCTTCCTTTTACCTTCCCCTTACCCATAATGTGAGGTTTGTTTGTTTATTACATTTTTATACTGCCCAATAGCCGAAGCTCTCTGGGCAGTTCACATGCTCTCTGGGCGGTAGACATGGGTTGAGTGTCACTCCAGACACTATAGTTTTAACCCAACAGTTAACTAGTAAAGAAAAACAACCAAATTACAATAAAGGTATTTAGCCAATAGAGCTGAGCGATATAAAAAGCATTAAAAGAAAAAAAAAGTTGCAAAAACACAAGTTCTTTTACCCTAAGCTGCACCTGCTTCTTCAAGCTGCACCTTTCTGCTCCTTCCTTATGGTCTGGCCTTTCTCTGGCTCTCGTCTGCCTCGCTCTCTCACACTTTTATATCCTCCTCCTCCAAAACAGAAAGTGCTGTGGTTCGAAATCTGTTCTGTGAAAAACTCTGCTTCTGGTGTGATTGTTCATCTGTTTTTTCTTCCTCTTGAAACCCTTTTATTCGTTTTTCTTTCTTTCTTTCTTTTTCCTTTGCCTGCTTTTCTGGTATTAGAGGAGTGGTTCAATCAAGGTGAGTCTTTCTCTTTTTTTTCCCTTTTTCCATGTATCTTTTCTGCCATTGCTACACTTTCCTCTGACTTGGGGGTTTGGGGAGAGGTTGACCCCCTCATTGTGTCCTTCCCTGCATCCCTTCCATGCTTGTGCACCTCCATCACCGTAGATTGCAAAATTACTATGGTGAACTCGGGCTGAGTTTGGGCTACTCTTTGAGTGCATAGGGACATAGGAAGCTGTCTTGTACATAATCAGTCCATCTAACCCAGTATTGTCAACACTGACCGGCATCAGATCTCCAGGATTTCAGGCAGGATTATTTCCTAGCCCTGGAGGTGTCAGGGATTGAACCTGGAACCTTATGCATGCAAAACTGGTGATCTATCCACTGAGCTATGGCCCCTCCCCTAGACCCTAGCTCAGTGGTAGAGCTTCGATTAGAGATGGAGGTGAAGGAAGGGTCCATTCTCCAAACAGCTCTGCATGTAATGTAGTGTAATGAACCATGCTGAATCTTCTTGTGCCTCTGGAATAGCTTGGAAAGGAAGGACCCTTGCATCACCCCTTCGGGTGATATCTATGTTCTGCCAATGAAATCTCAACTCACCTGTTCCCCAAAAAGGAATGTCTATGGGCACCATGTACTACTCCAGAAGTGCAATGAAAGGCAATTTACTTGTACATCCTTTCCCCATGTTTTCAGGTCATGCACAAGCATCCAGTATTTGTTTACTTTTGTGCACGTGAACATTCCTAGTGCAACTGTGAAAATCTACTAATAAGTCTGTAGTAGTGGTACAACTCGATTATAAGAGGGAACATGCAGTGGTATGTTTCTTGGGGGATGGGTAGCTTTCTGTTGTGGTTTAATGCATAGAAATTGCCCTGCCTGATCTCAGCTCTGAGCTCTCAGGGAAATGGTTTATAGTTGCAGTACCTCTTAGCCATATGAAGTCATGGCCAGCAAGGTCCAGACTTGGTGAGTTGAGCACAATCAGGCAAAGCTGATCAGGACCTTGGACAGATCACTAGCTGAAGGCTTCTCACCAAGAACAAGGAGAACTGTTGCTTCAGCGGGGCACAAAAGCCTTCTGAGACCATATAAAGGTGGTGACCTGGCAGTGCTGTTGGTTCCTCTCTTGCTGAGAAGCTACCTAGAATCTTAGAGCCATCAGGTTAGAGGGGAATCTTAGGTAGCCATGAGGAGGAAGTTGCCTTAGAGGTGTTTTTCTTTTTTCTTTTGCACGTTTTAAGATGGGAGTGTCAACTTATGGCCCTCCAAATGTTTTGGCCTACACCTCCCATCAGCCCTCATTATCAGTGTTAAGGAATGATGGAATTTGTAGGCCATAACATCTAGAGGGCCACATATTGTCTGCCCTTGGCTTAAGTTGTGTGTGTGTGTGGGGTGTTCTTTTAAGAGGTAGTGTACAGTACTTTACTCCTAATTCTTTATCACTGGTTGTCAACGGAGGACAATAGTTCATATGCTGAGAGCGGGAATGTATTTAATGGCCTCTTGTTTGAGAAAAGATGGAGTTAAAGGAGCTTTTAATTTCACAGCTTGAGAGATTGCAAAACATTTATTATACAAGCAACTTTCTTGCTGTGCAGCCTTCCTGTCCCCAAGGACGGTGCCGGCCCCAATAGCCAAGTCCCATAAAACAGGCCTTGTCAAGAGTCATCTGAAAAGCTGTCTCTCTTCCGCCAAAGGGGTTCAGCTGCATTTCTTGTCTGAAAATACCTTCTTCCCCTTTGGGATGGGGGCCTGGGTGATGACAGACATCACTGAGGGTGGGGAGGAGGAAGGGAGTGAGTAGAGAAAGGAGAGCACTATCAAGAAAAATCTGATGCGTTAGAACCTCTGGCAGCTGTTTAGTGCCAGAGAGATTGCAGAGCTGTCATTACTGTACTCTGTGGTGGGAGTGGAGCGGGGAGGGGGGGGAGAACAACCTTGGATTTCCCTGTACTTTTATTGAGAAATTCAAAATACCGGCTACTTCTATTTTGAGCCCAACTACTCTTTTCTCCAGTTACTGCACCTCAAGAATTTGCAGACATTTTCAAAGAACGTTCCGTCCTGCGTGCGTTCACATTCGGGGCGCGTTTGCATGATTTGCGAACAAAAAAAAAAATTCCCTTACATCCCTTCGTGGGGACCTGCAGGAACATATTAAGCAGGCAGTGATTCATGGGTAAATTTGAGTTCTCTCTCTCTCTCTCTCTCTCTCTCTTTCTTTCTGGTCATCTTGCTGCCTTCTGGCATGAAACCTTGTCATTTCCTCCGTTCTCAGAAGCGACAAGTCTGAAGACGCTTCTTAGCAAAGCAGTTGGACTTGGCTGTCATCCCAAAATGTGATATACTGTCAAGATGGCTGACATCTTGCCTTCTTCTCTCTGTGTTGTATGTTTTCCCCAAACAGGGCATTGCTGTCTTGTTTGAGTGGCCTAAAAACCCGAAAAATTTGAATGAAGGATTTGAGGAACCCTTGTGGATTCCTATCTTTTGCTCTAGCAAAGTTTTTGTCAGAAGAGTCAACAGAATCGGTCAAGACCTGGGTTGGCTGGAGAGGCCAGAGACTTCGGCTTTCACATTAAAACCAGCACACTGACAAACACAACACAAATCCTGTTAGCTGATTTATCCGTTAAAGCTGACTTGATGAATTTAACAGGTCTCAAAATCGGATAGAATATTGAAAAGCCGTGACCAGGCCTCCTCCTGTCTCATGAAATATCCACACATCCATCTCTTTACAGGCACATAGCAGCTTGGAGGGGGCAGTTTATGTTGACAAAATGGTGCAGAGTGGGTGATTTATTTGGGGGTTGATGTTTGTAGTGCAGATGTACTCCTAAATCCTATGAAGGAAATCTGTTCTTTCCTTCAGTTGCCATCACTGAGGAAAATAGATCAAAGCTTCCCCTGTGATGTGTGTGTTTTACATGTATACATCACAGTGTTAAAACTTTGCCCCTACAGCTAAAAGGTGTACTGTTAGGAACATAAGAAGCTGCTTTATACTGAGTCGAGCCATTTTTCCATCTAGCTCAGTATTGTTGACACTGACTGGCAGCAACGGCTCTCCAGGGTTTCAGGCAGGATTTTTTTCCAGCCCTCCATGGAGAGACCAGGAATCAAACCTGGGACCTTCTGCATGCAAAGCAAGGGGGGGATCTACACTATTGCTTTTAAAGCGCTTTAAAGCACTTTGAAAATGTTTTGAAACCTGTATATGCAGTGTGTCCTGGGCCCCAACAGTTGTCAAAACTGTTATAAAGCGCTTTAAAGCGCTATAAAGCAGTAGTGTAGATCTCCCAGGTGTTCCACCACTGAGCTACAGCACTCTGTTTACATGGAGGTATATATTACACTCTTCTCAGGAAACGTCTCCCTGTGTTATCGTAAGATGTACATCTTCCTCTCCAGGATCTAGCTTGGGGGAAACCAGTTCTATTTTGTTTGTGAATTGCATCTCATGTTGTTTAGACTGAAGAGGGGTGCCATTTATATTTTCCACCAGTAATGAGTATATGTATCTTACTCTGAAAACTGGGTTTAAGGTGCTCTGAATTTGTTTTGCTGGGAAATGTGCAGTCAGATCCTGATAGTTGAAATCTAGCGACTCCATTAACTGGGGCATACAAATATGTGTTTATTACATGTAAATGTCAAGCCATTCAAATGCTCATTTGCATGCTCAATATTCTTTTGCAATTACTGGGTGCATGCATATGATGTGTGTGTGTGTGTGTGCGCGCGTGCGTGCGTGCGTGTATGTGTGTAAATTTGAGATTTATATTCCGTTTGTACTTATTTTTTGGAAAAGTGACAAACAGTGACTGATTTAGGTTTATTCATGCACTGGATCCTTTTATTGTTCATTCTTCTGTGTCATGCACAGGAAAGAAGAACGGGGATGTGGACAGAAACTTTGATACACTGGATTTGCCTAAGCGGTCTGAATCAGCAAAAGGTAAAATGTCTCAGTGCTCGTAAATGTGTTTTCAAAAGATCAGCAAAGAGGGAAGATGTGCGGATTCTTGCAAAGCGAGTGAAAAATACACAGCATTTATCCCTAGATTTCATGCTTCTTTAATTTCACTATTAAATGAACATTCATGTGCTGCTTCTCTTCCCATGTATGTTATTTTGTGTTCTGATTGAATTGGCGAAGAAGAAAGAGCTAATGAGAACCGAAGTCTTCTTTTGCAAACTATGTGCATTTTCCACATCGTTTCCTGTGGCAGATTAAAGGATGATTAGGATATTTCCTTGCTTTCTTCCCCTGCCCCCTTTGGTCTTTTCTGCATGCCGCAGTTTTCTTTCCTATCCGATAATTTCATTCTTCAGTTTACATTACCGACGGGCAACGATTAGGCTGGGTGCACTTTTGTGCCAGTCTTTACCCAGCACTCGTTCCCTTCCATCAGTCTCGTCGAGCTGTATGTGGACGACAACTCTGGGCTCTTGCTTTGAGGTTGTGGTGACGGTTTTCCTTTTTAAAGAAGGAGATTGATTGAAAATGGGTGGCAAACGTGGTAAATGTTGATGCCATCACTTTTCGAGGAGTGGAGTGAATACTGGAGCTAGGGCACTGAGCCTTTTTCAGCCTGAAGGCCGGATTTCACTTTGGAGAAACTCTTGGGGGGCCACATTCTGCTGTTGGGTGAGGCCAATACCAAAAATATCAGCATATCTTAGATGAAAGCTTTTACTGCCAGTAACTCAGCCTTAGGGGAGGCATTTTGACCTTTTGAAGTAGGGGGGTGGCTGCACAAAAGTTGAAAAACCACCAAACGAAGGGGGTGGGGGCAGAGGAAGGGGTGTGGTCTTCTGGGGAACCCCAGAGGTTCAGTTTGGGATCTCAGGAGGGCCAGATATGACCCCCAGGCCTGAGGTTCTGCAAGCCTGCTCTAGAGGAATGCAGGCGGAGGCTGGTGTTTCCTCCTTAGCCACATCCAAGAATGTGAAACAAAACGGGAGCTGTCTGGTTCTATGATAAAGATTAGCCTGATGGAAAATGAGAGCCCATCAAAGAAACAACCATTATTTTTTACTATCAACCAGCAGGCTTTCTAATGGGTGGGGAAATTGTGGCCCTCCAGGTATATTGTCGGGTTGTAGCTCCCATCATCCCTGTCCATTGGTCCTGTAGACTGAGGCTGATGGTAATTATATCCCAGGAACACCTGGAGGGCTGAGAAAGAGAATGGGCTCTCTTTGCTCGGCAAAAGGAAACTGTGTAGGCCATAATAACATTCCGTGGCTGTGGGCAATTGAAGTACCATGTTTCTCCTTCTTTCATTCCATGTATGCATACAGACCTCTGCCTTTGCTTCAGAGCCTCATTGATATTCCGAACAGTGATTGCTATAGTTGAACAATGTAAGAGAGGGCTTTTTACTTTCATAATTGTAAGGAACCCTGAATTTTAATGAAGATGGCTAAAGTGTCAGCCTGGTTTACACAGACATGACGTGCTAAATTTTGTCAGAAGATTAAGGGTAGGCAATGTGGAGTCTGTGAGAACTAATGAACCCTCGAACAACTGTCTTGGCACCTGGCAAGGTGCTCTGCCCTTATAGAATCATAGAATCATAGAATAGTATTGTTGGAAGGGGTCTATAAGGCCATCGAGTCCAACCCCCTGCTCAATGCAGGAATCCACCCTAAAGCATCCTTAACAGATGGCTGTCCAGCTGCCTCTTGAAGGCCTCTAGTGTGGGAGAGCCCACGACCTCCCTAGGTAACTGATTTCATTGTCGCACTGCTCTAACTGTCAGGAAGTTTTTCCTGATGTCCAGCCAGAATCTGGCTTCCTGTAACTTGAGCCCGTTATTCCGTGTCCTGCACTCTGGGATGATCAAGAAGAGATCCTGGCCCTCCTCTGTGTGACAACCTTTTAAGTATTTGAAGAGTGCCATCATGTCTCCCCTCAATCTTCTCTTCTCCAGGCTAAACATGCCAAGTTCTTTCAGTCTCTCTTCATAGGGCTTTGTTTCCAGACCCCTGATCATCCTGGTTTCCCTCCTCTGAACATGCTCCAGCTTGTCTGAGTCCTTCTTGAATTGTGGAGCCCAGAACTGGACACAATACTCTAGATGAGGCCTAACCAGGGCGGAATAGAGAGGAACCAGTAATATATATATATATATATATATATATATATATATATATATATATATATTCTCAGCGGCTGGAATTGCTGTGAAATAGTTTTGTATCTCTGCTCAAAACTGGGCATTCAAAGGAGTTGTTCAATGTGTTGGAGGCTCCGACCCTACCTCTACCTTTTATTTGGTCTTTTGGGCGGGAGATTTGTCCTTTCCCATGCCTCCCATGGCAGCCATTTTGTGGTGGTGCCCACAACAGTTTCCCTGCATTCATGTGTTGAAGGATAACATGTCTAGAAAAGAAGATGTTACTGTGCAAAAATAATAATAATAATAATAATAATTCCATAGCATATTTAGAGAAATGGGGTCAGGGGTGGAATAGATTTTTGTTCCCTAGATGCTCCATTTCTCCTTCTCAATTTCTGGTTCCAAAGCAGCTGGCTTAAGTGGTTACTAAGGTTATAATGCGATTGTGGGAATTTGGAATTATTCAGTGAGATAAGGAAGACCAATATAGCGGTTCCCAAACGCTTAACAGAACAGGTCAGATCCGTGGCACGGAACTTTAATTGGTTCTGATGAGATCAGCACTTGGCGAAGGAAGACCCTCATTCCCAAGGCTGAACAAGGCCTTAATGATCAAATGGTTTCAGTTTGAATGGCATAATGATGTGGTATGTGGGTTTAAAACACACACATAAAGCATTACAGACTAATCTCTTCCATCTCAAAGCATATTTTAGGTTATAACTTTTTTTTAACAAATGGAATGTGGGAGCTGTTAAAATTGCTCGTGCAAAGCTAGAAATGAGCATTGCAGTGATTCTACTTGACTCTGCCTGTCAATTCAGATCTTTGGAGGGTGCTCTGATCTGCAGTTAGCCTTTACAGGAGGTGAGGCTGATGAGTATGTAGTGCCGTGCTTTCTCTGTAGTAGTACCCAGGCTGTGCAACTCCCTGCCTCATGAAGTGTCTCTTCCTTTCCTTCCTTCCTTCCTTCCTTCCTTCCTTCCTTCCTTCCTTCCTTCCTTCCTTCCTCCATTTGGTAAAGTCTACTCTTTGTTTTCCACTCTGTTTTTATGTTAATTTGAGCCTATAGCCATATCCCCTATCCTTGCAATCTTGCAGCAGTTATTATTATTATTATTTATTTATTTATATAGCACCATCAATGTACATGGTGCTGTACAGAGTAAAATGTTATTGTTGGTCATAATTGATTGGCTGATTTATTGACTTTCCTAAACACAATCGGATCCTTTTCAATGGGAGAGGCTGGTCTATTAATCTAGGACCTTCTGCATGCAAAGTCCATGGGCACTACCTCTGAGTTACAGCTTCCTGCTTTAAAAGGGGGGTTAGACAAACTCTTGGAGGAGAAGGCTATCAATGGCCCCATTCAGAAGATACCTTAAACCATGGCTTTAACCATGGTGGTTAAGCCAGAAAGCCAGGCCACGTTCAGAAGACACCTTCAACCATGGCTTTAACCACAGTGAATAAGGCCTTTTGCTTTATTCACCATGGTTAAAGCTGTGGTTTAAGGTGTCTTCTGAACACAGCCTGGCTTTCCAGCTTAACCACCAGGGTTAAAGCCATGGTTTAAAGTGTCTTCTGAACAGGGCCACTGGCTACTAGTCCTGATGGCTCTATGTTGTAATATATAGAAATAGTCAAGGATGCATTTTCTCAAGCTACCAGAGGGAGCAATAAAGAGCACTACACACTGTGGTAAAGAAAGTACTGCAAGGTTGAATAAGGAGGTTGTTGTTATAAAGACAAGATGGTGCCCACCTGTTTATGAGAGACCAGAGGTAGAACATATGCTACTTCCAGTATCAGAGGCAGTAGGCCTATGTACACCAGTTGCTGGGGAACATGGGTGTGAGGGTGCTCTTGCATTCATGTCCTCCTTTTGGGTTCCTGGTCAACAGCTTTTTGGCCCCTGTGTGAACAGAATGTTGGACTAGATGGACCTTTGGTCTGATCCAGCATGGCTCTTCCAATGGGTCTTTTGGCCATTCAAGAGCAAGTCACCACAAATTACTTTACATTACGACAGGGCTAGTTGACAAAAATACAGTGTTGCCAGGAAAATCCATTTCCCCGTAGCTACTGGGAGGATTTCAAGGGGGTGGGGAGCAGGTGATGCTGTTGTACCTGCCAACCAAAACGTCCTGGTGCTTTGACCGTATGAACTCTGGCTCCACTATACCACTGCTTCCAAGTATTGGTCTCATCCTTAAGGTTGTGACGTGGCTGCCCTCCTGAAAAGAGGTCCATTGACTTGGAATACATCTCTCACGAATGGATTAAGGATTTCAGCACTATAGAATTTGGTGCCCGATACCTGTGGGCATGTTGAGCACGTTAAGTTTGTATTCTGAACATACTAATTATGAATTATGAACTGTCGTGTGATGGCAAGTAGAAGGGACCATGAAACCCACCACAACTTCCTTCCCTTGAGCTAAGAAGCATCAATTCAGTCGTGATCTTCTTATAAAATCCTCATATAAAAGAAGTAGTTAAGTTGCTTTGATGTAATGTTCCTCTTGACCTTGGGGAACTGGAAATGGTGCACAGCCTTCTCTCCCCCACCCCACCGGAAAGTCAGTCTGTTCTCCACGGGACTTTAATCACAATGGTCTTTTGTCTAATAAGCAGTGATATGTGCTGTTTAAACAGTTCTGGGTTTAACGCGTCGTTTGTTCCCGGCGTTGTGCTTGGAACAAACCAAAGAAATAAACTTTGCGTCTTGGAAAAAGGAGACAAAGGAAGAAAGATCTGGATTGCTGCCTAGTGCTCTGAAAGCATGCTGCACTCTCGGATGTTTAAGGGGTGTTATGTATTCCATTCATGATTGAGCTGTTGGGCTGTAGCAATTAAGCGAATGAGCTGAGTTGCTACGGTTCGAAGTTCCTACATCTTTTCCCTGAGGAGGAGAAAAGCAGCAGTGGACAATTTTGAGTGGAAACACAGCCCGAGGGGAAAGAGTTGTGTAGCCTCCCCCGCCTTCCTCAATCTTCCACTTGGAATCGCAGCCTCACCCTGAATAGCAGCCCAGATCCTGACGCAGATGAGGGGAAGCCAGCCAGATTAGCTGGACTGGCAGTGCTGGAGACAGAGGTGCAGGATGCCAAACAAGACCCCAGCATCATACCTAGCCTTCAGATGAAGCCCAAACTCTTACCAGGGGCTCTTTGATCTACACTGACCCCAAATTGAGACCTTCAGAGACCTGAGCCTGCACCCATTATGGAACTGGCCTCCTCCGTACCAGGGACCCCACTTCCACGAAGAAACAAGGCCAGGCAGAACGAACACAGAGGAGGTGTGGTGTTAAGCTCATACAGAAGACTGCCTCCTTAAGGCCTTCATTTCCTGCAGGAAGAGGCAGATCCTGGGACAAGGTATCTGGCCCTGGAGGGATGATATGACTTTAGTTCAACCCCAGACCTCACTGGAGCAAATTGCTCCCATGGTGCTCTCCAAGGTCCTGCAACTCTGGTCTTCCTTGCATTATTCTTATGTCTCAAGGCTAGGGGTGGGCAGCTTGAAGGCCCTCCAGATGTTTTGGCCTGCAATTCCCATCATTTCTCACCCTGTGAGCTAGGGATGTTGGGAGTTGTAGGCCAAAACATTTGGAGGGGCACAAGCTTCTCACCCCTGCTCAAGACCTTCCACTCAAGTTCAGGATGGGACACTCCGGAGTCAACATTTCTTTGGTGGGAGAAGAAAATGAATCACTCAACTGCATGTCCCATTATTTGATGCTCGATTGCGTTTGGATCTTCCTGCAGAACTGCCTCACGACTTCCTCCACCCATATCTGTAAATAGAAAGCAAAGTTTCCTGTGTAGAGAGCGAGCCTTTCTGATGGGCGTCCGTCTTGGTTCCTTCCTTTAAATAAAGGCCTTGGCAGTTCCAATACGGAGGCTGCTTAGTCATGCGTGTGCTGTGGATAAGTGACACCTTGTCTCCAGAAGCTGACCCACATAAAATAATACAATCCCCTCCGTGACAGAGTCTAGAATGTTCCTGTCATGGCAGGAAGCGTCTGAGGAGGCAGGCCTTCTTTCTCCTCTAAGAGAGGTGACAGATCTTGCAACGGGAGCTGATGACTGCAAGTGCCACATGTGAGTGCAGGTCAGCCGTCTCCGAGGCAGAAATGGCTGGCTATTAAAGTAGGTCAGGTCTTGAGAAAAGCATCCCTTCCCATCCTATTGTGCCGGGAAATAATTGATGGTGAAACGTGGTGTCATCCAGCACAAAGTCAAGTTAATGCTCTACAGGTCAATTTGTATACAGAGAAGCATTGTGATGATCAGGGGAAGCTTGTGTGCTCAAGGACATTTAAAGCACACCTCATTTTCTGCCTCCTGCACCTGCTTTTGAGATGTTACCTGGTGACATTCTGTTCATCATGGAATGGCCAGCAGGACCTCTGCTAAAAAAATTCAAATGTATCTGTGCTGTTCTGCAACTAAGAGAGGCAAGTGCTGAACAGATAATTTCAGGAACTCCACTAACAGCTTCTTAATGAATGCATATTTTGAGAACCTCTCCAGTGTCATGCTGCCCTCAGCTCGAGATTCCTCACTACCTGCTGCAGCCTCTTTGTTGGATTCAGAGAATGAAGTTCCGCTGACCCCGGCAGAGTGAAGGAGGCGTCATGTGAAAGAACAATGGAGGTGAGCGTCTGTCCATTTAAGATGTAGAAAGTCCCAGAAGACAGAGGAGTAATTGCTAGCAGCTGCTCCGGGATGCTGAGGTTAGAAAGCAGGAAGCAGGTAGGGGAAAATGCTGGAGAACAACGTTGTATCTACACACCAGATCTCATCAGCCTTGTCTTAGAACCTGAGTCTCAACCTCACTTTTCACTCTTGAAGTCCTTGGATTTTGACACTGGATTGCTAAAAGAACTTCTCTCTGCCTCCCTGAGATTTTGAGTTGTCCACTTGGAATCCAGGAGGAGGAGGAGGAGGAGGAGGAGCCCCCACCCACCCAATTTGCTCCTTCTCACCATTGCAACATGCTTGTTCAGGTGGTGGGAAGGGGAGTATTTATTTATTTATTTATTTATTTATTTATTTATTTATTACATTTCTATCCCGCCCAATAGCCAGAGCTCTCTTTCACAGCTGACTTTCACAGATGCCACAGCCGACTTTCTCCCTGGCTCTCTGCCTATCAACCAAGCAAGCGGTAGCTGTGATGAGAGAGAGGAAGACGAGCAAGAGGAGTTGCCTTATATCGAGAAAGTGCGGCAACGCAGCACTTCGTATTGGAGGCAATAAATGCAGGCTAGAGCCAGTTTAAAAGAAGTTGAAATCAACCAACTTCATTAGTGCTTTTATATGTATCTTCAAGGACGGCTATTGAACACGGTTTAACTACAAGCACTCCCTAACCCTGGCTGGTACCCTTTTTATTATAACGTAATACACTTTTTATCTTGAAAAAAGTGGATCCTTTGAATATTGACATGGTTTAGGGCCTCAGCATGCCTTAATCTGGCTCTGTAAGCAGGTGAGTCAGACCTGGTGATTAACAACGCTTCCTATGGCTCTCCCCCTCTACCAGGTAGCTGTCATAGGAAGCTCCCCCTGTGTGTGTGTGTGTGTGTGTGTGTGTGTGTGTGTGTGTAGCATGCTAGTACATTAACATCCCCTAAGCATTTGGCATGCAGTGTTGAGAATTCCCACCAGGGCCACTGAGTGTCTCATATTTCCATGGCTTTGCTAAGTACATTGCTCATCATAATCCCCTGTGGCGGTCATAATTTACAAAGTAGCTAACAATCGCTCATCTGTCTTTCCAGCGCCTTGTGTCGGCGGAACTTTATTACCTCGGATAAGAGATTTTCCCCTTGCGGATCTGTCATGTGGCAAACTTCTCCCCTCCCGCTCAGTCCATTAAATTCTCACCTCTCCTCATCCATCACAAATGTAGACTTTGGGCACCAGCTGGCTGTTCCTCAGTTTCAGCTGGAAGAGAGGACTCGGCTTAGCGCTCCGTCAGGTCGCGCTTTTTGAAGACGAACTTTGGAAAGTGGATTCATGTTTTTCGTGTGTGGCCGGGGTTTTTTCTCAGTTCGCGCTTGCCCACCTGCTTCTCCGCTGGGGCGGAAAATAGCAGGGAGCTGCTTCTTGGCCCACTAAGTTTGAATTAAGTAGCACAAGCGTGGTGGAAACCCTTTGCAGTCCGTTAGACTATAACCTTTACGCAGTGGAGGCTGGTGACTCCAATGTCAATTGGGTAGTAAATTTGCTCCGGGTTACAGTCAAAACTCTCAAGGAGCTATCCAAGGTGTGGAAGAGGAGGAGAGGTTGAGAGGAAGGAGTTCTATGGCTTTTCCAAGGGTGTGTGTATATATATATTATTTAGGAGAGCTAATCTTCCCTCTGACTGAGACTTGCCCAATTCCCTCACACACCACTTCTCAATGTGTCGGGGCTGAGTCAAACATGCAGAAACGGCATCGGTGTGTGTGTGTGTGTGAGGTAGAGATCCTTATTTGCAAGCCCCCCCTCAACGTTAGAAACAGGAAACCAATCTCGCTTTGGTGGAATGCTAAGATGTCAGGGAGAATTGTTCAAGTCTAGTGTTCTTGCTGTTATTCCACTATAATTATTTTTATTCTGTTTACATTTTTTTTTCTCCCCACACCACCCATTCCAGCTTTGGTGGGGTTCCAAACTCACATTTTTGAGGGGAAATACATGCTTTGTGAGGAAAAAACAGTGGCGTGTGTGTGTGTGTGTGAGAGAGAGAGAGAGAGAGAGAGAGAAGAGAAGTGGTATGAAAGAGAAGGGTCAAGTATAACTTCCCCTCAGAATCACCCACACTCGAAGAAGGAGGAAAGGGTGTCATTTTGGTTCAGTGGAACTGACTGTGCCTTATCGTGTATCTAGGCCCTGAGCCTGAAAGTTCTGTGGGAGATTTTCAGCAGGAAGGGCATCGTCTGGGGCTGCTTACATCGACAGGATAGCCTTGTTGCTCCACAGATGTTGAATGAAATATAAATCATTAGCCCAGCTCTTAAAAGCAAAGCTCTTTGGCTGTCACTTTTGTTCACGTAATACACGTTGAACAGTTTGCCCTCTGGAGCATGTGCGAGCCTGGGATGACCGCCATTTCCCCCCTCATAGATCAGACGGTAGTGCTCCTCGGTGCGTATTTGGAAGAGCTTTCACGCTCGGCTTGAAAATAACTGGCCACCTATGTACCCTGACGTCTTGCTTCACGGGGAAGGAGAAATAGTTACATGTGGACAGGGAGGGGAAGGGTGTCCCCTTCCCACCTCATTTGCAGTTAAAACAACAACAACATGTCAAGTATGATTGAGAGGGCTGGAAGATGCTCTTGCCAATGGATCTTGGCAAATGGAGAGATGCCCCAAGGGTGAGATTGCTCCTGTTGCGTCCCTGCCCCCAAAATGTGCTTTTGGGGGTTTGACTCTGCTGATAGTTACGAGGAACCCAAATCTCTCTATTTCTGATGTTAATGGAGTCAGTAGAAGCTAGTGGCTCTGATGTCAGTGGAGCAATGAATCCGCTCCAGATTTCAGTTAGAACCGGTCAGGTAGAGCCAGTCAGAACTTCTGCAATGTGCTCTACATAGGGCTACCTTTGTGCCTAATCCGGTTGGTCACTGGTACAGTTAGGGGTGACCACATTACACCAGTCTTTAAATCTCTTCACTGGCTGCCAGTTAGTTTCCGGGCGAAGTATAAAGTGTTGGTTATCAGTGATCACCTTTAAAGCCCTACATGGTTTGGGTCCAGGCTACCTGCAGCATTGCCTTCTCCAGTACAATCTGCCCCCACACACTCAGGTCCTCTGGGAAAAATCTACTTCAGCTAGCAAAAACTAGATTAACAACTGTTACCCAGAGGACCTTCTCTTCTGCTGCTCCCAGACTGTGGAATGGCCTGCTGGAGGAGACTCGTCAGCTTGACAGTCTTTTACCATTCAAGAAAGCTATCAAGACTGACCTCTTCCAGCAGGCCTAACTAGTTGAATTTTAGGTTGTTTTTAGGATGCTTTTAGGATGTTTTTAGGATGTGTGTGTGTTTTTAAACAGTGTATACTATGTTTTTAATCAGTATTTTATGCTTTGCTGTTGTTCCCCGCCTCGATCTAATTGGAGAGGCGGGTAAGAAATATATTATTATTACTGTTGTTGTTGTTATTGTTATTATTATTATTATTATTGGTGTTTCACACCTTGGATAGTTCCTTTAGAGTTCTGGCTGAAACGTGAAGTGGATTTGCCACCCTACTGGCATTGGAGCCACTGGATGGAGTCCTAATGCTTGATAGGAATAGTTATGAGGTGTCCTGACTGAAAAAGCGGTGGTCCCAGCTTTCATCCACCTCACCTCAGATGACGGGTCCCACATCCCAAGCTGGGCCTCTGATGCAAAAGTCTGACGGCTTTGGCAATGCTGCAGCACCAGTTGCTCTTGGACGACTCACAAGGACCTCAAAAAGTTGTGTTGTTTGTTAATGCCGCTTTCGAAGAACCACCTTAGCCCAGAACAGCACAATTCCACTCGTGCAATACAGCTGCCTGCGAGGAGACACGCAGCAGGCTTTTTCCAGCTGCATCAAATTACTCCGCAAAGCCGTAGGATCTGGAGAGCTTTTTCAGTGGTTTCCTTTGCCGGGACACTGAGCCATTGCATTGCCCAAGGGCATTCAGTGGATTACCTAACTAGGGAGAAACAGCCTACGCTCAACTGGAGGGAAGCTCGACTGTTGCTGTTTTGCTGACAGAGCTGACTGCTGGCACGTTTTACCTGGGTTCCGTCTAATCCTACCCTGGGCAAGCCGAGACGGCATGGCATGAAGCACAGCAGTGGTTGCCAGCACCTTGCCTTGGACTGGAACAGCTTTGCACGGTTGGGAAATCTTCATAAAACGCTCCCGTCCAGCAGCCCAGGTGCTGCGCATCACAGCTGATGCCGCTCTGACTTCGCAGGGGCGTTGTTGAGAATTGATTGATCCGTTCCAGGCTACACGGGGCTGCTTTGATAACGTGCTATTTCACAGCAGCGCTTTGTACAGATATATTTTTAATAGGGCAGGTGTCAGACTGTTTTCCTTCTAAATCTCTGTACACAGGCCTTGGCCATTATTATTTATGAGCCTTTCCATTAAATATACATTGATCCTTTTTAAGGGGAGATTTGGCTGTCCAGGTAGAACATTGAACCTACACTTGCCGAGAGGCAGTTGCCAGGCGATTATCAGGCTGCTGTTGGTGTTTTGAAAGCATGAGCCGCTAAAGTTCATGTTTCCATTTCGCTTGAGAAGACCAAGATGTTTCCTCTCTCCCCCCTCCCCCATGATAACAAAGGACAGCCAGATAGATACAGTTGGAAACTGACAGCTGTCAATCTGCTAGCTCTGATCCTTTTGGGTTCTTCTCTTCTCTTTGTATTGTTTACTCTAAATGTATGAATTTAGAGTATTGAGACATTGACACACAAACACATATTGTGTGTTTTTGTGTCAATGAACTCCTGCTGCCCACCCAACTCAGCTTGCATTTGCGAGATGAGCTGCAGTTTTACTCTGAACTCTGAGGAAGGTCAGCCACAATTTGCACAAATAGAGATTTGCACCAACGGCAGCTGTACTTCGTGCAAATTCGTGCAAATTACACAAATTTGTGCAATTAACAAATGTTAATTTGTTAATTGCACCACACTTCAAGAAGGATGCAGGCAAGCTGGAGCATGTTCAGAGTAGGGCAACCAGGAGGATCAGGGGTCTGGAAACAAAGCCCTGTGAGGAAAGACTGAGCAGGTTTAGCCCGGAGAAGAGAAGATTGAGTGGAGACATGATAGCACTCTTCAAATACTTAAAAGGTTGTCACACAGAGGAGGGCCAGGATCTCTTCTCCATCCTCCCAGAGTGCAGGACACGGAATAACGAGCTCAAGTTACATGAAGCCAGATTCCGGCTGGACATCAGGAAAAACTTTGTGACTGTTGGAGCAGTACAACAATGGAACCAATTCCCTAGGAAGGTTGTGGGCTCTCCCACACTAGAGGCCTTCAAGAGGCAGCTGGACAACCATCTGTCAGAGATGCTTTAGGGTGGATTCCTGCATTGAGCAGGGGGTTGGACTCGATGGCCTTGTAGGTCTCTTCCAACTCTGCTATTCTGTGATTCTATGATTTGTGCAAATGAAAAATCATGGACAATTTGCTTATTGGCCCGAGTCAGGCCAGTTAGTGGAAAGTGGGCCAAAGTCCAACAAAAATCCATCATGCTCCACCCTCCAAATGGATTCCTCTGACATTCCTAGCCAGTGCTGCATCCCTGTGAAATCTGGCTCTTTTACACAACTCTGTGTGTGTGTGTGTGTGTGTGTGTGTGTGTGTGTGTGTGATTGTTTTCTCATTTCCCTTTCTCTTTCACTCAAAAGGCAGATCAGGGAATAAGGATTCCACCTCTGTTGGACGGGACTACACTGTCTTTGACCAATCAGGATTGCAGTTTGAATGTACTCTTGGATTCGGCTCTGAACCAGGATGTGCATGTGTCAGGAGTGTCGGGGAGTGTGCTTGTTGACCATCATACAGTAACAAACCCCTTACCCTTTGCTGGACATGAGGAAAACTGTTCCAACCCAACCCCTCTTGCAAACCACCCCTAGGGCTGGATTCAAAGGTGGGCATGGCCGGGCCCCTGACAAGGCCCCACATCCCATTGGGGGTCTCCTGCTAAGGGCCTCCTGTACTTTATCCTCTTCAGTAGTGCAACCTGCTCATTCCCTGCTTCTCACTCTGTCCCAGACAATGGTGGTGGTGAGAAGGCGGAGCAGCAGATGCCCCCGCTCACTGGTTCTCACCTGTCAAACAAGGGAGGGGATCCATTGACAGTGTTTTGTCCAAGGGCCTTCAAAAACCTGGAGCCAGCCCCACACACCTCCACGTCATGGGGGGAGGACTTTCCCTGATCCAATTTGGGCAAGATGACGGTCTGGAGAGGTTGCATCCCAACCCATCTATCCGTCGGTATTTGTACGTCTCATTTCACATTGCTGTTCTGCAAGCCATTACATATGTGGCTCTCCACGAAAAGAACGGACTGTCATATGGAGCTCAGTTCATTACACAGCTGTAGTCGTGGAGTTTGTTTGCAAGAGAACCGTATGCCAGGTGAAACTGCCAGGGACAAGAAGCAGGAGTTGGAGTGGGAAGCACCGTTTCCACTTCGCTGCGGCTAGCTCAGTCTTGGGATTTCTGCCGCCGTGCCAAGCAGCTCCGGCCATCCATCCAACCAGAACTGTTGGATTGCGGAGGCTTCTTGGTGTGCTGTTTCTCTGCCATTTCAGTTCAGCAGCAGGAGCAAATGAAAGAAGCTCCCTACGGAAAGCCCTTTGACCCAAGACATATTTAAACATGCATGGAAAAATGCGGGGAGCCAGGCACTCGGAAGCGGCACGGGCATTCTGCCCTGGCACAGCCGACATGCCAAGACTAAAGTGACACGCCGAAGGCGGCCACCGAAGCACAACGGGGCCTTTGTTGCACAAAATTACGGGTGTCTCGGCTGTCCCTCAAAATTGCGGCAGCAGGTTTTATTCTATTTTGCTGGTAGAGAAGGCTTGTCAGGCTCAGAGAATAGCGAGATTCTCTGAAACCGCAGGAGCACAAAAAATGACAGTGTTGTTGACTTAGATCAGGCTTCCTCGTCCTGCGACCCTGCAAACATGTTGGACTGCAACTCCCATCAAGCCCAGCCAGCATGGCCAATGACCAGTGTTGACTCCAGTTTGACACCCTCCGTGAGTTCCTACTCACCTTTGTTGTCACTCACTGCTATTGCTCCTCCTGCTCTTTCGCATCATTGCTTCCTCTCACCTGCTTGACAGGTTGAGAGCCAGGCAGCAAGCAGGCAGCGGCACCTACTACTCCGTCTCTCCATCACTGTACTCTGAGCCAGAGAAAGAGGCAGGTGAACAAGCAATGATGAAAAGGAGGAGCCAATCCAAGAGGCTCTTCTCAGCGGGTTCCAGCGGCAGTGGGGGCCCTCGGCTGGTGCCCAAACATGCCTACTCTTGACACTGGCCTTGCTGCCCATACTGGCTAGGAATTGTGGGAGCTGCAGGTCTAACACCTCTGGTCCAGGTTGGGGAAGGCTGGCTGAGATCCTGTTTGGGATCCTTCAAGATCTTGATAGGCTGGAGTGCTGGGCTGAAAACAACAGAATGAAATTTAATAGGGATAAATGCCAAGTTCTACATTTAGGGAATAGAAACCATTTGCACAGTTACAAGATGGGGGACACTTGGCTCAGCAATACTACAAATGAGAAAGATCTTGGAATTGTTGTAGATCGCAAGCTGAATATGAGCCAACAGTGCGATATGGCTGCAAGAAAGGCAAATGCTATTTTGGGCTGCATTAATAGAAGTATAGCTTCCAAATCACGGGAGGTACTGGTTCCTCTCTATTCGGCCCTGGTTAGGCCTCATCTAGAGTATTGTGTCCAGTTCTGGGCTCCACAATTCAAGAAGGATGCAGACAAGCTGGAGCATGTTCAGAGGAGGGAAACCAGGATGATCAGGGGTCTGGAAACAAAGCCCTATGAAGAGAGACTGAAAGAACTGGGCATGTTTAGCCTGGAGAAGAGAAGATTGAGGGGAGACATGATAGCACTCTTCAAATACTTGAAAGGTTGTCACACAGAAGAGGGCCAGGATCTCTTCTCGATCCTCCCAGAGTGCAGGACACGGAATAACGGGCTCAAGTTAAAGGAAGCCAGATTCCGGCTGGACATCAGGAAAAACTTCCTGACTGTTAGAGCAGTGCGACGGTGGAATCAGTTACCTAGGGAGGTTGTGGGCTCTCCCACACTAGAGGCATTCAAGAGGCAGCTGGACAGCCATCTGTTAGGGATGCTTTAGGGTGGATTCCTGCATTGAGCAAGGGGTTGGACTAGATGGCCTTGTAGGCTCCTTTCAACTCTGCTATTCTATGATTCTATGATATACGTGTACATTGATTGATTTTATTTATTATTGCATTTATATCCCACCTTTTTTTCCACCAAGGAACCCCAAGGTGGTGTACATAATCCTCCTCTTCTCCATTTTTTCCTCACAACAACCCTGTGAGGTAGGTTGGGCTGGGAGTCTGCGACTGGCCCAAAGTCACCCAGTGGGTTTCCATGGCCGAGTGGGGACTAGAACCCAGATCTCCCCACTCCCAGTCCAACACTCTAGCCACTACACCACTCTCTCCGCACTGTAAATAGACGTTACATTGGTGGCTCCGCCTGTTATACGTAGGGATGTCTGAGAATTCCGGTTTTGCTTGCAAAACATGTAAGCGTGGCCTGTTTGAAGCCCCAAATGTGAGCATGAGCATGAGCACATGTCCACTGAACACGTTCGCAAATTGTCAAATATGTGCTCACATTCGTCTCGTTCTCCATTCCCAGTTTGATTTGCCACAATTTCCCCAAGTCACATTTTCACTTCATAACAGGGTGTGTGGGGAGTGCGGACCTTGTTTTAATGCATTGTCATGTGCTCAGAAACCCTGAGGAAGGAGGCGTGTCCATCTTAGCACTGGAGGCTGGTGGCTCTGATTTTGCTGGGGCTTGCGATTCCATTCTTTCAGTCTGTAACAGCCGGAACTCTGAATGGAGCTATCCAAGGTGCTGAACCCATTTCGGGAACAGGGTTCATCACTTTGGAGAGCTCCTTTAGAGTTCCAGTTGGTTTTGACTGAAACCCGGATTGGATTCATAGCCCCACTGAAGTTGAAGCTGCCAGTCTCCACTGCATCTGGGGAGTCCCAAAAGGACTAATTGGGTCCCCGGGCCTAAAGGGAAACATGGGAGCACTCTTCAAATACTTGGAAGGTTGTCACACAGAGGAGGGCCAAGATCTCTTCTCCATCATCCCAGAGTGCAGGACACAGAATAACAGGCTCAAGTGACAGGAAGCCAGATTCCGGCTGGACATCAGGAGAAACTTCCTGACTGTTAGAGCAGTATGACAATGGAGCCAATGACCTAGGGAGGTTGTGGTCTCTCCCTCATGAGAGACCTTCAAGAGGCAACCATCTGTCAGGGATGCTTTAAGGCAGATTCCTGCATTGAGCAGGGGGTTGGACTAGATGGCTTTATAGGCCCCTTCCAACTCTACTGTTCTATGATTCTATGAAAGTCTGCATCCCTGTTCTGTCCAAAGTGGCAGCAGCTCTCTAAGGTTCTAAACCAGAGTCTTTCATAGCCCTACGTAAAGATGCCCAGGATTGATGCTGCAACCCTCTGCAGGCAAAGCTGCAGCTCTCCCTCTGAGCCCATCCACAGGACCTACTGAGTCGCAATGTCACCGCATGCAGTCAGATTCACTTTGGTTATTTTTAAGTAGGGGTGTGCACACTCCGCCCCGCGGGACAATCCGAAAATTTCGGATCGGCCCGCTCCGCGCCGCCCATACTCCGCTCCTCTTCGCCGCGGAGCTCCGCAGTGGAGGGGAGTGGTGCCAGGTAAGGCCGGAAGAGGAGGGCGGGAGGTTTACCGGGCCCTGCCGCCATCGCCGCCCGTGCGGCGACGGCGGCAGAGCCCGGTAAGGGACCAAGGGGGAGGGGGGCCTTACCTGCCTCCGTCCACGGTCCATCGGCGTCTTCAATTGAGCCCGCGGTTCAACCAGGAAGCCGCAGCCCGCAAATGGCCCAGACTTCCTGGTTGAACCACGGGCTGAATTGAAGACGCCGACGGACCGAGGCAGGTAAGGGAGAGGAAGGGGGGGTTACTGTGCCCTACCGCTGTCGCCACATGGGCAACAGCGACAGCAGCAGGGCCCGGTAAACCCCACTTACCTTTCCGGCGGAGCTCCGGATCGAGGCGAAGGATCCGCCTTCACCTCGATCCTCTTCGCCACGCTCCGCTGGCCCCCCAATCCTCTTCGCCTCCGCCTTAAGGGCAGGCGAAGCCCCCCGCTCCACTTCTAATTTGCCGGTCCGATTAGAAGCGGAGCACATCCCTACTTTTAAGTGCTTCCAGAGAACTTTGAAACCTTCCCTTCCTTGTATTGCGATGCAGTTTACACAATCCTGTTTGTCAGCTGAGTGGAACGGGGCCGGTGGGGGAGGGAGGGAAGTGAGGTGAGAAAAGACCCTGAACTTCGAAAGACAGAGATCCTTCATCATATCTTGTAAACCAGATGCCCAAAGCTGCTCATTAAGATTTAACACATAAAGATTTGTTTTGTGGGTTCTTGGTTTTTTTTTCCTTTTCTTTTTTTTTTGCTGGCTGAACCCTTTGGAATTCAATATCAGTCCAATTTCTGTTTACTTCGGAGCCCGTTGGCTTTTGATCATTCCATCTATTGATACTGAGAAAAACAAGCATCCAATCTCAGTGTGGCAAGGAAGGGGAAGCGAGGCTTTCGGTGTCTGAAAAAGCAGGGCAGGGGTTTGTTTCATCTGCCTGTTTTTTTGTTGGGTTTTGTTGTTGTTTACTTTGTTTTTCATCTTACTGCGGTAGTAACTTCTTGCGCTTGAAGAAGTAGAAGGAAGGAAGGAAGGAAGGAAGGAAGGAAGGAAGGAAGGAAGGAAGGAAGGAAAGAAGGGAAGGGATGGGATGGGATGCAATGGGGCTAGATCTGGGTTTCTGCTTTGCATTTGAACCCATCAGGGCCGCCCCTACCATTAGGCAGAGTGGGGTAGTCACCTCAGGTGGCACAACCTTTGGGGCGGCATCAGTGTTCTGCAGGTGAGAGCTGTGGACCATGTGACCTGCCCTCTGCCCCTGTAGCCTGCAACCTTCAAGTGTGACGGTGGATGCTGTCCCAATGCCATTGTTGAAGAAAGATTAAACTGCCAGTCCAGTTGGAATGGGAGCGGGCTCCATCTTGTCCGCCCCGGGCAGCAAAATGTCTTCAGCCAGCCCTGGAACCCATGGTCTCTCTTGAGACGAATGGGACCTCTTCCTACAATTGCCCTTTATTACTTCTACCCTCAGTTACCCTCAATTGCCCTTTATTTCTGGGGATTCCAGGGTTTAAACCCAGAGTCGCGCTCCCTAGGCCTGGTACCTGGTGTATCCATGCGCAGAAAATGCAATGTGGAGTGCAGAGGTGCAAAGAGTGGGGCCTGAGGGCTACATGCGCCCCACCAAGTCATTTCTAGCAGCTCGCTAGATGCCCCTTCATCTGCCTCAGTACTGCCTGGGGTTTTTCGTGCTACCGCTAGCAAGGGGATCCCTTGGCTTTTGTATGTGCTTATGTGTGTGTGTGTGTGTGTGTGTGTGCTTGTGTGTTTCTCTTCGCGTGTGCATGCACATGTGAACCCTCGGGGCTAGAAAGGTTGTGCATCCCTGGTACGGCTTAATTTCCTCCCCTTCCGCTCTTTCTTTGGACTAGGACTGCCTTCCCAGAACCTGGGACAACAACTCCCAGCTTACCTGACCATTGGCCATGCTGGCTGGGGCTTATAGGAGTTGTAATCCTAAAACATCAAGATTAGGAGAATCTGCATAGAGCCCTACCACAGAGATATACAGACGCCTACGTACTAACCTGTTCAGGACTGAAATCCCAGCCTCATTTTCATAGCCCCATTTGCAGACTAAGTGCAGTGTGTGTGTGGGAAGGATTTGGCTATTTTCAGGGTGGGGGGTTCTTTGACCTCGTTGCAGTTCTGTCCCAAAACATTTTGATACTTGGAGCAGATCCCAACTGCCCCCTCTCTCCACATGCTAGAGCCAACACTTCGAAGAGTCTTGCTGCCCCCTTCAGACTCCAATTTCGGGCTTGATCTACCGCTCCCATCACCCCAGGGCTGCCTAAAGCAGGTCACTTCACTGCACTTGCATGGCAGGGCTCCGTTAGCCTCCATTTTAATCTCGCCACATGCCCCAGGACTTTCTGATGTAGTATCACTCCAAGTGTCATTCATGGGGTGTGGGGGATAGAGAACGGCAGAATTCCACCATGGATCTCCTCGTCTCCAAGATGGAGGGGGCATCCCGCTAGACATCAGCACTGATCCTGACACCGAGGGAAGATCTCATGTAATGACTCCCGACGAGAGACCTCTGCGAGTGCCTTGAAATCGCAAACATCAAAGTGGCGATCTCGGTTGAGCATATAATTACAACAGGGACTTGCTGAGAGCTTTCGGAAGAGGATGAAGGGGAAAGCTACTCCAGTGCATTTTCGCCCCGCGAGGAATCTGAGATGACACCACAAAAAAAGGAATATAGAAAGGGCCAGGAGAGTGGTGGGTGGTGGTGGTGGGATTGTGCCTGCATGCTTTATTTAGACAGTTTCCCTTATAGCTCAAGGAGTGCAGGGATTTTGACTTCTTCACGACTTGCCTTCCTCTGGCCACCTTTTTGAAATACTGCTTTAAGCATATCACCCTGAAGACGTTTGCACCAGCAGCTGCAGAGCCTGAGAATCTGGCGAGCAGATGCTCAAAGCTACGATTAGTACCAAGGAAGGAAGCATGTGAATCCCCCCCCCCCATTTCCCAGACTGGGATTTGTGAGCAAACGGGTGCATTAAGAACAGGCAACCCTAATCAGCCACGCTCAATTAAATCCTGCCCAACCCAGGAAGGGAGCGTCGTCCTTTGGGATACGATGGGTAAATAAAAATTTAAAAGGCTCAGGAAGAGGTGGATGCACAATTACAAGGTCTGAGAGAGCCATTGGCGGCCCTGGTTGCTGGTCTTGCACCCTGTTCCCCCCCCCCCACACACACACACGCTCCTGTCGCACAACCTTAATTTCATTGAGCATTTCACAGAGGTAAATAGAGACACTCTGAGAACACCTCTATGTTCATGCAAAGGATTAATGCCACCGCTGCTAATTCCTCCCCGTAAGGATTACAGAAGGGTATATTCTGTCTGCTTGGTGTGTTATGTTATACAGAACAGAAAATATTACCAGCCTTAAGGGTGCAGTCCTATCAATTGCACCCTTGATGATCAGAATAGGGTGACCATATGGAAAGAAGGACAGGGCTCCTGTATCTTTAACGGTTGTATAGAAAAAGGAATTTCAGCAGGTGTCATTTGCATGTATGCAGCACCTGGTGAAATTCCCTCTTCATCACAGCAGTTAAAGCTGCAGGAGCCCTGCACTCTTGACCAGATACAAAGGAGGACAAAACGCTCCCTTTTCTCCCTCTCTGAGGTCACTTTTCCAACCTCGGGGAGCAGCCAAAACAGTTCTTTCCATGCCAGCTGCAAGGGGACGAAAGGGCTTTGGATCTCTGACTCCCCCTTCCGAAGTCGGAGCTCTGTCCCCAAACTTGGAGAAGGGAACCCCCAGTATCCTACGGGCCCTCAGTTGATACCCAGGGGTCATGTGATTGCTCCCTCCAGCTCCTGCCACCAGTAATGACTCTTCAAAGATGCTTTCCCAGCCTCTGTATCCTCAAGCTGCCAGGAATGGTTTCAGTGTTGGTGCTTTTGTTAGATCAATGTTCTTTTCACCCAAGGACGAGATCCAAACAGCCCTTAAGCACGACTCCACCATTCCAGCGACAGAGGGTTCAAAAGCGCTTTATTGATTAGTAATCAAGGCCTGGTCTCTTCAAAGGGAGCAATCAGACAAAAGACATAGGGAATATGGTACAGTATTTGAGCGTTCAAGGGGCAGGGCCCAGTAACAGCATTAACCAATCAGAACATAACACTGAGGCATAGCTAATTATGCTAAACAGTCCTGTGAACAATACCTTTGGCCTGACAGTAAGTAACAAAAGTTAACCTTGACACAACAGCACTTGGAATAAAGCTGGAGCCAGGATTCTTGTTTATATTAGATAAGAAGGATACAAGGATGCACACAAGGAGACATTCTCATACAGGGCATCATGACATTTTGCTTGGTGTGCAATGGAGATTTTACAGTTTCCTGTTAAAAATGGAGGTGGTTATGCTAACACTTTCACACACACACACACACATATCCCCCCCAAAAAATTCAGGCCCATGACCCCCAAATTTGAGCCAGATGTCATCCATGCAAAACTTCTGGCTGAGCTTTCATTGGAAGCACTTTGAACTTACAAAAGCTTTCTTAAACCCCTTGCCAAGCTTCGGAGATATGGCTGGGGATACACCTACCTGATTGCAGTAAGCAAAGTGCCTTGTTTGGCAGGGAGAGACCAGGAAGACATGGAAATTTAGAGGAACAGAACATATTTTTCCAGAGATTTGAAAATTGTTTCCCCCATATTTTACTGTTACTCTACCCCCCCCCCCCCAGCTCCCCAATTTTTCATTCTCCATGCCCCCGGGCTGTCACATCTCTAGGCAAAGATGACTGGATTGTGAAGACATTAAGCAAACACTTTTATCATTCACCTGGAGAGGAGACCGAAGGAACAGTGCAAAGTTTCCTTCTCTGCATAAGCCCTTCTCTTTGGTTCAGTCACACGGGCTTTTCTCTTTGATCAGTGCACTTTGAAGGGAGAAGCCTCAGATACCTGTTGAGTTCCAAGAGCCCGACAAACATCTTGCATTCTCCCTTCCTCGGTGCTGACCTGACAACCGCTTGTCACCAGAGAGCATCAGGAGGCCCATTTTTATTTTTCTTGGTTGTATCTGGAATTTGGAAACTATGAATAGTCTGCCTGACAGCAGTGTGGCGGAGTGGTATTTAGAACCTCCAGGGCTTCCTTTGAGGACACGTGATGGGTTTTGCAGAGCTGAGAAGAGCCAGGAGGCAGCTTTGACTGGGAACAGGGGAGGAGGGATGGGAATAATTGCAATTCACACCAACAAGTGGCAAAAATGAAGTGTGGCAGAAGTGTGGTACGGGAGGCAGTCCGAGCTGCAAAGAGCAAGCCAGTGCATCCCATAATTCAGTGCCGAAAAGGTATCATATTTTGTGTCAGGTGCCCAGCCTCCAAAGAATTTCAGCTGTCATTTTCTAAAAACAGAGGATGTTTTTAGTGGGCATGAGCTAAAATGGAGGAGATGTGTTTTGCGAAAACAGCAATTCTCTCTGTGTGTGTGTGTGTGAAATGCTGCTCCCTCCTCTAGCATTTCAGACAAAGATGAAGGGATTGTGAACTGGGAGGAGAAGATTCTCCTGCTCAGGGGGAGGACAAAAAAAAACCCCACACCTGTCTGCTTCTGGTCATAGAATAGCAGAGTTGGAAGGGGCCTACAAGGCCATCGAGTCCAACCCCCTGCTCAATGCAGGAATCCACCCTAAAGCATCCGACAGATGGTTGTCCAACTGCCTCTTGAATGTCTCTAGTGTGGGAGAGCCCACAACCTCCTTAGGTAACTGATTCCATTGTCGTACTGCTCTAACAGTCAGGAAGTTTTTCCTGATGTCCAGCTGGAATCTGGCTTCCTTTAACTTGAGCCCGTTATTCCGTGTCCTGCACTCTGGGAGGATGGAGAAGAGATCCTGGCCCTCCTCTGTGTGACAACCTTTTAAGTATTTGAAGAGTGCTATCATGTCTCCCCTCAATGTCCCCTCAACCCTCTGTGGCTGCCTTGGAATTTGAGAGGGAGACATTTTCTTCCTTCTCTTGTAATACCAGGACCAATGGGGACATCCCATGACACTGACGGGTGGGGATTCAGGACAGACAAAAGGAAGGACTTCTTTACACAGCTCACTATGGAATTTGCTACCCCAAAATGTAGTGATGGACACCTGCTTGGATGGTAAAACCATCCAGGAAGGGAATTGGAGACATTCCTGGAGGAGAAGGCCTCTTCCTGGGCGGCTATCTCTGCTCCCACCTTCTATCCTCCGTGACACATCCATGTTGTATCCTGATCTGCATTGAGATGTGTTTGGTCCCCATCATTCCAAATGCTGATCTACTGGATCTGCCATTGGACTGTCTTTAAAAAATTAACTCTCGCCATTTTTTGAAGACACTTCAGTTTTATCTTGATATATGGGTCACTTGCATGTGCTGAACTGGAGTGCAGAATACCAACTTGGGACGGTCCCAAACATGCCCTGTTCTTTCAGGATGAACCTCTTTGCCCCGCAGGACCAACCCTTCCCCTCGCATCCTCGTAAAGTGTTCATTTCGCAGCGGAAAACAAACCGTGCACCCTGGTCTGCTGCTCTTTCAGTTTGCAGAAGGGTGAACTTTACGCCGTTGGTAATGAAGTTACTAGGGCTTCCTTTGAAACTAGGCAGGAGTCCAAAATCAGCTCAGGTTCCCTGCGTGTTTGTTTGTTTGTTTTCACGGGAATTATTTGTTTAATGTTGGTTTCCACGACTGAGACTATTCTTTTGCTTTCTGTCTCACATTTTTCTAGTTGCTTAGGGAACTGCTTGCTTTTTCTCAACAATGCATACTTTTCTTTTCTTTTAACGTGACCTTGCAGAGAAGGAGCAGGCAGCTAGGCTTTCGGCATCCCTCACTGCCATCTGGCGGGCTTCTGTGGGATCTATTCTATTCCTGTTTTAAACTATTTGGCCTCAAGGATCATGGATAATCACCAATCTGTTACAGCAGCTTTTCCCCAGCCTGGTGCTCTCCAGATGTGTTGGACTGCAAATCCCATCATTCCCAGCAATGCTGGGAATGATGGGGGTTTCAGTGCAACACATCTGGAAGACACCTATCTTGGGGTAGTTGTGCAACAACTTAGGGCTGTGATCGTTAGCTGTTTCATTTATTTATTTATTTCATTTATATCCTGCCTTTTTTCCTCCAAGGAACCCAAGGCACTGGACATAATCCTCTTCCTCTCCATTTTATCCTCACAACAACAACCCTGTGAGGTAGGTTGGGCTGAGAATCCATGACTGGCCCAGAGTCACCCAATGAGCTTCCATGGCTGAGTGGGGACTAGAACCCGGATCTCCCGGCTCCCAGTCCAGCACTCTAGTTACTAGACCATACTGGCTCAAGACTATCTTTAGAACCATACTGGCTCTTTGCCCAGAGCAGGGGTGGGGGGGAAGGGCAATTTGCTTTGGGTACCTGCATAGTGGTGGGGTGCTGACAAGCAGTGTGTGTGTGTGTGTGTAAGTAAGTGTAAGAGAGAGAGAGAGGCACCCCCCATGAAAATTCCATTGCCCTGGACTCCCAGATCCCTCTGGGTGCCCCTGCCTTGAGTCCCCAAATTGCAATACGGGGTCCACTTTTAAACTTTTTACCATCATGTCCCATTCCCCCCTGTCCACTTTTTCCTGTTTTTCCCCCTCCCCACCCCCTCTCGTTCTCTGTGATTTTCCCCTCTTTCCTCCACGCTTTTTCCTTCCTCTCCAACAGGGTCAAGGAAAGTTTTCTGGGGACACCTTCAAGTTGCAGCTCTCCAATCCTCCGGCTGCTCTCAACCCTTACCTTTTCTGCAGGCCTAGCAAAGCCCTGCAGAAGTACCACTTCAGGGCTGTAGAAGCAACAGCTCCCCAACCAGCAGAGAAGGGAGAGGGCTTTGGGGAGGGGAAGGGTCTCACTAGACTCCGTTGTGAGCTTGATGGAGAGGCCGGATGCAGGCCAGTAGCCAGGGGTGTGCTACAGAGGGCCTCCCACCTTCAATTTTCGTTGCCCCCCCAATTTCTTTTTACAAACAAATTATTCAAAACAGTTTACAATTTTGTCTTTGAAAGGCCTGCAAACCAGATGAGCTGCCCTGCTTTGTTTTTGCCTTCCACCCCCAAACCTTTAGGCTGGCTACTGGCCTGGGCTGGTGGGCCATTTTTGGCCCACAGGCCAAAGGTTCCCCGTTCCTGCTGTCCATTTTTCTCCTCTTATTTTTCTCCCTTTCTTTCCTCCCTCCTCCTCCCTCTCCATTTTCCTCTCCTGTATTCTCCCCCTGCTTTCACTTTTACTTTTTATAGTTTCCTATTTCCAAAAGTCTTTCTCTCCTTGCCACTTTTTTATTATTCTTTTCCCTCTTCATCTTTTCTTAGAACATGAGTTGGCCCCTGCTTTGCCTTCTGATGGGTCTTTATCTTTAAAACAGAGTTGGAGATAACAGCAGGGATGCAGGAGATAACAATGACATCAGTGACTGTGGCCACGCCCCCTGACATGACATCCGTAGACAGGGCCGTGACCACTGATATCACCCAGGACACAGTGTTACTCTTCATGGTGTTGGAGATCTGACACACACACATTGCCACACACACATCCCCCCACACACACACCTCAAAAGAGTTCTACACTCTTTTGTGTTTTAAAAGCACAAACAAAACATCCGTTTGCACTCAGCATCTTCTTTCTTTTCTTTGTTGGCTCATTACCGGCCCTGATTGACCTTTTCGTCTCTTTCAAATTCCATGTTGTTGTTGTTCAGAGAAAGTGGCAGAGACAATTAGCTATATATTACACAAAAGTAGCAAGTACCGTGGAGGTAAAAAAAATAAAAAAATCAAGAAGATTTTGAAATTAAGGAAATGGGTTTAGGAGAGAAGCAGGTGTTTAATGGGAGTCGAACAGCTGTGCCTCGCAGGAATCTACTTCGAAAGGTACTTCAGGAAAAGGTTTGACGGTGCCGTGCACAGCTGGAAGAACATTGCAATAATTAAATAAAAATCCCTCCTGCAAACTGGGCAGCTGGATTGATTAAGACGACATGGGTGGCTAAGAAGTGATGCATGAATATTTTTGGGGTTCGGTTTAGCATTTGTTGCAAGGTGTACAGAAAACGTATCAAACTGGATGCATCCGGTGGTACAATTCTCCTTGCGTAAGCAACTGCAAGGCAATTCCTGTGACTATTTGGAAACAGGGTTGACAGGATGGGGCAGAGTCAGTTTTATTGGTGGGGGAAGGAGAGATGATCTTGGAGACTGAAATTCTGCTCACAAGAGACCAGCTGTGTGCAGACGTCCTCTCAAAATTCATCACCGTCTTCCCGGGCAGAAAAAAACGTGGGGTGCTTCAGCTGTTCATTTCTGGACAGATGTGCAGACACTTCAGTTCCAAATGTCATTGCTAAGTCAGATTGAGGTGACCCATCAAGTAAATCATAAATCTGGGCCCAATTCACAGTGCTGGTCTTAACATTCAAAGTCCTAAATGGCTTGGGGCCAGGTTACCTGAAGGATCATCTCCTCCATATATACCTGCCCGGACCCTAAGATATACCTGCCCGGACCCAGTTACCTAGGGAGGTTGTGGGCTCTCCCACACTAGAGGCCTTCAAGAGGCAGCTGGACAACCATCTGGCAGGGATGCTTTAGGGTGGATACCTGCATTGAGCAGGGATTTGGACTCAATGGCCTTGTAGGCCCCTTCCAACTCTGCTATTCTATGATTCTATGATTGTCTTTAGCCAACTTTCTCTGAGAGCCCCACCAAAGGAAGTGAGTTGGGTCGCCACTAAGAACAGGGCCTTTTTCTGTTGTGGCAACCCGTTTCTGGAACGAACTTCCCAGAAAGACTTGCCAGGTGCCCATGTTGTACCCTTTTCAGTGCCAGGTGAAGACGTACTTATTTTCCCAGGCATTTTAGTCTTTCACCTTATATTCTTTTATAAGGAGGAGGGCTTTCTCCGCTGTGGCACCCCGGCTGTGGAATGAGCTCCCCAGAGAGTTTCGCCCTGGCACCGACAGTGTACTCCTTTCTTCGCCAGCTGAAGGCCTTTTTATTTTCTCAGCATTTTAACACTAAATTTAACTTAAATTTAAACATTGCTGTTTTAATTCTATATTTTAACCTATATCGATTTTTGCTGTGTGGTTTTAATCCAGGTTGTGCTTTTTATATTGTATTTTGTATTCAGGTTTTTAAATTGTTGGTTGTTTTTATGCTTTTCATGGTTTTAATTTTTGTGAACCGCCCAGAGAGCTTCGGCTATTGGGCAGTATAAAAATGTAATAAATAAAATAAATAAATAAATAAATAATATCTGTGACTGTATTTTAAATCTTTGCATTGCTTTAGGTTTTAGTTTGGTTTTGGTTTTAAACCTTCGTATTTTAATTTATCATGTTGTGTTTTATGATTTTGATTGTTGCAAACTACTCAGAGACCTTCACTTATTGGGTGGTATAGAAATGTAATAAATAAATAAACAAAACAAAACAAAAATAAACCTATATTTGCGGTTGAACATTGGGGTGGACCCAGACTTAGCCATGTTCAGAACAGACCCACTAAAATCAGTGGGACTTAGGTTAACTGTACAAACTTGTCCCATAGATTTTAAAGGATCTGTTCTACAAATGGCTATGCCTAAATCCATCCCAAAGAGTTTGTTTTTTTCTGTTGTTGTTCCGCTACAGGTGTTAATATACTTAGCAATGCTGCAATGATTGTGTGATCATCAATTACTGCCATCGTGAATGGCTACTGTGCTTAGTGTTTAAACTTTAATTGTGACAGACTCTGGTTTTTGCATTTTATTACAAAGCTTTTCCTCTACACCCATGTATGTGTGTACACGCATGTTGTTGTTGTTTATTCGTTCAGTCGCTTCCGACTCTTCGTAACTTCATGGACCAGCCCACGCCAGAGCTTTCTGTTGGCCGTTGCCACCCCCAGCTCCCCCAAGGTCCAGTCTGTCACCTCCAGACTATCATCCCTCCATCTTGCCCTTGGTCGGCCCCTCTTCCTTTTGCCTTCCACTTTCCCTAGCATCAGCCTCTTCTCCAGGGTGTCCTGTCTTCTCATTATGTGCACACACACACACACACACACCTGCCAACTGAGGTGTGCATCTGCACAAACAGATTCTGGTCCATGCAATCTCATCCAATATTACTTTGTTTGTCTTTGTAGCACTCCAAGGCTCTTTCTGGCTTTGTTGCAGCTAGCTAACACGGCCACCCCTCCGGAGATCGGCATGTATCTTTACGTGTGGCTCGTTACCTTCCCTCCTCTTTTAGGCTTTGAATTGCTCTACCAGCCAGAGGTGGTGAGGCTTTATCTGTCCATCCTCACGGAAAGTCAGAATTTCAACACCCTGGAAGCAGCGGCTGGTGCTTTGCAGAACCTCAGCGCTGGAAACTGGACAGTGAGTGATCCTTGTTCGATTTACCCTTGACGCCATTCAGCTGTTTTCCTTTGCGAGGAGTTTATGCACCTTAGATTTCATTTAGAGCTGAGAGTGGCTTTGGAAAGGCGACCTGCCCATTTTCCTTATGATGTTTGTTTATGTCTTCATATCAGCAGTGGGGAACCAGTTTTGAAGGGGGATAGGAGCAAATGACACACAGCCGGCTTTGCTTACCCTTTGCCTTCAACAGAGAGAGGGCCAAGCTAAAGTCCCTCAGCAAGACATTCCAGATCCTGGGAGCAGCCTCCAAGAACGCCCTCTCCTGCATCCCTATTAGCCATGCTCCTGGTGGTGGTGGGACTAGGGATGTACAGATTTTGTCAAATCCATTCCGTCCGCGTTTCGTGGATTGTTAGGTGGCTTTCATTTTATCTTCCGCTCTTTGGCGGAATTGGATTCCTTCCAGTTCCGCAAATTTGCACTTCCAAAAGTGTGCCAATCCACCCCAAGAATGTGCAACACCCCACCGCCCAAATGTGCATGCTCATGCTTTAGCCTACAGGGGAACGTGCATTTTCAACCAGTGTTTGCTTTTAAATTTTATGTATTTTTCTATTGCAAAATCTGCGTGAAATTCCAGAAAGTTTAAAAAAAAAACAGCCTGCAAGTCCACGGAATCCGTGCAATGCGGGAAAAGCCATCCTGCTGTGGAATCCATGGGTTGGATTCATAGGCATCCAAACTCATTTGATTCTGTTTTGGATTTCTCTGGCATCCCTAGGTGTGAACAAGAGAAAGGCCTCTGACTGGCGATTATGGGAGGAAGGATACTGGATTAGGACCACTGGACTCATCCAGAATGGCTCTTAACATTCTGATAACTCAACAACTTTTTTTAAAATAATAATCATGTGATAGAAACATGGGCCACTGACTTGGAAGCCCTCTCAATTTCTTGGTTGCTTCCACCTCTCCCCCTTCCCTCCTGGCAGTGGTCGACGTACATCCGGGCAACGGTGAGAAAGGAGAGGGGTCTACCGGTCCTTGTGGAGCTCCTCCAGTCGGATTCTGACAAGGTGGTGAGAGCTGTGTCCATCGCCCTGCGGAATCTCTCCATGGACCGTCGCAACAAGGACCTCATAGGTGTGTCTCAAACAGCGTCCACATCAGCCACGTGGGTCCCTAAAATGAGGCAGGGAGGACCATTTCAGGGGGTGGGTGGGCAGGCTGTGGGCCTTGCGGGATCTACTTTGCTTTTTTCTTACTCAGACCCTGAGATCTACCCATGGGTGTACAAGACACAAACTAAGAATGAAGGAATTCCAAGCCCAGGGATCTGGTTTTGTGGACATACCAAAAATCCACTCCTTGTTGCTCCCAAGCTTTCTTCATTTAAGTCATATAATTTAGTGCAGTGGAGGGCTGGTGGTCGAGGGACTCATTTTGTCGCTGCTGTTGTTAGACAGTTGGGAGTCAGCCAATCTACTGCAGATCACCGAGGTATCTACCAATAGATCTAGATCAAACTTCTGCCCACATTTGCCCCATTTTACCAGGTGCTTTATTCCTACAACCACGGCTCAGGTGGAAGAGTAATTTCTCTCTCTCGCATTCTGAAGTCAGGAGTGCTACTAGAGAAAATGCCCTTTTCCCGGTTGTCACCCCGATAAATTCTGATTGCGGGGATGCCTGGAGAAGGAAAATACTGGACATGAAGCCTCTTAAGTAGGAGTTACATTGCATCCAGTTCCTGGCTGAGTTCACTATATCCATTAGCATCACCACCACCACCATCACCAACCAGGTTGGTCTCAATGACCTCAAGCATGAAAACTGAAAACCAGCTTTATTCCACTAAATGATAAAACGATACATCTGGGGGATTTTGGCCTTTGTCTCCTGGAGGCATTGGGAATGTCGCTTCATGCAAAGGACACGCACGCTTTGTTCAAGCGAGAGTTGAGAGATAGAAGCCCCTGTTGCTTTCATCCCTTCAGGACTATTCCAAGCATGTCTTGAGTATAGCGTGCATGCATGCGTCCGCATTAATGCGTGGCCATAACAGTTGTTCCCCAGCACCTGTTTGATGTGGGCTGTAAAGGGTAATATATGACAGTTACAAAAAATCCCAGTAAAGGATGCAAAGTCTTGTACTTTTCCTTCACGGCTGTAACAACCTCTTCTGTGCTTGCTTGTGGGCAAAGAGTTCTCAGGAACATCCAAGCGAGAGTCTGGAACTTGTGGAAATGCTTAGTTCAGGCCTGCTGAGCCATTTCCTTTGTACCTTACGGCACAAGGAGCTGCCTTAGGGCCTAGCTGAAGTGACATTGGCACTAGACACGTTTGCTGAATCGTGCATTTCCCCATCTGTGCATAAACTGGTCTTATTCTAGTATTAAAAGGGCAAATGCACGAAGGATGGGAGGACAGAGGCATTGTGGGAAATTAAAATGGCAGCTCCCTGATCTACCCTGGTGCTGATTGGCCTGCTGCTGTTGCCACCTGCAGCCTAAGCCACCAGCCAAATCCACAAGTAGGCAGGGGAAATCAAAGGACACTTTGACAAGGGTCCTTTCAAACTTGGAGCTGGCTCTGGCTGAACTCTCCTCGCCTCTACCTCCCCATGATCCATTGCCCCGCACCCAATGACTTTTCTCCCAGTCTGGGAGTGAAGCCAAGGGACCACGGAATTTAGCAGTGGAGGCCGGTGGCTCTGATTTCGGCAGGGCTATGGATCCATTCTTGGTTTCAGTCAGAACCAGCTGGAACTCTAAATGAGTTATCCAAGGGGCTGAACACAAAATGTGGGGAAACACCAACCTCCCCTGGAGTTTAATTGACCAAAAGTGGGGAAGAAGAGGGTTCCGTTCTTCTCGCCCATGTATCCCTTTTCATGTAAAAATGCATCCTCACTCCTTGCTTTATACATGACTGGGTGAGATACATGATTAGGCCGGTGTATGTGCCATCTATAGTTTAGCCCTTACACCAGGAGTAGGCAACCTGGTACCCTCCAGATGTTTTGGACTACCACTCCCATCAGCCCCAATCATTCGCTGGGGCTGATGGGGGGTGTAGTCCAAAGCATCTGTAAAGCCCCAGGATGCCTACCCTTGATCTAGCACATTACCATCTACCCTCTTCGTAGGTCTCCAACCTCTCAGGTAGAAAGTCCTTTTAAGCCTTTCTTAGACCGTTTCGAACTGGAGGTGATGGGGAACAGAGCTGGGACTTCCAGACATACAAAGCCTGATCTCAGCCCTGAGCTACGACCTCATGGTTTTCCTTCAGCAATGTTTGTATTTGACTCACGGGAGTGCCTTCTGCTCTTCAGGTAGCTATGCCATGGGTGAGCTGGTAAGAAATTTGCCTAGCAGGCAGCAGCGGTCCTCGAAAAACCTGGAGGAGGACACCGTGGTAGCGGTGCTGAACACCATCCACGAAATCATTACCGACAGCTCCGAAAACGCCAGGTCCCTGATCCAAACGCAAGGCATTCAGAAGCTGGTTGCAATCAGCAAGTCAAGGTTAGTTTTTAACATACCGTATTTCTTCGGTTCTAAGATGCCGTCGATTCTAAGACGCACCCCATTTTTAGAGATGTTTATTTGGGGAAAAAGGGCATCTTAGAATCGAAGAAATACTTCCCTCACTGCCCAGCCAACCTCCTCCCCTCCCTCTGCGCTTTCTTCTAACGGTTGTGTCCTTTTCTTTTTTCCCTCTGCGAGAGAAGAAACTGCCGTTTGCGCGGGAAGAAGGGGGGGCGTTGAAACAAAGAGTAAACTTAACTCTCCAGTCCCGCTCTTTACTTGTCTGTGCACCAGGGGACGCCGACATGCGAGTAAGTCCCATGGAAATCGATGGGACTTACGAATAAATTTGCCTAACAAAAAACCAGGCGCTTACCCTCCCAGCTCCTCCTCGCTCACATGGCTCGAGGCTGCTGCAGGAGCTTCCTCTTTTCCTCTTACCGCATTGCTTCGATTCTAAGACGCCATCGATTCTAAGACGCACTCCATTTTTAGAGCTGTTTATTTAGGGGGAAAAGTGCATCTTAGAATCGAAGAAATACGGTAACCACAGAAAGCTATTTCGGGTGCAATACATGTTTAGAGCGAAAAATGTCCTACAACTCCCCAGCTGTTCATGGTCTAAACAAGCAAAGGATTGGACCCTTGGTTTTTAAATCAACTGCAGGAAGCAAAGACAGAGGAAGATGACTTCAAATGATTTGTCCATCTAGCCTGGTCCTGTCTACTGGTCTTAACTCAGGGTATTTGACCCTGGGAGTTTCAGGGGGTGGGTTGGCTTGACAGAGTTCTGTGATGTGTATGACTCACTTTACATCTGCAAACTGATTTGCTGGCTGTTTGTGCATCTTGTGTGTCTGGGGTGGGAGGGAGGGAGGGATGTTCTTCGACTTGCACAAGTTTCTGAGCAATTTGCACACATTTGGTTGTGATTTGCACAAAGTTCTCAGAAATTTGCGCAAATAGCAAAACCTTCCCCGACCTCTCAAATGTGCAAAATTCCCCAAAAATCTGCAAACTGGCCTGACTTGCTACAGGTCAAAGAAAACCCATCAAACTCCACTCCCCAAACGGATTTCTCTCGTATCCCGAGTCTGAACTAGTCACCTACAGAAGGATTTAGAAACTAAGACCAAGGGCTTCTTGTAATTAGTCTGAGTGTTGCAGGTTGTCCACTCTTGAAGTATATGAAAGGCAGCCAAGAAATGTTTTAAATAAAATAAATTAATAGACAGATAAATGATTGAAGCCTGTGAGAAAATGCATGCTCTGTGCATATGCAGGAACTCATTTTCTGTTCCAAGCCGGGCAAGAACTTTAATGTCTGTGGTGCTGCTTTCTGAAAGAGGCAATGCAAAAGCTCCATGACATCATCCACTATTTGCTCTACGGAGGCCTGTAAACGGAATCCCACCCCTGCCCCATCACCACATCTTTCCAAGGTGCAGCTGCTGCGCTTAAAGCCCACGCCGTAACGACACCTCATAAATCAGGGCCTTTAATAGGTTGCGTTGACTTCAGAGACGAGATCAATAGCATGAAACGATCCATCATCTCGGGGGAAGATTCCCTCGCTGCCTGCTCTATTCCTCAGCCTCGGATGTGCGTACATCAGGCGCCATCGTTTAAGGAAATCCAGGCATTTATCGGCAAAGTGGGAGACGTTTGTCCTTTCGCAACATTCCATTATATGGGCGGCAATGATAAGGCTGTTAACAAAATAAATGGGATGGCGCGGAGCGATCGTAAGGGGGTGGGGGATCATCTCAAACAGATCTCGCTTTTGCCAAAAGGGCGTCAGAGAGAGCAGCTGCTGCCTTTGGGGTTTACTCAAAGGCAGGCCTTTTCCCCACATGCTCTGCCTCTCCAAACTCAGCTTAGAAAGTCCAGAACACAAAGTCCAGCATCCTCTTTTTTCTTCAGCTTCAAACTCCTCCTCCTCTCTGAGAAAGCATCTCCATCAGTAGCAAATTCCAGCTGGGTGCATCAGAGAGAAAGGTTCCTTCCCTTCTAACACTGTCTCCAGTCCAGCAGAGCATTTTGTCATTTTATCATGTAATAACGTGAAGGACTTGGATCTTCAATTTGCTATTTTTCTTCTGCCTTCTCAATGCCTTCTTTGCCTTTTTGTATCATGCCACTGTAAGCCATCATTTTAAACAGAAAACTGCCTCAAATGCATTGGCAGAAAGGTGGTATAGAAATATAGCAAATTAACAAAGACGTACAACTTTTAACGGGGGGGGGGGATAAATTTAGGGTTTCATGACAATTCCCTCTTAAAACCTCATTCCCTTTCTTCTGTTCAAATATTTAAGCCTGTAGAGCTTGGCTGTTGGATCTCTTTCAGCCCAAGAGCCCAAATTCCACTTTGAAGAAGCTCTTGGAGACCACATTCCAGCAGTGGGTGGGCCAAAGGCAAAATGGAGCAGGTCCAAAATACAAGAAAGGCCAGCTTATTTTAGCTTAAAGCTCCTACTGGGCCTGTTCACACAACACGCTAAACCATGGTTGGGCCGCTAACCCTTTTGCAGTAAACGCAGTGTGTTTAAACCATGGTTATATAGCCACTATGGTTTGGAATGGTTCACCCGACACGCTAAGTCATGGGTTCGCATGATATGCTAAGCCATAATGGCCCCGTTCAGACAACACGCTAAACCATGCTGCTTAACCACAAAATGGTTAATGGAATGCATTCCGTTAACCATTTTATGGTTAAGCAGCATGGTTTAGCGTGTTGTCTGAACGGGGCCAATGTCTAGCTCAACATGCTTAACTATTGTGGCTTAGCATGTCATCTGAACAGGGTCACTGCTAGTAATTAAGTTTTAGGAGAGGGATTTCAACCTGTTTTGGTTAGGGAGAAAAACATGCGAAAGCATCTGAAGGCCTAGAGCAATTTCCTAGTCTCCACGTCCCAGATTTCTGGGCTTCTGAAGCTCCTGCTGTACACAGACACCTATAAGAAGCCAGAGGGCTATCCCATTTGCTCCTTCACCTACGTTCCTTGGCCTCTGGCCTCATCTTCTTTGTCAACAGTGCACCCTCTGCTTATTTGATTATTTTGATACATTTTTTCAGCAAGAGACTTGCCTGTAATGTTTCATAGAATCATAGAATAGTAGAGTTGGAAGGGACCTATAAGGCCATTGAGTCCAACACCTTGCTCAATGCAGGAATTCACCTTAAAGCATCCCTGACAGGCGGCTGTCCAGCTGCCTCTTGAATGCTTCTCGTGTGGGAGACCCCACAACCTCCCTAGGCAATTGGTTCCATTGTCATACTACTCTTACAGTCAGGAAGTTTTTCCTGATGTCCAGCTGGAATCTGGCTTCCTGTCACTTGAGCCCGTTATTCCGTGTCCTGCACTCTGGGATGATGGAGAAGAGATCCTGGCCCTCCTGTGTGTGACGACCTTTCACATATTTGAACACTGCTATTATGTCTCCCCTCTGCCCTCTCTTCTCCAGGCTAAACATGGCTACTTCTTTCAGTCTCTCCTCTTAGGGCTTTGTTTCCAGATCACTGATCATCCCCTTTTTGTACAGTGGTGGTGGTGGTTTTTTATCTGAGTGAATAAACAGAACCTTTCCAAAAAAATAATTTTGTTTGACTTTTAACTTTTGCTTTTTTGTGCATCCTATCCTCCCCCTCCCACCTCCAAAACCAGCCAGTCCTCCAGGGAAACAAAGGCAGCTTCTCATGTTCTTCAGATGACCTGGAGTTACAAAGAGCTACGGAACATTTTGCAGAAGGAAGGCTGGAATAAATCCCATTTCCAGGTGAAGACCATGCAGGGTTCTAATCAAGAATCGCAGTGAGAGCAAATGGGAATTCAGCTTAGGGATGGGTGAAAGATTTGTTCAGTTTGCATTTCAGTGCAAATGTACCAAATTAACGTTTCCCAGACCTAAACACGGAACATGATTTGCAACTGAAATCCATACATTTCCAAAGTTTGTAAAGTGGTTCACCCTCCCTCTCCCACAATGCATAAGAGGGGTTTTTTTAAAAAAAAATGAGCACAAATGCATTTCCAATGGGGAAAATGTCTATATTTGCCAATGCGCACACAAAATGAGTACATTTGGAGGGAATGCATGCAAAAAAATACATTCGAATTTTGTGCCACCGTAAGAAAAATCGTATCCAGTCCAAAGCAGGATTAGGATGGAACAAACATATCAGTGGAAAAATAGAAACCTGAGCAGAATCTAGCTTTCTTTCTTTCTTTATTTATTTATTTATTACATTTTTATGCCGCCCAATAGCCGAAGCTCTCTGGGCGGTTCACTGAGCTTGACAGTTTCACCCATGCTAGCTTAGCTTAAATTATTTTGGCTTCCATAAGGTTAAAGGTACAAACAGAAAGACAGAGTGGTGTTAAATTTGCCCCAAACTAAATAAACCCCAAATATAGTAAGGAAACCCAGATTTGGTTATACAGAACCAATTATGTATATCTGTTTATAGTGTTGCATGTTAGGAGTGGAGGCACTATTACTGCCTCATGGGGAAATGGCATGGAAATTGGGGTTAGGTAGGCTAGACGGATTTGAGAAGGCAAGGAACAATTGGCACAGACAGTGTATAATTTTTTATATTACACATTTAAACTTTTATATCCCACCATTCCATTAAAGTAATGCATAACACTGGAATCCTATATGTTTCTGCTCAGAAGTAAGCCCCACTGAATTCAAAGATTCCAGCCTGCGCTAGCTTATACAGCTCCCTTTATTTATTTATTTATTTATTTATTACATTTATATACCTCCCCATAGCTGAAGCTGTCTGGGTGGTTTACAACTCATGAAGGGCCTTTAATAGTGAACTCTTGTGGTGAGTGCCGACAAAACTGGAGGACGAGCATGGCCCCTGAGAAATAAAAAGGTAGTGTCTGCATGCTTGGGGAATAAATGTTTCCCCCCTTCCACCGAAAACAAAGAGGCAAAAGTCTTAAAACCAGCCCAGTGAGGGTTTAGCATGCTTAATAGCCATGGGATATTGTGTACTGGTTAGAAAAGAAAAATAGAGAACTGAGAAACAGGTATGTTCAAAGACAAAGCATCCTGAAGGTGGGCATGGCTGAGTGGAATACTGCACAGGAGCAATCCTGCTAGGAGGAGAGGATACGCTGCAACATTTTGTTGCAGGTCCCATTTGTCAATTCCTAAAAACAATACTAAGGCATCACACCAGCCCAAATGGCTGTTATGGGGACCAGGTCTGAGTTGGTGAAACAATTGTCCAGAAGCACAACTGCTTAGTAAGTAATTTTAGACACGATTCACAAACATTTGTTGCTATGACACAACTCCTCAGTTCTCCAGACCCAATACGACCATAACGTGCAGACACACACAAACACACACACACCACTGGAGAAATGAGGTTGTGCAAACTTTTTGCTGAGTTATCACCATACTAAAAATAGGAATTAGAGCACAGAGCAGTTTCCTTTGAATGAGTGTTTCATGATAACTTTTAAAAGCCGATTTTAAAGTTGCTGACTCCAGCGTTTTCATTTCCCCCCCCCTTTCTGTTCTAGTCTGCATCTGCTACTCCGAAGGGATCCAAAGGTACCTCTTGCAAATCCGGCTATGATGACAGCACTCTGCCTCTTGTGGATAAAAGTCAAGGTCTGTGCCCGTCCCAGAGGTGTCGTTTTGGCCTGGGCCAAACTAGACATCATGTTAATCACAAGATCATCCATTGAGTATTTCTCAAATTTAGCAGTTGCGAAAGCCCACTGAGATTGTAACCACTGTAGGGGTGGCTGATTAAATGCTCCCTCCCTCCACACTGTGGCCTCAATGAAGATCATATGCAACCCCCCCCCCCATGGCTGCTGTTTAGTAAAGCATTGAAGGGCCAGACACGTGATTAACATCATATCGAGATCGGCCCTTAAAATGCAGCATACTCTGCTTATGCTACGGATAGCCATTTTGGATGCCGTGCAGTGAGACTGTTTCCCTAGCTCTGCAGTGCCAATCAACTAGTAAAAGCATTATAGAGCATGCTTTGAATGCTTCACAAACTGGCTCTTTCAGTCATCCTAACTGTAGCCCTGTAGGGTAGGGCAGTACTGTTCTCAAGCCAGATTTAGGGGTAATGATTCAACATGTGGAGGCTAAGATGAGGTTTGAGCTAGGGATTTCCTGATTTACAGCTCATACTTTTAGCTAATTCAAGGGCTAACATGAAAGTTTTTTTAAAAAATATATCTTTTTTGATTCAAACATGGGAGCTCCAGGGTTATCTGATAGCGGGTCCCCTACACACCTTTTCTGGTTATTTTGGCAGTCCTCACAGTATCAGCAATCGCACTTTTGAGAATCTTGGCAGCTGTTGGGCACACTTTAAAAAAAAAAAAAAACACACCACACTTCAAATCAAGTACAGGAAGCGTTGACCTTGCTCTGAATTGGCTTCGTAATGATGCCATCGTCATAGCAATCAGACCACAGGATGAGAGCATTGCCCTTGCTCTGAATTAGCTTCATAATGATGCCATTGTCATAGCAATCAGACCACAGGATGAGAGCATTGCCCTTGCTCTGAATTAGCTTCATAATGATGTCGTCATAATAGCAATATGTTTCCTGACCTTGCTCTGGAGCCTGACATTTTTGCTTTGTTTTAAATAGCAACAGCCAGCGGATCAGACTCCCAGGAGATGATTGTGTGTCACTAGCAAATTCATTTCATACTCCCCTGCACCCTCCCCCTCCCCCTTATGCACACACACTCAAAATTACCAAAATGCCTCACCAAAGTTGGCAGGATGTCAATATTGCAGTGCAAGTAGAGAAAGAGGGCATTTTGGCTCAACCAGCAAATTCTGCCCAATGTAGCGTCTCAAGAGTGCCTCATGCCCTCCACATTTTGACTCACCAGACCCTAAACATTTGCTTCAATACCCCTTCTGTCCGTTCAGCAAAACTCTGTATCCTTCCATTCCTTCGCTAATCCTGCTTTAGCCCAGTTCTCTCACAGACTGACGTTTTCCGTTCTTCTCTTCCACAGATAATGAGAAGTCTGGAAGTCGGGATATGATTCCTATGGATGAACTTGGGCCAGGTACAGATGCAGTTATGGTTCAACCGCCCCTGTCTTTTTCAATAGCGAACCCTGTCACTCACGGGGGAGCTCAGCCCGTTGACAGGGAGAAGCTCTTTCGAGCGTGTACCAAGTTGACATTTAGAGCAGAACTTTCCTTTGCAAAAGATCAATAGTCTTTTGACAGCGCAATCCTCTACATGTCTACTCAGAAGAAAAGCTCGTTGAGTTTGGTGGGGCAGACCCCCGGATGAGTGGGTATAGGATTGCAGTCTGGGTGTGTTTGTGTGCGTGTCCATGTCCATATATAAAATATACAGCAATGGATGGATGACATTTGTCAGTAACGCATAGTTATTTAATGGCGGTCGTACAGCCAGTTGCCCCAGCTTGTGGGGATTCACATGTTTGAATGCTCTCCATGAAGCACCATCATTGTAAGGCAGCCTTCCCCCAAACCAGCACCTTCCAGTTATGCAGGATTACAATTCCCATTATCCCCAGCCAGCTACCAGGCAAGAGAAGGCTGTTCTAGAGGCATTCAGAGAGGTGGGGGCTGAGAAGAACACTGCCGCACATGTGTGGTGGCCATGATACAGTTTTGAAAGCTAAAAAGAGAGAGTGAACCTCTTGAGTGCTGCGGTGAGCTCAAATATGTTGGCACCGGGGGCAGCATTTTGACCCCGCCCCTTCTGTCTTGAGACCCGCCCACTATTGGAACGCATCCCTCAAGAGTTTCTCTGGAATTGAATTTGGCCCCTGGCCTGAAAGGAGGCCAGGGGGCAAATTCATCCTCCCACCCACCCACACACATACACACACCTAGAGCTATGGGGAAGGGGCTGTAACTTAGTGGTGCAGCAAATCCATAGGATGCAGAAGGTCCCATTTTCATTCCCCAGATAGGACTAGGAAAGACTCCTGTCTGAAACCTTACACGGTCAGCCTGTGGAGCTGGATGACCCAATTCATGATAAGGCGGGTTCCTAAGTTCCTCTTCAACTTGTGATTATTCAAGTGTCCTATTTCTGTGTCAAATCAGCCCATGCGAGGCGAGAGTGAAGATGAGTAGGCAAATCCTGCCCCATCACTGTTCTCATCACTTCCATGAGTTGGGGTGTGTGTGGTCATCCTCTCCAGCAGGGAGCCTTCTTGGCCCACGTCAACTCCTTGAGCAGCTTAGAACCCTGGAAAAATCAGGGTTCCACATCATGCAGGGAAGTTACAATGTTTAAATGGATACTGTTTTATACTGTCGTTTTTATATTTTTGATGGGTTTTAAATTTTGTATACTTTTTAATGCCCACTGTTTTTAACTTTTGTAAACCGCCCAGAGAGCTTCGGCTGTGGGGCAGTATATAAACGTAATAATAACTATTACACAAGTAGGAAAGACTCCCTGCTGCAGACATTTGCCTCCAGCTGGTGTAAAGAGATGAAGGCAGCAGCAACGGACGGATGGAGCTAGCTCTCCAGTCCTTGATCTCACCGCTTCCATGTTGATGCCGTGGTTGCTAAACCCAATGCCTAGGCCACGTGCACAACCACTTTCAGCCCCAGGACCTGGATTGCATTCCAGAGAAATTTTGGGGGTCTGCATCCTCACGGTATGGAAGGCTGAAAGAGCGGGGCCAAAAATGCCCAAGATGGCGGCATATTTTCACTCACAGCTCTCACTGCCAGTGACTAAGCCAGAAGAGAACCTTTTAGGACAACTACACAATAGCTGGGGAAACACCCTACAAAGGGTGGGGAAAGGGGAGGAGCCAGGAGAAAGGGGCGTGGCCATCTGGGGAATTCCAGGGGGTGCGGATTTGAGCTGCTTGCTCCACATTGGCGCGTGGAATTGACGGCCGTGAAAACGGTTAGGTCCAACGTTCTCATTTGTGAGAAAGGAGGCTGCCTACCTTTTTTAAAAAACCAAGTCCAGCTCCTTTTGAAAGCGAAAATAGTAATGGCGCTATAGGGAAAGAGAGAGAAAGGGAAGAGAAGAAATCGTGGCGTTGCTTTTCAGATCCCTCACTTCAAACGCTCCAGCCAGCGTGAATAAGCTGTCGATGTGTTCCTTGCTGAAGGGAAAGCTGCAGCAGGCATCCTCTCAGCGGGAAGGGAGTAGCTTCAAATGGGAACACACTACAAGGTGGCCATGTATTAACCGTTTTGGCAGCGCAAAGCTGAAGAGCAGGAGCTCAATGGCTGGAAGATATAATTAGCTACGTATTTAGAGTGAAAAGGTTCGCCGTTGCTTTGTGCACATTGCAGGTTTAAGAAAGACTTTTCGGGGGAAACCTGGAAGGAAACAGGATTCCTAATGGGGCAGCTGCAGACGTTCATTAAGCGTCAGAGGAAAGACGTCTGTGTCCTGTCCTAGCTCAGCATAGGCCTCCCAGGGGAGACTGGGGTGTTGTGGTGGTAGTGCCTGGGAAGGCTGGAGCACATCCTTGAAAGCAGGCTCATGTCCGATGAGGCAACATCTCATCCAGTAAGGCAAGTTCCCGATTGGATTACTGCAACGCGCTCTACGTGGGGCTGCCTTTGAAGAGTGTTCGGAAACTCCAGCTGGTTCAAAGAGCTGCGGCCAGATTGTTGACCGGGGCTTGTTACAGGGAGCAGACAAGTCCCCTGTTAAAACAGCTCCACTGGCTTCCAGTCTGTTTCCGGGCACAATTTAAAGTGCTGGTTATGACCTATAAAGCTCTATATGGTTCGCATCCAGGTTATTTGAAAGAACGTATTCTCCCTTATGAGCCTGCCCGTGCTTTGAGATCTTCTGGAGAAGCCCTTCTTTCAGTCCTACCATCTTCACAGGCACGCTTGGTGGGAACATGGGAGAGGGCCTTCTCGGTGGCTGCTCCGGTGCTCTGGAACTCTCTTCCCGGGGAAGCTAGGCTGGCTCCCTCCTTGATGGGCTTTCGGAAGCAAGCTAAAACTTTTTTGTTCAAGCAGGCCTTTGGAGAATCATCCAGCCCTCCATCTATGTCAATGTCTTATAATTTTGTTGTGTATTTTTTAATTGTTTATGGTTTTGTTTCCCTCCCCTCCCCCATGTATATTTTAAACTTTGTAAGGCCGCCTTGAGGCCCAGCATTGGGCAAAAGGCAGGATACTAATAATAATAATAATAATAATAATAATAATAATAAGAAGAAGAAGAAGAAGAAGAAGAAGAAGAAGAAGAAGAAGAAGAAGAAGTTCAGGCTAGGCCAGTTTTCCCCAACCTGATGCCTTCCAGAGAGTTGGACCACAACTCCCATCATCCTCAGCTGGCTGAAGATGGTGGGAGTTGTGATCCAAGGCACCAGGTTATGGAAGGTTGGGTTAGGCAATGCAGGCCACCACCAGCCAGACATAGCCTGCCAGGACTCTGGACAGATTACTGGCTGGAACTCACATACACAGAGCTGTTGTCTCAGCAACAAGCAGAGACCTTCTGAAAACTGTGTAGTCTGGACCCGCTGTTTACCCTGCCATCTCTGAGGAGCTGTCTGTGTTTGTTAAAGGGCCATTGCCAGATTCTGCACCCCCTGGCTCCTATGGCAAGGGGGAGATGAGGACTGCAAAAGATAGATGCCCTCTGAGTCTGAGGAGTCTAGTAAAGCCTCATCTACTGGTCTGGAAGGCCCTGAAATGAGCAGAGAATGGTTCACCAGATAACGCGCCCCCTTCTCAAGTCCTCCTGTGAGCCAGACATGGGACTAAGGGCAGAGAACATGACAGGGATGTTCACATCTTGGAGGCTGAATATTGTTTCTAGATGGGATGTTTCTAGGTGGGGAAAGTGTTGCCCCCCCCCCCCCAGATGTTGTTGGACTCCAGTTTTCATCAGGACGAGCCAGCATTGCTAATTGTCTGGGATGACAGAACTTGTAGTCCAACAATATCTGGAGGGACGACAAGTTCCCCACCCCTGACCTAGACCCATTCCCGGGTAACGCTCTCCTTCCAAAATTGGGAGTATCTGGAGAAGGACCTCTGATTAAGTGTTCAAACAATTAACAGGTCCATAGAGGAGCAGGAGATCTTTGAGATGTTCCGTCTGAGAATGCTCAGAGCAGTGGAGGGTGGTGGCTCCAATTTCAGTGGAGCTGTGAATCTCTTCTGTTGTTTTTTAGTGAGAACCAACTAGAACAATAAAGGCGCTATCCAAGGTGCTGAACCCTACCTCCAGGCCTGGTTCAGCACCTTGCAGAACTTCTTTAGATTCTGGCTAGTTCTGTCTAAAACCAAGGATGGATTCACAGCACCTCTGAAATTGGAGCCACGCATCTCCCAGACCTAGAAGGTCACTGTTCTTTCGCCAGATGACGTGCTGCCATGTGGGCTGCAGGGAGAGCGGTGCACAGATGGTGAAAAGGCAGCTTTGTGTCCATCATCTACTCAGGCCAGCCAGAAACCATGTTGTTTTGGGTGGAGGCTGAAGACTTGGGGCTGTTTTTCACAAATCAGAACAGGCACTCTTTTAATAGCGCACTGCATCTGATGCGGTGGCACCTTCTCTTATGGCTCGTGTTATTCCTCTGCAGACGGCTACTCCACCATCGATCACCGGGACAAGGAGCGGAAATACAAGGCCAATGACAACATGGGGGATGCATCAGAGAAAGAACCACTGAAGGTAAGCGTGGTGCCTTCAGAGTCACCCCTCTGGTGTTTTCCCACCCCCTTTTGATTTCCATGGCTCAGGGTAGGTTAAACAGGCCAGGCCGGTGCTTCCTGCATGGGAAGACGTGGAGTGAGCTAAAGGAGGAGGACCATCTCTCCGTTAGATGGGCCCCTGGGCCAAATGCACCCTTTAGTAGGCCTTTGGGGACTTCACTTGGTAGTGGGTGGTGGCCAACACTGTTGGCAGCAGCATTGGAGGGCTGAGGGCTGCCTTTTTAATTTCCTGCAATGCCCCTGAACTCAATTCCAGGGGCACTGTGGGAAATGAAGAAGGCAGCTTGACTCCCCCGCCTGGTGCTGCTCAGAGCACTGACTGTACGAACAAAAGCAAAAGGCCCGTTGTCAGCGGTGGGCCCTGCAAGGGTGCTGCCTGTGCATACTGGCTGCTGGCGACGGCCCTAGCAGGGAAGACTTCCAGGCAGTGCCTTTCTCTGGGCGTAGACGTTTTCTCAAGAGGCTCCTCTTCCCCGTCACTGTTTTTGAGCCTCTCTTCACCAGATTACTCCCTGCTCCCTTTGTGCCTTCTCCTGCCTCTCCACGCCTCCCTGAAGATCTGCAGCAGCTGGCAGCATGAGACCACTTTGTAGCTTTGACTCTCTGTTGGTTCCGAGTAATCATACCCCTTGAGGTGTATGCCAGCTTTCCCAAACCTGGTCATCTCCCACCTCCCCGCCCTGATGTGTTGGTCTACAATTCCCATAATCCCAGGGATTATGGGAATTGCAGTCCAGCACATCTGGAGGGGACATCTGGCTTGGGAAGGCTGGTATATACAGTAAGATCCAGGAGTGTCTGCGTGGGGGTGTTGGACGTCCCCAACACCTAACAGCTCTTTGTATACGGGGTCCACATTTCTTTTATTTTGTTTTGTCGCTTTCAGTTCCTCCATCTAGAAACCAAGCCCAACCTTAAAGTCTATAACTGTGCAGGAGACTTTGTTCTGAGAATAGTCACGTCAAGCTCCTCTGCTCCCTTGGGGCTTTCATGGTGAGAAGAATCAGAAGGTGTGCAAGTGTCTGTGCGGTATCGTGTGTGTGTTCAGCAGCGCAGACTTGCTCAGACATGTTCCTAGTCCACGTGAGCACTCCCCCAGTATATGCAACAAATTTGTAGGGAGAAAGTAGATTTCCCATTAAGCCGGTGGCGAAGGACACATCCTTGATTCCCACTTCCTTGATTCTGCACAGTAATGCCCAACTGGGTCCATGGGAAAATAGAGAATAATTTGTGCAGCATCCACAGTGCATGGTGGTCCTGTGTTGGTCTGTGTCAGACATCTGATCTGGTGGGAAGCCAGGTGAGGCTGAGCCCCACATATTGGGGTTGCAGGGATCAAGGACATCTGTCAAGGTGTAGCTATAGGAGGTAAGCCAGGGAAACAGGCCAGGAACTGAGCCATGGAGTCTGAGAAAATGGACAAAGCCAGGAGTCATAGCCGAGGCAACCTTGTGCCTTCCAGATGCTTTGGACTGCAACTCCCATCATCCGCGACCATGCCATCCGGGGCTTATCGGAGTTGCAGTCCAAAACCTGGGGGAGAGCAAGGAAGTGATGCTCTTGCAAAAGCCCAAGCCAAAACAGGAAGCCCTTCAGAGTACTTCCTGGACAAAAAGTCCAGAACCTGGGAATACTTCCCTGCCCAAGTGGGCCTTCCCATGTAGGTATCTGTTCGACCAGTTCCTTTTGTCCTCTTCAAGATGGTTACATTTGGACATTCTTTCTGTCCTTACGGTTTGGAATGACCACCCTCTTTGGGGGACTTTTGTTTTCAGTGTGTAAACCTTGATTTATCTCAGCAACCCTATCAGAAACATTTTGTTCATCTGCCTTCCCTATGAGGGAAGATTACAACAGCTGGATTGTTTAGCTTGGAGAAAGGGCGAGTAAAGGGAGACATGATAGAGATGTACATAATTATTATGCCTAGTGTAGAGGAAGTGGATTGGGAGATGTTGTTTTTCTCCCTCTCTCTTAAGACTAGAACCCAATGGTGTCATCCCATGAATCTGATTGGTGGGACATTCAGGACAGACAAAAGGAAGGACTTCTTCACACAGTATGTCAGCCTCGTGTGGCGCAGAGCGGTAAAGCAGCAGTTTCTGCAGCTGAAACTCTCCCCACGGCCTGAGTTCGATCCCAGCAGAAGCTGGTTCTCAGACAGCCGGCTCGGGTCGACTCAGCCTTCCATCCTCCCAAGGTCGGTAAAATGAGTACCCAGTTAGCTGGGAGAAAGGTAATAATGGCCGGGGAAGGCAACGGCAAACCACCCCACTATAAGGCCTGCAAGAAAACGTCAGCGAAAGCTGGCGTCCCTCCATGAGTCAGTAATGACTCAGTGCTTGCACGAGAGGTTCCTTTCCTTTCTTCACACAGTGCACTGTTAAACTATGGAATTCCCTACCACAAGATGTAGTGATGGTCACTAATTTGGACGGCTTTAAAAGGGGATTAGATAAATTCATGGAGGAGAAGGCTACTAGTCCTCATGGCTGTACGCTACCTTCAGTATCAGAGGCAGTAAGCCTATGTACACCAGTTTCTGAGGAACATGTGCTGTGGGTTTCCCATCAACAGCTGGTGTGAACAGAATGCAGTATAAGATGGACCCTGCCTGCCTCATTAATTAATGTAATCCATTGATTTGCAAGCACACTTCCAGCAGAAAATAAAACTGGATGCTTCATTTAGCTGTGCCCAAGAGTTTTGATGCGCTGGCATGATTGAGAAGCACCCTGCCCTCTTTACCCCCTGCTCTGCTTTCGCCAACCTAGTTGCCATCGAGATGGCTTAGATTACAACTCCCATCATCATACCCTGACCATGAGAGTGAAACACTGCGATGCTGTTTGGATGACACGCTAATCAATTTGAGCATTTTGAGCTAAACATGATGGTGTAGTGTGCCATGTGCATCACGACTTAACGTGTCATGTGAACTATTCCTAACTATGGTGGCTACATAACCATGGTTCCAACATGCTCACTAACCATTTGCTGCAAAAAGGGTTGGCAGCCTAACCATGGCTTAGCCCACATGTTGTCTGAACGGGCCCAGTGTGTGTGATTTGTGATTGCACTCTTGATTGTATAAGTTCCCCCCCCCTCCTGTGTTGTATAGCTCATGCACATGCACATGGTGAAAAGCTTTATGGGTAGGGATCATTGTACATTGCCAGATTGGTCTGAAGGCACATGACACAAGTCTGTTGGAGCTAAATATTTATTTATTATTTATTTATTTATTTATTTATTTATTTATTATTTACAATATTTATATTCCATTCCCTTTCCGAGGATTTTAGAGCAGTGAACAAATGGGATGAAAGAATAAGAACAGAATATAAACATCATTAAAATTACATTTTAAAAGAAACAGGTACAGATTGAACCACAGGCGGTCATTCTGAGAAAGCTTCTTGGAACAATAATGATTTCGGGAGGCGCCAAATGCAATATAACATTGGCACCTGCTTGACGTGCAATGGCAGGAAATTCAATAAGAAGCAGGCCACCACACTGAAGGCTCTTCTCCTGGTGGTCTCCAATTCGTCAGTAGGCCCATTTGGAACTACCACGACCATGTCCTCAGATGACCTCAGTGGCCGGGTAGGTTGATGAAGGAGAAGGTGCTCTCTCTGGTATGCTAGTCTGAAGTTGTTTAGGGCTTTGTACACTAGTAACAAAACTTTAAACTCAGCCCGGTGGCAAATAGGCAGCCAGTGCAGTTCTGGATCTGAGCACTGCCTGGCCAAGAGATCACCTGGGAACTATACGTAAACTAGGGATGTCTGTAACTGAGAAACCCCTCTCCTTTTTCACTCGGCGGAGATCTGCAGCATGTACGACTCATGTATGAGATAGGTTTGCCTCCTGTGGAACCATTGATTTCAAGCCCAAATGTAGACCTGGTGCCCTCATCTCTCAAGGGCTCAGTGATCTTATCTGGCTGCACCAGGCAGCACTGGGCAGTTGGGCCAAATCACCCTATAGATTTCTCACAATGATCCACCATGATGCTATGTTGAGGGCGCTGTGGTAATTTAAGAGACTAGCTAGACGTAGTCTCCTGTTGCTCTGTGGAGTGCCGGGTCAGAAAAAAGAAGGTTTAAGGGATCCCCCTTCCCGCTAAGGATGGGGGAGGTGTTGTTTCACTGCACATTTTAAAGAAAATTTACTTAATTTTCCACTTTCAAACCAATATGCGACCCAAAACTCAGCTAAGCTTTGAATTTCACACTTTTCTGAATTTGGCAGTAGAGTCCTCCAATCAAAAAATCTGTTCAAAATTGTGTACGTTGGGGTACAGTACGTGTTCACAGGAAGTTATATATTGCCTGGCAGCATACGGTCCCTCTTGTATTGAGTGATACGGTCTTCCGCCATGCTGAGAGCCGTGTAGCACATGGCCTCTTGGCATTGTGGGAACTCTCCTTGCATCATGTTCTAGTGACTATAATCCAAATGCTTTAAGAGATGAAACTCCTGTAAGTTGGAGGAAGATGTAAAAAGTAAACCCATGTTCCATTTGTTAGATATTCCAACTTCCACCTAAGTTGGAATATCTAACGATACCTCTTGGGATGCTTCCATTCTTAATGTAGGTAGTTGGTTGTTAGATGTCTTATGCTAAACTAGCATGTTGGTAGATCTCCATATTTTTCCCTAAGGAAACCATTCTTGACCTGAAAATGTGGAATAGCCAAGTTGGCTTTGAGGTATGAGGTCTACTGCCAGCCACAAATCGGCAGTTTTCATTTTATGTTTGTCAGCTGAGTTTTACGAAGACATTAAATTCTACTCACATCAGCAAACCAAAATGGAGGTCATAGAAGCGAACTGAGAACAAGACCTGTCCCTCTTCGACTCTGTCAGTTCCAGTTCAAGCGTTAGATCTTGATCTCAGATACTTGAGATGGAATCACAAAATGCACGAACGGCATCATCTGTAGAGAAGGGTGCGTTTAGATAGCCAGATTTCCACACAGCAATCACGGAATCAAAAGCTGGAGGGTGCTTCCAAACAGATGACTCCTGCTGATCCATTAGAAGTGGAATTGCAATTGACTTTCCGCCCTAACTGGGGGATATTAGACATTTTCTGTGTGTACATCTCATTATGTCACATCCATGCTGATATATTAATACACTTAGGTGAGGCTATTGTGATGGACTTCGGACAAGCTGGCCACAGCAGCTATGGGAACCCGAAATAGTGCACCACTCTCCCAAGGCTACGTGTGTGTTGATTTCCGGAGGTTGTTGCCCATTGGCTTGGCTGCTCTGAGAGCCAAATGTTGTGAAGTACAGTTGCATTGTCGCGTCCAGCGCAGTCTGCTTGGCGCTCACAGGCCTGTTACACACATTGTTATTGGAGTTTGCAATGAAGCACGCCTTTTGCTGAATCTCTCTCTCTCTCTCTCTCTCTCTCTCTCTCTCTCTCTCTCTCTTTCCCTCTCTCTGTGTGTGCACTAATGCTTCCTTGCAAGCCTTTTGAACTGGCTGGTTTGTCTGTTTGATTAATCTGCTGTGTTTTGCCTTTCCAACGCCTCGCCCTGTTTGCTGCAGAATGACACAAATAGGAAAACCATTCACAGGAGTAACAGGGCTTCGGTGACTCTACTGGATGCCTGTGAAGTTAAACCCCAACCTGTTGACTCCTGGGTCTAATTTGCATGCATGGTAGGTCCTCTTTCACGGTAATTGGTGCTCGCGATTAACTTGTCTCGTTTGTGCATGACCTTGTATCACTGCATCTTCTCTCCTGATTCCTCAGCAGGCAGAGGGATTGGCTTTTGTGAGTCCTCTTTCATATATGTTTCACTTGGCACCTTTTGAACAACAAAATGCAGGGAGTAGCATTTGCAGAGCACTGAACTCTTCGGGACAGGCGGGAAGTGGCTCCAAAACTCAGTTTATGCTCCTCCTCCTCACCGTCTACCCTTGTTCCTCAAGTCTAGGGATGTCCGTCACCGGGAAATCTCACCCTTTTTGAGTTCGCTGGACTTCCTCAGCGGACCCGGCTTAGCTTGCCTTTAATAGCCAAGGGAATTTCCCCTAGATTCTGGGGACCTTTTCCGTAAGTTTTTTATTTGCGAAAATACACTGTGCAAATCGCAGTTGCAGCTTGCGTAATGTGCATAAATTTCAGCCGCAGTTTGCGTAATTATGCAAATAGCACAAATGGTAGCTGCAATTCGTATGAACTTCTATTTCCAGATTTTTTAGGGGGGAAAGGAAAGGAAAGGAAAAGAAATCCACTACCTGGCCTGACTCGCTATCGCCATATAAATATAGTTGTTTTTTTAAATAAATAAATAAATGAAGAACTGGGTCCCCCAATGCACGAGTGGACAAGATGTGGCTCCTGGGTCTGTAATGGTTGTGGCTCTCCAGCCTTACTCATCACCTGGTCCTGGTTCTTTTTGTTGGATGTGAACCTGGGGTCTTGTGTTTGCAATTAGGTGCTCTGCCACTGAACTACGGTCCCTCCTCCAGGGAGATGGAACTTGTGGATTTCATGAAGGGCTCCCGTACCTTTCCTCACCATAATTTGATGGCTGCCAGTAGGTGGTAACTCAGTGAACTCATAGCCCTGTAGACCATCAAGCCAGTGGTCTCGTTACTGGCCTGTCCAACTCTCGCAGATCAATTTCTTGCTCCGCTCCCAACCTCTTGGGATCATTTTCTTCCCTGGCGGCTTATTTTCTTCCACGTCGACCTCCTACACCTTCTGTTTGAGCCACACTTGCTGCAGATGGTTTGTCGTCTAGTTCTGTGCTCAGCTCAGTTCAGTTTCCATTTTAGAATTCACCGCTGTCTGTCAGAGAGGCTGCCGTGTAGGGTAGCACAAAGCTCAGTGTCCCAGGCCGTTGGGGAATGAAGCCATCTTAGCAGCCTTGATGTAACAGCGCAGCTCAGTTTTTCCTATCTGTGCAGTCTCAATCAGCAATGGTTTAAGCATTGCTTGAGAAGAGTCGTCTACTACTAGTACATTTATTTATTTATTGTATTTTTATCCTGCTCCTTAGCCAAAAAGGGCTCCCGGAGCAGCTTACAATCAATCAGCAAAGGGGTCAGTCCCTGCCCTCAGGCTTACAATCTAAAACAGACATGACACACAAGGAAAAGGCGATGGGGAGGGAAAAGGGAAAAAATGTTATATACTGACTGCAGGGCTGGTAGGATAGCCCTGCTCCCACCTCCTATTCCCAAGGAGGGGCCAACAGGAGCAGGCCCTGATGTTTGTCTGCCTCCTGCTGTCTCCCAACAACCATGCATTGCAAGAGAGGCATCTCGATCTATGACCATTCTTTCTATGCATTTGAGGATGGAAATCCTACCAAGGCAGCTTACAGGTAACCCAGAAATAATGCAATCACAATAAACGATAGGCAGTATTCAAGTGGACATTAGCGCTAATATAAATTACATTGCGCTAGTGTAAGGGATCACTAGCACACCACACCCATAGCTAACACTATTCGCATTGCACTGGGGGGTCCTTTATGCTAGTGAAACATAGTTTACGTTCACGGTAGCGTCTGATTGGATAGTGCCAATATTAACCTTTCTTTTTTTAAAAAAACAAATAAATTAATAAAATGAAACGTCATCAAGAGCCTTCCTTCAGGGCAGCTGTTGGAAGATGGCCCCAGGATGGAGAGAATCCAGCAGGAACAGGAGCTGGTATCTGGTGTCATCTGTCTCTCCTGGAATTCTTCCACAGGGTGTCCATCACTGGGAAATCCAGTTTGTTTTTGGTTTGACGGAGTTCCATAGCATGTTCAACTCACTTTGCATCTGCGAGCTGAGCAGGAACAGCCTGCATTTGTATGTGGGGGAGAGGGGGGATGCATATTTTGTGCACATTTTTTTATGGTTCTACAACTTGCACGTATTTCCAAGGAATTTGTGCAAATTCGGGTGTAATTTGCACAGATTGCAAAACTTCCCCCTCTCCAAAAGTGCAAAATCCCCCCAAATCCACAAACTGCCTTGCTGCATATCAAGGCGCGCTCTGCAGAAGGAAATGAAACGATGTCTGGTGGGTGGTGAGCCTAGGAAATCTCTAGCTCCATTGGATTTCTCCAACACCCCTACAGGGCAGTGGATGGTAGATGGCCCTGTGGGTGGTTGTGAGGACAAGGCGAGTCCAACTGGAGCAGATCCTGAGGTCACCTCTGCCTGCTTCTCACCGATGGAATTCTGGGTTACAAGTTCCAGCTCTTCCCTTACAAATGCCCATTGAATCCTGGAACAGAATTGTAGGCACAGGGCCTCTATTGAGGCATTCAAACGAACACACGTGGGCCAGGAGAAAGCCTCCCCACACACCAAGCCTTAATTCTTGTGTAAATGGGGTCTTTATGGTTTGGGTCCAGGTTACCTGTGGAATCGCCTTCTCCCATACAGTCCGCCCCTCACACTCAGGTCCTCTGGGGTGAACTGACTTCAGTCAGCTAAAACTAGGCTGACATCAGTTTCCCAGAGGACCTTTTCTTCTGTCGCCGCCAGATTGTGGAACGGCCTGCCGGAGGAGATTCGTAAAATTAACTCTCTGTGTGATTTTAAGGCAGCTTTAAAGACTAGCCTTTTCCGGCAGGCCTATCCAGATCAATGTTAAATTATGATTTTTTAAGATGTATTGATTCCTGTTCTAATGTTGTTCCCCTCCTCGATCCAAAGGGAGAGGCGGGTAAGAAATAAATTATTATTATTATTATTATTATTATTATTATTATTATTATTATTATTATTAGAACTCATTTATGCAGTGGGGGCTGCCAGGCACTTGTTGAGTTGCACAGGTGCTCAACATGTGGATTTGTGAATGCCCAACAGGTACCCGACTGGATCTGGGGATGGGGGTCAGATACGGGGGTGGGGTGTCCGTCAGACTCCGAGACAGGGTCAGGCATCCACGACACCTCTAGTCATTGCTTTATGAAGGAAAAGACCCTACTGTTGATGGAGAGGCTGTGCAACTCGCACTGATTCTGCCCCCACCCCCCATTGCAAAAGTTGCCTTGCCAGCCTCATTCTCTGTATTAATCAGCTTTGACTCTTCTTTTTTCAGGGCTAAAGTCCAGCTGCTTGTTTTATTATTATGAGTACGATTATTATTATTTTCCTCAACTAAACGAAGAATCAACACACTGGATCTCATTAACCATCACTGCCATTCAGATTCAGAGGGCCGTGGCGTTTGCATCGATGGAGGGCTGCAGAATTCTGTGAGGGCAGGTGCCGGGTGCCGGACCATCAGCCAATCCTGGAGCAGCATGCCTTACAGCAGGGACCTTTCTTGCTTTTTAAGAACCAATCACATTCCCCCTCAGCGTCTCCCTGCCCTCTCACCTTCCTGCAGGAAAAGGCGGGATTAAAAAAAAAAAAAGCCAAGCTTGCGTCGAACAGATTCGGTTCTTAGCTGACTCTTCTTTGTGGATGGTGCCAAGTTAGGAGATGAAGGTCATGAGATGGGGAAGAGAGAGAGAGAGAGAGAAAAAGATTTCACATGCGAAAGAAGAACTACCGAATATTCAAAGTATATCTTAGGTATAGTCATTTTAAAAATAGCACTTTTTTCTTCCTTTTTTCTTTCTTTTTGAACTGTGAATTTTTAAAGAAAAGAATTAGCTTCTTCCTTTTTTTTTTGGTGGCCTATTGAAGTTTTATGCTTTGATCCATGGGAAATGTGGAATTGTTGAGCTGAGTTTGAAGGATTTTGATGAAAGGAGAAAAAGGAGAAGAAAAAAAAAAACGTTGGTTGACTGGCTTGGAAAATTGGAAGCCGAAATTGACGTGGGCTGTATAAGTAGCTTTTAAAGTAAACGATATCACACTGTGCTCTCTATAGTATCGTTGGTGTACAATTCATCTGCCTTTTGACTTCTGTAATGGCGCTGTTTATACTTCCCAAACATATAAACAGTTTGTTCGAGGTTTTGCTGTCCTCATTCCAAAAAAAGAAAAAAGAAAAAAAAAGAAACAAACAATTTCAACTCAATATGGTTGACTTTCTGTTATTGCTGATGTTCATCGAGAATCCTTCTTGATTTCCAACTTTTCGATGTTGGGTTGACGGCAGTTTGATTTCAGCATCATGGGCAGGTTTTCTCTCCCTGCCGTAGATAGCATTCAGGACTTTTGATTAAGGTGGAATCTTTCCTGTGAGGAAGATGTGCTTAGGATGCATCAGAAATGTCACGCCAATCTGTTATTTTTGCTGGTTAAAAAAATTATAATCGCCCATTGCTGGATTCCATCTATGATTTTTTGTTATGCTGTTAAAAGACTGCTTCAAAGGGAACTGTAAAGTTTTTTTTTTTCCTTAAAGGCACTCATCTGTGGATAATTTAGAGTGTAACCCTATACCCACTTACCTGGGAGTAAGCCCCATTGAACTCAGTGGGACAATGTCTGAGTAAACATACCTAGGATTGTGCTGTTAGTCTGTAATTAGGGTTGTACACTTAAGGAATAATGACATCCTATTTATGTGCAAAGCCTTATTGAAGATCTCTTTGTCATGTGGGTTGGGGTAAGATGTTTGCCATAGGTGCATATAACCATATTCCTGTCCCCATATACTGTGTACAGTGATGCTTTGTGCTTTAACCACATTAATTTCTTCGGGGTTTGGTCCGTTGTAGACAATGAATGAATGAATGAAAGCAGGAATCTAAATTTCTAATTCAACTTACATTTGCCTTCCCTCTCTCTCTCTCTCTCTCTTTATTTCTCTTGCTCTTTCTTCTTGTGGTTGCTACAATTAGTTGGTTACCATATTCACTTAAAATGGTGTGATTGGAAAGGACATTTCTTTTGTTTAAAATCCAGCAACTTTAATTTTTGGGATCTCAGTGCCTGCTGTTTTCCTTTGTAATTTAAAATGAAATGGGGTGGGGCAGGGTGGGGAGAGAATAAAATAAAACAAACAAAATTACTGTATTAGTTATAAACATTTAACTCTTTTTGTAAAAAAAAAAATTAAATCAAAAATCCATTTAAAAAAAAAAGGGTGTGGGAGGAGTAAAGGAAAAGCAAGCATCAAGAGCTTTGTATCTTCTGGAATATAAAGAAAATAAAATTTGACATGAATTACATATATAAATATATATCTATATCTATATATTGTTGTGCAGAAAATAGGTTGCCAAAACTATGTAAGTAACGTTTGTAGCAGGAAAGCGTTTTGCATTGATTCAGGGAATGACCGGTGCAATTTGGCAGTTTGAATGGTTCAGACACAAGCATATAGAAACACCCGTCCCATTTTCCCCAACCCAGCTCAAGTCATTCTCCTGGGGTTACCTCTGGGTCTTTAAGAAAGCAGAGGAACTTGGGAACAAAGTCGGAATGCGACGACCTATAGGAGGGAGGTCCAAGCTGGCCAAAGATCTCTGATTGGCCGAAAGAGAAACAAACCCCAAGGCAGGTAGATCTACCTGGATTCTAACTGGAACCTTCCTTTACACCTGTGGTCTCAACTGTGAAGAGTTGAAACCGGATCAAGATTTCTCTAACCATGGTGCTCTTTTCATACTTCTACTGCTGATACGTGGAGACCCTTTTAACCGGGCTGTACATTTTTATACCATCTTTAAGAATCTTGTGTAACTCTTTTTTTTTGTATACAAAGGGAATCTCGTTTTGCTTTGTTTAAAAAAACAACCCCCCCCCTATCGTCTGCAAGCTGTAGCAATTTACGTCTGCTCTGTAGTTGATGTGTCAGAGAATGGACTCTGTTATTCTGGCTTTGATTGATGCCCCGGTCCTTTAATCTGTGTTGTTTACCAAAGGACTGGGTAAATAGAAACACCACTAGAGATAAATAACAACAGAAAGCATTTCATCTGGTTCAGTAGTGTTATCGACGAACATGTGGCAACTCTTTTCCACTGACCATCCTGTGGCTCTTGTCCCTTTGAATATTATGAGGCAGGGAGAAACCCTGTCTGAGGTCTAAATGTACCAAAGACCAAGTGCCATGGGGAGATTAATAGGTGGGGGGGAGAGGGGGGAGATGACCAGCACACACAGAAGCATGTGGCAGGTTAGAGGATGGTCACATTCACATTGCAAACTTCTCCAGGATGTTGTGAACAATGTGTGGATCAGGGCTGGCCCTTCCATGAGGCAGAGTGAGGCAGCTGCCTCAGGCGGCAGATTGTGCAGGGGTGGTAAGGTGTTGGAAGACAGACCACCTAGCCTGCCCTGTGCCCCCTAAGCTAGCCTGCTGCCCCTCTGGAGCAGTATCAGCAGCCAGTGTGGAAGAAAGATTCAATTGCCAGTCTGGTCAGTGACTGTACATGAGGGCGGGGAGGCATTGTCTTGTCACTTACCTCAGGCAGCAAAACGGCTTGAGCTGGCCCTGGAGTGGATGCTCAGAAATCGGTGGGGTGGATTCTCACGTGTCAGATTGTGGTGGAGTTTCATTACCCTGGTCTGTTATTGAAAACTCATTGGATTGCGGAACCAGAAGAAATGATATGGCTTTAGCAGATAAGATGCAGTCCTCCATCTGCGTAATTGGTTTAAGTGGCCACGTTTGGCTCTGTTTTCTGTGTTGTCTTGTTGTTCATGCCAGTGATCCACACCTTGCATAGACTGGGTGGGTGGGAGGTTCCCTAGGGAATTACAGTTCCACAAGGGGTTTGGGAATGTATAGAATAATCCTTGAAGCTGTGAGAAAGCATACGAAGTGATGGCCGTGATGGCTGAGGATTGTGGGAGTTTTAGCCCGACACTTCTGGAGGGCACCCTGTTGGGGAAGGTGGCTGTGTTGCCTACGCAGGGTTCCATGAAGCTTTGAGCAGGAGCATTCCTTTATGACTTAGAGCGGCATCAAGGTGGGTGCAGCCCTGCTCATGGTTCTCCCCCCTCCACCTCCACCTGAGACCTACCTTGGGGCAGTGGAAGGAGACGGTGGGGGTGGACACTCACAGTAAAGCTTCCCAGATTTGGGATACTTGCAAGGGCTCAGTCCTTTTTGCAGTGAGCAGTCAACTGCTTCTCCAACCAGATTGTTTCCTCTGGCTGGAAATTGGCTCTTCAGCATTCCTGACCTATAGCCCTTCTCCAAAGGTTGTTGTGCCCCCTCTTTGGGGGGCATGGGCTTCTTCTGGAAATGAACCTTCTCTCTCTCTCTCTCTTTCTCATTCTCTCTCTCCCGTTTAAGCTGATTTCGAAACCCGTTGGACATCGGCGTTGCCGATGGGTTCTTGGGCATCCTAACTTGGATGTAAGACCAGGTCCAAAACGCTCTGTGCAAACTCGCCGCCGATGTTGTAGTTCTGCATCAGAAACCCAACAGCCGCAAAATGGCAGCTGTCTCTATACGGAACCAAAGCCAAGGGCGATTGAAGAGTCCAGCGGTGCTCCGAAAAGGTTCCCCTGTAGCTCAGGAGACGGGCCCCTCTCGCCAGGGACCAAGCTAGCCGCTGCGAGGATGGCTTGCTCTTTTGACCCTGCCGCCAGCCAGCCCTTGCTTGTCCTTCTTGCTTGCAACTGCTAGTTCTGTGTGTCATTTTGGCGTGCCGGAGCTTCTTGTCGCCACGCCCCACCCGTAGTTATAGTTTGTGCGATGTACGCTGACAAAGAGACAACCTTAGCAATGCATGTCAGGGACTGTGAGAGGGAGTCTAGGTAGCTCATCCTTCCAGGCCCTGTCCAGTGACAATCTTACTCTGCTTGTGTAGAACAAGAAGTAGGCATTAATAGGTAAATTGTGGGCTGCTTAGCCAGTGCAGCTGGGGCATTGCTCCTACATCCCTTCCTGTGGGTGATGACGAAAAGAATAACCCCATTCAGGAAGCCCTCCTTGGTCCAAAGCTACCTATTGGTCTTGATTCCTAAAAAAATGGATCTTCCACATTCAGGGGCACGGTATGCCTCTGCTTTCTAGACGCTTGTGGCCCCACAATAAGGCACAACTGTGTGCACTGGGCCCTGTGTTAGCATTCGACTAGGCTGACTTTGGGCCTCCTTCAGCAAGGCAGTTCTTATCGGCCCGTGGCAAAGACTTGAGCTCATGATGGCTTTCTAACAGGGCCCTTCCAGATGGTGCTAAACATCTGTCTTGGAACTTCCATTCCTTTTTGTCTGGACCTGTGAGATTGTTTAGCCTGCTATATGGTCTCTCCTGGTCCATAGAACTGATGCCGATCAGCGTGGATGCAAAGTGAGTGTCATTGACTTCCCATAGTCAGTGGAAGGGATGTCCCAGGAGCGCAGCTGTGGCAGGCTTTTGGGTGAGCTGAGATGCACTGAATCTCAGAGGCCCTGGGGTCTGCTGCTGTTGCTGCTGCACTTGTCCCAATACAGATGCACCCTTCCACACCTAGGGATGTCTGGATTTTCTAAAATCCATTTGTGTTTCACAGATTGTCCATTTTGTGATGTCATAAGAACACAAGCAGAGCCCTGCTGGATCAGACCAAAGGTCCATCTAGTCCAACGCTCCGTTCACACATTGGCCAACCAGCTGTCGACCAGGGACCCACAAGCAGGACACGGTGTGGAATCTGTGGGACAGATTTGTAGCAATCTGAACTGAGTTGATTCCGTGGCAGGTTTCTCCGACAACCCTGTGCCCTCTCCTGGCACCTGGATTACTTTATGCGGTTAGTAGGATCAGCAGAGGAGGGCCAAAGCCACACCAGGGTGGGGAATTTAGGCTTTGAATTTACAGGGCAGCCAGTCTCCAGAACTGGGGGACAACCTGTTGCCCTCCAGATGTTGTTGAACTCCCAGCTTCCATCACCACCCCAGCTGGCATAGCCAATGGTCAGCTCTTATGAGAGTTTCAACATCTGGAGAGCCACGGTTTCCCCACCCTGGTCTAGAGGCTTCTGGAACATCCATCCGTTGCTATAGGGCCTCCTGGTGCGTCTTGGCCCTTTTCCAGCCTTGCTCACCTGTTTTCTTTGCTTGAATGCATTCCAGAGTGCCAGAGAAGGCGTTAGTTAGATCCAATATGGAAAGAGGAGAGAAGAATAAGGACAAGGAAAGGAGCTAGATTTCCTGAAGGGAAGGGTGTCTCTTGTTGATAGGTGGAGAAAGGACAGTGAATACAGTATTGAATCAGAAGTAGGAAACTTTTCTTGATTCTCAGTGGAACTGAATTTGCCTCTACAATCAAGGCTGTGCCTGCATGGATGTTATAATTCTGTGCACGCACTCACGCATGCACACACACACACAGAGAGAGAGAGAGAGAGAGAGAGAGAATTTGGTACTAGGTTGTAGTATTTAGCATCTCGAGAGTCACGTCTTTCTTTTCAAACAACAACACCCCATCGAAACCAAGCTTTTAGCCAATAAGGCTAAAGGTGAGAGCTTGGAAATGTATGAGCGGTGGGCTGCGTCTCAGAAATCACTAGGAATAACAAGAGTTTCTAGTGCTCCATGAACATAATTTGAGTGCCCTGTGTACCTCTTTGATTCCCCCTGAATAGTCATGGCAAAAATATAAATATATGCATTTTTTTTTCTCAAGTCACATCATGTGTGCCAATTACATCATTCCGCTTCCTTAGCCCGAGATGTTTCTTTGGACACAACCCTGTCCGTAGCACAGGTTTTGAGTACTGTGTGAGCCTCATTTTTCACACAAACAGCAGATTATCACCAGCGTGTGGCATCTGTGTGACCGGCTTTCTCGATCCTATTGGAATTAGGGGCAGGTACAGGTGTGTGTGAGAGGTGGGCAAGTCATTGACACACACACACACCGCAGGTTTACCTGGCAGACTTACCTGGCAGCATCAGCTGAGTTTGGGAAGCTGCCACCATTGATATTTCTCACAGAAGCACACTGTGACCCTCTGGTGGCTGCTCCAAGGCATTGTGGGAAATTTAAAATGGTGGATGATTTCCCAGATCCAGTTGTTGTTACAAGAGGAGAGCCAAGGCAGGTCTTCGTGTTGGTGGGCCCTGCTGGGGTTCTTGAACCTCAGCAACTATCTGAGGGTGCCGGGTGACGATGTACTGAAGTTCTGAGGAAAAGTCCACATTGGGTTCCCGGAATTGGCCTGCAGTTTTTGAAGGCTGGCACAAACCACAGTGCTCAGAGGCTAAACTTCCACCCATGGGGTTGGATCCAGGATCAGCTTTCTGTGAGAGTAAAGGCTCCACTCATAGAATCATAGAATGGAAGAGTAGAGTTGGAGGGGGGCTATAAGGCCATTGATTTCAGTGCAGGAATCTACCTTAAAGCATGGAAAGCCCCTCCACTTGATTTTTGGAGATCCCCCTCCCCTCACATACCACAGCGCACTCCTTTCACCAGGGTCTCCTGACTCCTTGTGTAGCATTTTCAGGGGGCTGCCATGCGGAGGAGGAAGTTCATTTCCAACAGCATAATTGAATCAGCTTAAACCTGGATCTGACCCATGAGATAGGGGGCTATGGGCTACACATTGATTCCAGGCGACAACATCCTTTAGTCTCATCCCATCCAAATTATGCACGGCTCTAAGACCATGAGAATGCTGAATATCCCTTTTAGCTTCATCGGGCAGGATCAGGTAGATCCTTGATGCCAAAGAGAGGCAGGTGTGTTGTAAACACACCTGTGCAGAATAGGCTGGGGTAGGTAGTGGGACATAAACTGCATGATAACTTTATTACCTTCTGCTGGCAAGGTTCAGAGAAACCCCCATTGTATGTGTGCCACACGCACACATGTCCCCTGTTTTGGCCAGCCCATTGAATGTGCGGCAGCTTGGGCAGAGGGTACCTTCTGTGTTTTCAGGTGTCTCAGAGGTTTATCTGGTCATATGGACCTCGAACTCTAGAACCAGATCCATGGGTCAAAGACATCTTGAGTAAAACCGTGGCGATGGAACGAAGTCTTAGGATGATCTCAAAGGTCTGGAATCTGTATCTTGAAAAAGATTTAGCACTGACTCCAAAGTAATTCTTTTGTCTTGAAAGTGGCAGTGTGAAGAGGGAGGAAAGTTCGGCCAAATGACACCACCACTCCACTCACTTTTCTCACTCTTGCTGTGGCCTGTTTCATAGTCATGGTGTTGACAAAAACTGTACCCCCAGGCTGCTGGTAGGACACCCCCTTTTTTAAACCCACAAACCTCCAAAGTGAGGACTGGAAACATTGCTCTCACTCTGATTTGGCTTCATTCTCCTTCACTCTGATTTGGCTTCTTGACAAAGCCATATCATCAGGCACCACCATCAGGAAGTGATCAAGCTGAGAGTAATGTTTCCTCCCCCCTAGGGCATTGTGGGTAAAAGATATGGAACTCACCAACAGCTAGGAGTGTGATCCCCACTGCGCTGCTGCTGGTGATCGCCACAATTTTTGTCCTCTTTCAGGCCCCTTCAAAATCACTGAAATCCCGCCCCCCGCGCGCAACTTTACAGATGGCAAACATGTGGAGGAGCATTTTGGTCCAGCGCTAAGCAATACACACTGCTAATGCCCATTAACCATGTCACCTTTTTTCACTGATGTGTTTTGGAGGTAGGACGTATTAAACTCTTGTTCAGGTTAACATTTGTAGGCATTTTCATATGCAAGAGTGATATGCAAGATGGAAGGCTGAGTGAATTCCATCCCTGTTACACGCACACATACACACACAACACGCCCATATCAACAGGTCTCTGGTCCACATGAAATTTAGTGTGGAGAGGGTGATCATATGAAAAGGGCAGGGCTGCTGTATCTTTAACAATTGCATTGAAAAGGGAATTTCAGCAGGTGTCATTTGTATGCGTGCAGCACCTGGTGAAATTCCCTCTTCATCGTAACAAAGCTGCAGGATTCTTGCCCTCTTTTGTATCTGGTCACTCTAGGCAGGGCTCCTGCAGCTTTAACTGTTGCGATGAAGAGGGTATTTCACCAGGTGCTGCGTGCATACAAAGGACACCTGCTTAAATCCCCTTTTCTACACAACTGCTAAAGATACAGGAGCCCTGTCCTCCTTTCCATATGGTCACCCTCTGTTGAAATGTCTTGTATCTTCAGGTGATACAGAACACATATCCGATCTATGATGGCTCTTCCACACAGCCAAGTCACCCCTGGGGACGTAGCCTTACCACTGAATCTTGAGGCAGTAGATTGAACTGTATCACTTAGGGTGACCAATTGCAAAAGAGGAAAGGGCTCCTGTACCTTTACTAGTGGTGTAGAAGAAGGAAGATTTGGCAGGGGTAGCTTGCATGGCCAGTTATATCTGCCGAATTTCCCTTCTTCTACACAAGTATTAATGGTGCAGGAACCCTGTCTTCTTCTGCATCTCAAGTACCACTTCAGAGTTGTGTGTGTGCATGCCACATGTTTTGATACTGCTCTTTGTAAACAAAAAAGAACTCCCTGTGAGCAAAACTCTAGCATGTCAGGAAGAAAGATGCAATTCTAAGTTCGTACACACACACACACACACACACACACACACACACACACACACACAGAGTGTAAGCAAAAACAAACAAAAACTTTACATGCCCGGCAGAAAAGTTCTTGCTTGGCCTCTGCCATACTGTGCTAGTTTGCTAGGTGTAAGAAGTTAGATTTGAATTTGTTCATTGGTTACATAGGGGGCTATTAAAAACCGCCAACTCCACCTACGTTCTGAAGTGGTACAGCCCTCTCTACTGCACCAGGATTCTACCACTTCGTTCTGTGTTACATAGGGGAACGTTTAAAACCCTGAACACCACCTACAGTCTGAAGTGGTACAGTCTGGTCAACTGCATCAGGACTCTACCACCTCACTCTGCTGAGCATGTAGACCAGGGGCCATGGGTTCTGCTGTCAATAGTGACGCTATGTGTTGTGTGTGTGTGTGTGTGTTTGACCTTAGCAGTGTGGCTCAGCTACGTCTATCACCGTTGGCGTCCTCTTCATGCCTCTGATGGGCATGGCCTATGAAAGTCCAGGCGATGGTAAACCAGCGGGTGTCTTTTCAGATGCCAGAGTGCCATTTGGGCTTTCTGATATCTGAAGCATAAGCGGGGAGACGGTTCTGTCTCATGTTTCGGTGCAGATCAGGTAAGGCAAAGAATGTGACAGCAGAGTGATATAGAAGTCAGGAGTGCCCGAATGCCTCAAATGCAGCAGAGGGGCGATTCTTGCACCAGACAGAACATCCTTGACTTAAGCGACTTCTTGTAGTCGATGTGTTTGTAACAATCATGTGCCTTAAACTTTTCTTGTTGGGGGTGTGGATGGGGAGGGGGGAATAACCCAAACCCTAAAAAAATAAAATGATGATGATAATAAAACCTTCACAATTAAATCAACGGTGTGTGTTTCTGTGCCCTTCCTCGACATAATTGCTGTAGTTTTAGACCGGGCGGGGTTCCTTTTGCATTGTATTTACACTGTATTCTAAACAGACCAGTTTGGTTTTAAGACTTCAGGGGTGGGATGGGGTGGGTGAGGGGGTGCGGATTATGCTTTCACAGAACCAATGTTTAACATAACCCGAATGTATTAATATTATTCTAGGAACTTTCCGTAACACAGACAAGTAGAATGCTTGTGGAAAGCAGGTGTGTAGGTTAACCATTTTGGTGTGTTTTCAATAAACGATGCCTGGAATGAACCTCGCGTGTTTTCGGTTGTTTTGGCTTACTCTGTGCGAAATTGTGAGCTTCAGATGGGTGGAAGAAAAGGATTCCCCTCTATGAGACATGGCGTCCTGTAAGCACTCTGCATACATCACCCAACTAACCCAGGTCTAGGAATAGCAGAAGCTGCCCTTAGACTCTTCATCCATCCAGACCTGTATTGCCTATTCCAGGGAGGCACGTCTGGGGGCCAAATCCACCCCACCCCGGGAATCCTCAGATGGCCACATCTCCATTCCCTGGCCCCATCCCTTCCTCCTGACCATCAGTCGCTTCGTTGTTTTCCTAGCCTTTGTACAGTTTCTTTTCCCCTCCGCTCCCATACTAAATGGTTGAAATGCGAAAGCTGGTACTAAGAGCCTTACGATCCAACATGGGAGTATTTTTTTTTTTTGCTCTGCCCCTTTTGCCTTTGACACTGCCCCTTTTTGCCTTCAACCCCACCCACCCCTGGAATGCGGCCCCCCGAGAGCTGCTTTGAAATGGGATGCAGCCCTCGGGCTGACAGAGGTTCAACACCTCTGCTCTGCTCTAACTGATGGGTCTCTGGAATCTCAGGCGAGGGTCTTCTCTATCTTCTGCGACCCAATCTTTCTAACTGGATATGCCAGGGACTGAACCTGGGACCTTCTGCATGCAGAGCTGGGTGGGGCCTGTGTCTTCTTTTACAGTAATCTGTTTGAAGGGCTATCCAGTCCAATTCCGGTTGGAAGATATTGAACCATGGGAAGGTGACATTTCCCAACAAGAGTACCTGGACACCAGACTTACAAAGGCACACCAGTCTCCTGGACACAGTCTTCCACATGATGGTGAGATGTCCTGCATTTCTGTTTAAATTCGAATTATTTCTAAATTTGTATATCTATGTATAAATGATCCTATGTAAGTTCTATGCAAGTCAGTGTCCTTCTTTGCCTCCTCTGCTTTGGGTGATGCATGTAACTTTTAGGGGGTCAATTCACAAATGGCCAGCCAGTTGTGCTCTGTCTTTGTAAGGATTGGGGCCCACATCTCTGCAGATGGACCCAGGGAAGGTGTAGGAACAGATTCAGAGTCAGTTGAGGAAGAAGAGTGATGGAGCTACCAGGGTTAGAGGAGATTAGGCAGGGCAATGGTGTCAGAGAGGAGTCTTTCTAGATGCTGGCTAATCAGTTGGATCAAAACCAACCAGAGACCTCTCCATCCACCTGTGGGAATGTCAGATCTGATGGTGAGGGAGGAGCTGGGAGTGACGGACTCTAGGATCAGATGATGGGCGAAGAGGGAGGAGCAACTTCGGGAAGTGAAGGCAGCCGAAAAGGTTGGCCACTCACAAGATCCCCCATGCGAAAGATCCTCCCTGAGGGTGGGTTTGGAAGAGCCACACTCAGGTTTCCTACTAGTTTTGTTAGACGTTTTGCTAAACTGTAGTTTAGGATTAGTTTTAGTACCAGGATTGTCTTACAGCCGTAACCACAGTTAGATATTTAGGATTTTATTATTTTAATTGTATTTTAGCACTGTTCTTGTTTTTATGCATGAAGAGTGTGTTTGTGTGTGTGTGTGTGTGTGTGTGTGTATAATTTCAATGTGTATGTTTGAGTCACAGTGTTATGACCTGCAGTTGCAACAATAAACTACTCCTGATAGCGGGCACCATTTTCATCGCAATGTTCAGCAAAGGGAACTTCTTGTAGGTCAATTAGTATTGTGCAAAGCTGACTAGAGAACCTGAAGAGTGTCTCATCTGGCTGTGATTTGCATAACCAAAGCTATTTACCAAGAGAACGGTCTTCCTTGTGTGACTACGGAGATGCCTGGAGGCTTGGCACTCAATAATAAAATCGTAATAAAACAATAAGAAAGGGAAGAGAATGCACCAAATAGGAACAGGAGACAATAAAACGCAACAGTGTGAAAGTAAGAACAAAGTCAAGTCCTAAAAGCTGTAGAAGAAAGAAAAGCTTTCAATTGAGCTTTAAAAACAGTAACTGAACTCGTGATCCGCAAATGCTCTGGAAGAGAATTCCAGGCATAAGGGGGCAGCAAGAGAAAATGGACGAAGCTGAGCAAGAGTAGTAGAGACCCTTGGGTGGGTAAAAAACATGGCATTCGATGAGCGAAGAGCACGAGTGGGCCAATAGTGAGAGACGAGAGAAGAAAGATAGGAAGTTCTTCTGTTGATGTTTTACCTAGTTAGATGCCGCCTGTAACCCACAGAACTCAAGCAAATGCAGTATTTTTACATTCTGACCTTTTACGGTTGTCAGAACCACTTCATTTGCAGGCAATCATGGTCCCGGCATACTGGAAAATGGAGACTCAAGAGGTCAAAGATTAACTTGGGAACCACGAGCGTGAAATATTAGGTCCCGTCATCCGTTTTCAATTTCAAAACATTGTGCTGCTTGATTGGTTCCAGATGTATTTACAGGAATAGCTCTGGCTTATCTTGTTAAGAGAAAGCCGTGCGTTTAAGAATTATGTCTGATCTTGCTGCTCATTTCTTTTTCCATTTTTTGTTTGTTTCTTTCATTTTGATCGGATCCTTATTGTGCTTGTGCAGTCCTTCACATGCCTGCTGTTCGTATATCAAAGACAAGGGCAGGAATAATATAGGGGACAAGGCAAAAGAAAATGGTTAAAAACTGGACATTTGATCCTCTGTATTTGGGCACGGATGGAGACATTGGTTTCTTTTCACACTGGATTTAGGCTTTAATTGAATTGTCATAGACTGCTTGTTTTGCATTTCATTGACATTTGTTCCCACTATACGAAAGTTTTACAGACTTAGAACTCTTAGTTCATACAGCCTTAATCCGCAGGACAATTCATACATTTTATACCATTCACACCTTAGGAATTTTCATTTCCCAGCACTCTTCATATCTATTTAATATCATTGCTACTGAGAAGGGCAGAAAATGAAATGTTTAGCTCTAAGTATATTTTGAAATTTCTATTTTTGTTATTCTAACTTTCAGCTGTGTGTATATGAAATATTAAAACTCACACCCCTAACAAATGAGGAAAGCATTTCATGCATCTGATGGCTTGTAGTTTATTTTAGCTCTCCTCTCTGTGATTTGTCTCATGCCCCTTTAAAGTCATCTAAGAAAGTGATTATCACAAACTATGACAGGAGAATCCCATGCATTATGTGTTGTTTGAAGAAGTAGGTTATTGACTTAAACAAGCAGAGCCCTGCAATCCAACTTTGCTTGCTTGTTGTGGGTGGGGATGTCCGAATATAGTGAAATCCATCCAGTGTTTCATGGATTATGCAGTGTCGTTCGTTCTAGTATCCGTTCACAGATGGATTTGATTCCGCCCCCCTCCATTATGCAGAAAAATAGGCAAATAGTTCTGTAAGAGGGTTCTGCAACATAACAAACACTTATGCCGGGCCCGTCGCATAAGCCCTTCGCAGGCCAAGCGTCACCACTTGAAAACCTGAGGGAGAATTAATTAAAACCTTTGCCCTAGCTATGAGGGAAACAGGTTTAATACAGGATCTGCTCTAAATATATTGTGGGTATAATCTGGTATGGGTGTTTAATAATTGTAAGGCAGATAAATAATGCCAAGCTGACATGTGGTATTTGGTAGCTAACAAAATAATAAGAAGTTTATTGTTATTTAAAAACTTTAAATAAAAACATAACACTTTCAATCCTGCCTAATCTAGACTTTCCACACACCAACCCTTCACTCTCTCTCTTTACACCAATCCTCAGTCCCTAGAATCTAAACTCTTCTTACTTTACAACTAAACTTCAACTGGTACAAAACTGGGCAGCACGGTTACTAACAGGGACTGGCCGACGAGACCACATCACACCACTCCTTTTCCAGCTTCATTGGCTGCCAGTCCAGGTCCGGGCCCAATTCAAAGTGCTGGTATTAACATTTAAAGCTCTAAACAGCTTGGGGCCAGGCTATCTGAAGGAACGCCTCCTCCCGTATGTACCTGCCCGGACCCTAAGGTCATCCTCAGGGGTCCTTCTCCGTGAGCCCCTGCCAAAGGAAGTGAGGCAGGTGGCTACCAGGAGGAGGGCCTTCTCTGCTGTGGCACCCCGGCTGTGGAATGAGCTCCCTAAGGAGGTTCGCTTGGCACCTACATTATATGCTTTTAGACGCCAGGTGAAGACCTTTTTATTCTCCCAGCATTTTAACAGTCTATAAATAAATTTTAACTCGGTGTTTTAAATTTGTAATTTTGCACTGCTGCAGTTTTTATCTGGATGAGCTTTTATATTGTATTTTACTGTTGTTTTATACTTTGAATGTTTTTAATTTTTGGGAACCGCCCAGAAAGCTCCGGCTATTGGGCGGTATAGAAATGTAATAAATAAATAAATAAATAAATAAATAAATAAATAAATAAAATAAAAAACACACACAAAAACAAAAACTAAACAACTCCTCCCACAAACTCCCAACACACTCCTTATATACGCCTCTTCCCATCATAAACCATACCCACTCAGTTCTAACATTCCCTACTTACCAGACATACTTATCCAGACATCTACAATATAATCAATTGTGGGGTAACGCCACAGATTCACAACAATTTACATAATTTATGTTAGTATGTAACATTTAGTATATCATCCCCCGTTGCATTCAACTTTTCCCCATCTATATATGGGTGGCGTATGTCTCAGCAAAATCGGGCGTATTTTCTTTTACAGCAACGGACATGGGTAAGTCAGGTGTGTGTGTGAAATGCATGTGTGGTTGTGTTATAGCTTTTTTTACGGGGTGGGGTTGGGTGTTCCCTCCTTTGAGATTCCCACACACACACACATTTGTTGCAACTCTGCACCACAGGGCTTGGCTGAGACCCCCTCTTGATTGTGTTGGTGCCACTTTTGATCCATAACCATCGACACTCTGCCCTGAACATCAGAAATAGCGTGAATGAGTATTATAACTGCTGCTTTGGTTCTACAATATTGAATATATTGACTTTCGAAGTCTCCTGGTTTCTGCCTTCTTTGGCTCACAAACAAGAATAGTCTGCCCACCCATTCATTTCTTTCCCTCTCGTATTTTTTGATGCAGTTCATTAAACAAACAAACGAAGTAATTCTTGAATAAATGAGAAATGGTCAAGAAACTGCAAATGACCTCAATCTTTTGCTCTTGTGTTAACAGATCATTAACTACTGGGCCTGGCCAATATTTCTCATTTGGCTAATTGATCTTAATTAGGATTGTGTGGGATTAGTTGTTTGGAACACACACATCGCTGCTTGGAGCGGGGTGAGTATTTTGAGCTTTTAATCCATCAGAGCTGCTTTACACATTGACATCTTTCTCTCGACAAAGAAAAAATAGGAACGGATCAATGAAAACTGGGCTGTGAGAACAGTGAGGGTGAGCGGGCTCATAGAGAGGTACTAATTCTGAGCTTAAAAGATGGCATTTTGTGAACCACCCAGAGAGCTTCAGCTATTGGGCGGTGTAAAAATGCAATAAATAAATAAATTTGCATCGTAGGTGGCACTCAATGTAGGCCGAAGGTATTCCTTCAAATATTTGAGGAGCTGCTACACAGAAGAGAGCAAAGGAGATGGTCTCTGCTGCCCCAAAGGGCAGAACTGGCTCTAATGAGTTTAAGTTCCAGGCGGGTCGGTTTCACTTGAACACTAGAAGAAGTTATTGAAAGTAAGAACCAGTGGAGGCTGGCAGCTCGGATTTTGGTGGGGCTGTGGATCCATTTTGGATTTCCGTCAGAACTCTATAGGAGCTATGCAAGGTGCTGCAGCCCATCCCCAAACTATAGCTCCTTTAGAGTTCTGATTCTGGCTGAAACCCAGAATAGATTCACAGCCCCACCTAAATCAGATCCGCCAGCCTCTGGTGACAAGTACATAATATACAAGAGTCTGTAATAATGTAGAGCAGAGATAGACCACTTGGTCTAGTTGTAGACTGCAGCTCCCCTCAGCATCAGGCAACATGGCCGAGGGTCAGGGATGATGTGGATTGTAGTCAATTAAAAGGCGCATCAGTAACTCAAACACGAGCCATGACACAAATGGTTCTCTTTGGAAAACCTACTTTTATTTATAAATCTGAATGTTTATAGATTTTGGACCTGTGACAGGGAGTACAGAGCAGGAGAGTTCTTGCAAGTTTAGGGCGGACACAATTAGTCTCTGTGTTGTTGGCCTCTCTCGCCTTTCAGTGACCGTCTCCCCCTCAACAGCGGTGGAGTTGTGCTGAACGGCGAAGAACCCACGGCCAAGTTCATCAACTGGAATGGCCCGACTCTCCCGGCCGTGATGCCAGAAGCATCTGCCGATACCTGCCCAGGAGGGTGCACTCCAATCTCTCTGCCTGCTGTTTGGGATCGAGGCACAATACAAAAGCGGGGCTGAAGGAAAACAACAATGCCAGCAAGGCCTTGGTGACCTCCCAGTTTTGGTGCACCAGTCGAAAGAGGACTCTTCTTTTGCACCGTTGTTAAGTCAGGGAAGCAAGGCCGTGAGTATACTCTTCAATCTAACACACACACACACAAACACACACACACACACCCCTTGCCTGCCTAACCTCCCAGGGGGTGCTCCGTAGGGTTCTACCTGAGGGCTTCATTGCACCGTCTGGCACCAGGCAAGATAGGGCTAACTGGTTTCTTAGGGTTGTGAAACTGGTTTGATATGGATCTTGTGACCCGGTTGCCACCAGAGGCTCTTTTCGGGTGAATCGTCTAACCAATCTAAGTTTTGACTTTGAAATAGGTAGATAAATGGGGCGCTGAGTAAATCAGGGGTACAAAACCTCAGGCCCAGGGTTTGAGTTGTCCCAGATGGCCACGTCCCTTCCCCCCACCCCCCGGCCACTGGTAGTTTTCTGGCTTCTGTGCACACACACACACCCGCATTTTAAAAGGCTGAAACGCCTCTCCAACGAGGCTCATTTAAGAGTTTTTAACTAAAAGGTGTTGGCATTGGGGGTGTTTTTGACCTGCCCCTTTTGCTCCCACCACCACCACTAGAATGCAGCCCCCAGGGAGCAGCTTTTAAGTGGAATTTGGCCCTTGGTCTGAAAAAGAAGTTCAACACTTCAGCAGTAAGTGATCCAGTGGATAGAAGGCAGAGGAGAGCCCGCAGCTACGTGTGGGTTGGGTGGGCCCAGGCAGTGAATTGGGATGTACCAAACATTTCCCTGTTGCAAGGTATTAGTTGGTTTGGAACATAGATAAATCCGTCACATTTGAAACCAGCAGAGGGAGGATTTGGAGGCGGGAAGGTTGTCCCTTTCTGAAACCAGCAGTACAAAAATATGCAAACATATGCTCATTTGCTTAAATTGCCCTTTTTCTATACAGATTGTGGTTTTCAGCTGCGTGCTGTCCTGGTTATTTTAACACTGAGCTACCTCCACCATCTGGCTTCTTCCTATAAAAACAGACCGGGGCAGCCGGGGCCAAAGGGAGTTGGTGTCATTGTTACAGTCCTGCCACGTGGTTTCCCCCAAAAAATACCCCGTGCAAAGGTATTGTCTCCCTGCCGCTCTACCTATCCCCAACGGGGTTTCTCAAAAGAGCGGTTTGGTTTCGTTTAGCTGAGAAACACAAAAGGGTTGGATCCAGATTGGAGCTGGATGAATTGCGCGGGCAAAAGTGGACTTCCCTGCCCAGTCCTTCCCACGGCAGCCATCGCCTCCCCCCCCGCCGCCCCCTGAGATCCTTCACAGAGGGCCAGGAGGCTCTGCAGAATGGGGAGGGGGAGGATCCCCCAAAATAAGGCAGCCGCACCTCTTGCAGAAAGAAGATCCCAGATCCAACACAGGATCCTGGACCCGGAATCTGCATTTGGAACTGGAGCCAACGTTTTTAGAGAAAGAAAGGCCAGCAAGTGAGTTCTTCCTCCCATTCATGAAGCCAGTCATGAACCAAAATGAGAGGACTACAACATGGTCCCTTGGGGGCATGTGGGGCTGTTCCGTGGCTGCCTACCTAAACACAGGCTCCCCCTATAGATGAGTTTCCTTGTATTATAAGTCGCCTTCCTGCAATACGCTTGCTTTTCAATCACAGGCCCCAAATTACAGAAAGCTAAAGTTCAAGCAGTGACAAGACTAAGGGCTCACAGATACAAACAGGGGCTGAACGCTAGTTAACTCTCTCTCTCTCTCTCTCTCTCTCTCTCTCTCTCTTATCCCAGGTACACAGCCTTCTCCATAGCATCTTCTACTTTCATATACTCCAGGTGAGAAGGGTAGTTGGTACACTCAAAGTGCTCGCTGCTACGGACGTACTTGATGAAATCTGGAGCCCCTGGGAAGATTATGTTGTCAGCCAGAAGAACGGAGCCCTTGCGCAAGAGGCCATTTTCCTGAGAAGACAAAGGAAGGGGGTTAATATTAGCTCTAGCCAGGCAGCTCCTGCCATTGTGAGGAAGGCCTGGTCTTCTATTAGAACAACTCGGAAGCGCTTTAAAAGAGACCATGCAGACTCCAGGTGAGCAAAAGGTAGATCCTTCAGATGTTTCGGATTTTAACTTCCAGAAGCCCGTCAGTAGTGTGGGAGTTGAAATCTGAAAAATCCGGAGAACTTCCTGTCCACTGCTGTGCACATTGCCCAACAAGTTCGCCAAGCACTGCCTGGTTAGCTCTGTTTCGGGCAGCCAGCCCAGCCGAGCGTTCAGCAATGCGCACAGTCCGGGACTTTAAGGGAAGTGCGCAATTCCCCCGACACGGAGTTAGCGTGCCGGAAGAATTGTGCATGCTCCCAAGACGCCCAAAAGCGCACTTTGCCTCCCTCCCCTCCATGCCAATCATGGCCTTAAAGGCCCTCTTAATCCAAGAGGAGTTTTAAGGCCACAGTAGGCATGGAGGGGAGGGAGGCAACCACACTTTCTGGGCCTCCGGAAAGTGCGCAGATTCCTCTGGCCATGCTAATGGCGTGGCTGGGGGAATCTATGCACTTTCTGGGGGGGGGAGGCTGTGCCCATTGACGTGTTTCAGCCCCCGGTGGGCATGGAGAGGGCAGGGAGGAGGATAAGAATGGCTTTTCCCTTCTACTCGAATGGTGGTGTGGAGGGAGAAAATAAGGAATTTCCCCAGCCATGGGGAAATTGTGTTAGTTCCTCCCCACACGCGCACCAATGGGGGTCTTAAAGGCCCTATTAACAGGGCTTTTCAGGCCCCCATGTGTGTGGGGAGAGCAGGGAGGATGAGGATAAGAAGGGTTTTTCCTTTCTACTCTAATGGTGACTGCTATTAGAGTAGAAGGGAAAAACCTTTTTCCTCCTCCTCCTCCTCTCCCCCCTCCCGCTGCTGATGGGGGCCTTAAAGGCCCTGTTAATATGGCCTTTAAGACCCCCATCGACACAGGGGGGAACTAACACAATTTCCCCAGGGCTACAGTGGAGGAAGAAAATACGGAATTTCCCCAGCCATGGGGAAATCGTGCATTTCCCCCTGCTCCGATAATAGCAGCCGCCATTACCGCAGCGGGAGGAAAAGGATAAAAGGGCACATGCAGGTCAGGTCCACCTACCTGGCGATGGCTCTCCAAGGCCTCATGCGGGGGTGGGCGGAGCTCAAGATCCCGCCAGGTTTCTCCACCCTCCCTGGGCTGCCATTAATTGCAGCCAGGCACCTCTCCACCGTGCCTGGGTCCAGCTCCAGCTGAGAGCCCCCTCCCTCTTGCTACCAACTGTCTCTGGAGAGGCCACCAGTGAGGGAGGAAGCAGCAGCCAGGCACCTCTCCACCGTGCCTGGATCCAGCTCCAGCTGAGAGCCCCCTCCCTCCTGCTGTCATCTGTAACTGCTGAACTTTACAACTAAGATTGTAGTGCCTGAATTTGCTTTCCTTTCCCCCCTCCTCCTCCTTCCCAGTCCCCTTTCCTTTTGTGTCATGTCTTTTAGATTGTAAGCCTGTGGGCAGGGACTGTCAAGAAATACTTTTGTAAGCCGCCGTGAGAGCCTTTTTTGGCTGAATGGCGGCATAAAAATCCTTAAATAAATAAATAAATAAATGACGCAAGGGGAGTCTTCCATCTGATTTCTGCTACAGCCCAGGACAGGATGGCTCCACTGCAGGACCCTGGTGGAGTTGGCAAGACTCACCTTCTGACGGAACCAGGACCATTCTTAGCTCAGTTGCACTTAGCTCTTTTCTCCAGCCCAATTTTCCTGCCCTGCCTTTCCCAATTTGTTTTAAGAATAATTAGTGGCGTGTTTGGAGGATGCCAGCTGAATGCTGCCCTTCTCCCCTATCCCATAGCGTCTCTCCCATGACCCGCCTTCAGGGCAAGAGCTTTAACACAGGGGAGTGAGCAACGGAGTTCCCCCCCCGGCCAGACGTTTTGGCCTACAATTCCCATCAGTCCTCACCATTGGCTGTGCTGGCTAGGCCTGATGGGAGTAGTAGTAGGGCCACACATTACCTAACTGCAGAGTCAAATGGGAAAGCCTGTTGCTAGAATTCCTGACAGACGAGCTGGAGGGATTCCTTGGCTCAGGACAACAAGTTGGGACAAGCAAGAGGGAGGAGGCCTAGACCCTGCGACTTTGAGCTCTTTGGAGAAAGGGAACAAACAGGATATAAAATGGAATAAAAACAAATAAATAAAACAAGCATGCTGTTATGTCCCTGTAAGGCAGCCTTCCGCCAACCTGGTGCTAAGGAACTAGTAAAGGGTCGCCTAAGATCTACTACAGGGCAAGAAAGACTCGGGGCGTTACCCTATGCATGTTTAGACAGATAAAAGTCCTACAACTCCCAGCACGACTGGCTGGGGAGTGTTGGGAGTTCTAGGACTATTTTTTCTGTCTAAGCATGCCTAGGGTTGTGCCCTTAACCGACTTATTACAGGGCTGCTAGGCAAATCTCTCTTGATAATTTAACTGGGAAGTTTGTCCAAATGAAAAGCAAGGGAAAGAAGTCATCCAAGTGGGCTACCTGTTGAACATCTTAGATAATGCAGTCATTCTTGGAATAAAGGATCCCCCCACACACACACTTTGAATAGTGCAACGTCTGATCATTTGGGCTCTCAGTTTCCTCCTGCATTCCACTGTAGTAGGTTTGCCTATCTAGCAAACTGGCATTTGTGGTATATTAATGAATGCAGCATCATTAAACACAACATGCTAAACAGTAAAACGCATGCTTTTTGTTGCTCTGCCATATATTTAAAGATGCAATGATGTTATCTACTGACATGGGGTGGGGTGGGGGGCAGTACCCCCCCCCAAAGACTGTTCTGCTTTGGGTTACATATTCGCAGCAGAGGGTTTGGTGCAGCCTCCCCCCGCCCCCGCTGGGAAATTGAAAAGTCTACTAGGCATGTAGCGAGTGCCCAACTGAGTTCAGGGGTCCAACAAATTCCCCCGTGTCCACCTCCCCGGACCCAGTCCGGGGCCCGACAGCCGTCCACCCCCCACTACCAAAATTGCGCACTCCCCCGCTCCCAAGCTGCATCAATGGGGCCTTTACAGTCGTCATTAACACAGTGGGGGAAAGTGTTCAATTTCCCGAAGCTCCGTTGTGTGCACAATGGATCCTCCAGAAATTGCACACTCCCCCCCCCCACTGCATTAATGGCAGCCATAAAGGAGGAAGTCTGTGATTTTGGCAGCGGGGTGGACGTCTGCCGAGCTCTCATTGGGCCGAGCCTCAGAAGAAGGTCGTGAGGACGTGAGAGAGTTCGCCACCCCTACAAGTCTACGCCCCTGCTCCTCGAGATCCCTAAAGATGCCATCGGTTGACCCTTCGGCCTTCTGCATACCAAGCATGTGCCCTAACACCCTGACCTCTGGCCGTACCCCCAAGAAAACCCCGCCCCCATAAAGCTGCCAGCAAGAGTCAAAGTGATAACCACAGCTCAGGGTAGCTTGGGGTACCACCAACCACGCTGTGCTGTGTGTGCACTGCAGATGAATGAAAAGTAAAGCAAAAGGTGTTCATCAGATACGTCAGCCTCCCTGACTTGGTGCCTTCTCAACTCCTAACGTCCCCAACACTCCCCAGTCTGGTGAACCCAATCAGCAGCTCTCAGGGGAAGCCAACAGTTTTGCAGGAGTCTGAATCAAAAACGCAGGGAATAAAAGCCCCATACGGAGAGGCGGGGGAACCCCCCAAGCAGCAGCAGCCCAGAATTTCTAAAGAGGGATTGCTCCGACTTACTTCAAGCAGGACAGTGTCTGGAGCGTATCTTTCTTTCCAGTGGTCCAGAAAGACAAAATCTAACGTGTCCACCATATAGTTTGACTTCAGCAGGGGGATAACGTCCATCGAATGGCCTTCGATGATGGTCACCTGAAAGGGAAACCCATTTGTGTTACCGGCAGGGCCAGCGTCCGCACCAGACATCCTTGGGCGGCGCTTGGGAACCCAATGCCCTCTGGTGGCCCACGCTGCATGCCTGTCCTAATGCCCCCCACCCCAACATTTAATATTTTTCCTAACCCAATGCTCTGAGCAGCAGCAAGCTGCTGGGTCTACCTGCCATTTTAAGTTCCTACAATGCCCCCCCTATGTAGTGTCACCCAGGCCAATGTGTGGAACTCAGAAGGCGGCCCACAGCCAGCCAGTGCGGCACAGAACAGGGCTGCTGCCCACCACCGATGCCAGAGAAACCTGTCGGGGGCCCTCCATGAAGGAAGGAAGGGGGCGCCCCATCAAATCTGGAGCCAGCCCTGGTCACGGCAAAGGCAATTGCCTTGGAGCAAAACAGATGACAACCACAACACCAAACCATGTTGACAGGAATTAGAATTACTCAAGTTTCTGAGCATGTCACTCTCTGTTTCTGTGTGTGTATATATGTGTGTGTCTCTGTGTCTCTCTCTTTCTGTGTGTGTGTTTATCTCTCTTTGTTTCTGTCTATCTCTCTCCATTTCTGTATGTTGTGTCTATCTCTCTGATTCTCCCTGTGTGTCTATCTCTCCATTTCTCTCTGTGTGTGTATATGTGTGTCCATTTCTGTTTGTCCCCACACACATTTCTCTCTCTCTGTATGTGTGTGTCCATTTCTCTGTGTGTGTGTGTGTGTGTGTTCCCATTTCTGTGTGGCTGTGTGTCCCCCCCATTTCTCTGTGTGTATCTCTCTCTCTCTCTGATTGTGTGTATGTCTGTATGTGTGTGTGTGTGTGTTTCTCTCTGTGTGTATGTGTACGCCTGTCTCTCTCTGTGCGTAGATAATATATTGGCTCCCTTATTTCTTCCCAAAGCATTTTCTCTCTGTGTAATTATAAAATGGATGACCTTGCTTCTGGTAAAGAAAACTCTCCTGCCAGCGACAGGGGAAATCTCCGGCAGGACACAGTGCCTGGCTTGGCTTAAAACCTCAAATCAAAACATTGTAGCCCAAAGGAAACCAAATGGAAAAAGAACGAACTTTAAAAAGCCGACGCTGTTTTCCGCTGCCGCAGAGTGAAGGGCAAACAAAAACGAAAGAACCGCAAACACAACTCAGCCAGTGTTGCTCAGGGCCAGTCTAGACACAACCGCGGCAAGCCCTGGTGTTCAAATCTATATCTGCCTCACTCGTGTGTTCATGATTGTAGGTAGCAAAAATGGCACATGGCCAAACCACCACCCTCACAATAACAATAGCAATAACAGCAGCATCCTCAGGCAACTGCCCAGGCCTCAGCACCATAGCTGGGCCCACCACATGGCACCTATTTGTGCTCTCTCTTTTAACCCACAATCCAGTCTGAGGAGCACTGGCCAGCTAGGGTCCAACTGCCATTTTAATTTCCCACAATGCCCCACAGCAATGCTACCTCGAGAGCATGACGGAAGTGTGACATGGGTTGCCATTGGAACGGAAGGAGGGGGACAGAAGGGTGTGGCAGCTGGAAGCAGTTGGGAGAGGGAGAAAAAAGGGAAAAGAAGGGAGGAGGAGGAAAGAGGAGAGGAGGAAGGTTTCCAAGGGATTTTGGGGAAGAAATGAAGGAGAAAACAACGAGGGACAGAATGGCTGTGAGGAGCAGGGAATTGGGCAGCCTGCCACAGTGAACAGCATTTCAGGAGCGGCATAGGAAGTTTACCTGGGCAGTGTGCAGGGCCCTGCAGGAACGGTTGAACCGCTGTTTAGGAGTCGAGATAACTCAGGGACTCATAGTGTGTTCATGGTTATTATTAATAAATTCTTAAGTTTGGTTAAAAAAAAAAAAAAGAGGAGGTCTTCTATGTTTGACTAAGTCCTGGTGCCTCATCCAGATTCCTTATTTCTGGTCACAGAAGCTTAAAAGCTATAATGAGACTGAGGTTACAAGCTTGGCTTTGTTGATCTCAATGGGAATATAATCATTTTAATCCGAGCCAAAGAGGAAATCCTTCATTCCCCCCATGGGTAGCAAATTTTGACATCCACAAAGGTAAGGGCAGGGAGGGAGGGATCTCCCTCTATTTCCCCACCTTCTCCTATCTCTGTCCTTTCTCCCTACCCCCCACTAGCATCAGGCACATTAGGACATATAATTTCCCCAAAGATCGACTGGGAAAATTAAAATGGCACTTAGATCTACCAGCCTACATGGTCGCTGCACTCATCAGGAGATACCTTCCTAGTAGTACCAAGTTTCCAGGTGCCCGGTCCATCATGGCTCAGAATGAGGCCTTTTGTATCATAGTTCCCACTCTCCGGAACTTCCCGGCACTACAAATTAGGCAGGTGATAACCCTTCTGGATTTTTGCTGCTTACTGAAAAATACCTTTACCAATAAGCATTCCCTGGAAGGTAATCTGGGCCTCAGTATAAAGGCCTGTTTTTTGTACATGCCTTAAGAAATGTCTTTAATGTCAGCAAGTCATAAATATCGCTAAATAAATAACATTCGGAAATGCAGTTTTCCCAGGGGCACCTGGAACGTTGGGAAATGTAGTTTTCCCAGGGGCACCCGGAACGTTGGGAAATGCAGTTTTCCCAGGGACACCTGGAACGTTGGGAAATGCAGTTTTCCCAGGGGCACCTGGAACGTTGGGAAATGCAGTTTTCCCAGGGACACCCGGAACGTTGGGAAATGCAGTTTTCCCAGGGGCACCTGGAACGTTGGGAAATGTAGTTTTCCCAGGGGCACCTGGAACGTCAGGAAATGTAGTTTTCCCAGGGGCACCTGGAACGTTGCGAAATGTAGTTTTCCCAGGGACACCCGGAACATTGGGAAATGCAGTTTTCCCAGGGACACCTGGAACGTTGGGAAATGCAGTTTACCCAGGGGCACCTGGAACGTTGGGAAATGCAGTTTTCCCAGGGACACCCGGAACGTTGGGAAATGCAGTTTTCCCAGGGACACCCGGAACGTTGGGAAATGCAGTTTTCCCAGGGGCACCTGGAACGTTGGGAAATGTAGTTTTCCCAGGGGCACCCGGAACGTTGGGAAATGTAGTTTTCCTAGGGACACCCGGAACGTTGGGAAATGTAGTTTTCCCAGGGGCACCCGGAACGTTGGGAAATGTAGTTTTCCTAGGGACACCCGGAACGTTGGGAAATGTAGTTTTCCCAGGGGCACCCGGAACGTTGGGAAATGTAGTTTTCCTAGGGACACCTGGAACGTTGGGAAATGCCGTTTTCCCAGGGTCACCCGACATAGAAAGGGGTCAGAGCTTTGCAAAAAGAGCAGCAGGTGTAGCAACCACTAATGTAAGCAGCCACGACGTAAAGCCTTGGGCGGTGTCATGGAGGAGGGAAGCTACAAGAAACTTTACAACTCTTGAAGTAAAGAAAAAAGAACTCCCCTCCCTAAACAAACTTCCCTCCACTTTGCTCTTAATTGTTCACCCCAACCCAAATATCAAACCAGGGTGGATGGGTCACCCATTTCTGAAGCATTTGCTCAGCTACCTGAGCATGAAAGGTGTGTGTGTTGGGGGGGGGGGTTTCAGGGAACCAGTAAAAAAACCCCTAAAAAACCCCACACATGCTCCTGACAAAATACCCTCCTTTTAAAACTCTCTTTCAACCGGCAGACCTACCCAGATGAATTTTAAACCTAAGAATTTTAAGATGTTGTGATTGTTATTTTAATATTGTATCAGTTGTATATGCTCTTTTAACCAGTTTTATGTACTGTATTGTTGCATTTAATGTTGTTCTCCGTCTCGATCCATAGGAAGAGGCTATTATTATTATTATTATTATTATTATTATTATTATTATTATTAACAGACAGTACCTTATCACTGAGTCCAGCAATCTCGATAATTTCTTTCGCGATGGGTACAAACTCAGCATTGTTTTCAATGGTGAGAAGTCGAGCCTTCGGTTTCAGAAGCCGAGCGATCCTGACGGTTGAGTAGCCACAATAAGTCCCAAGCTCCAACACGACAGATGGATCCGTCTCTTCTACAATCTTATCTAGGATCAAACCTGGACCAAAAAAGGAAGATGGGGGAGAGAGAAGGTGGTGGACTTCAGAACTAAACCAACAGGAGTGGAAAACTGATTAGCTGGCCAAGAGCTTTCAAGCAGCTTAAGGCGCAACCTTATGCATATTCAGACAGAAAAAAAGTCCTACAACTCCCAGCATTCACCGGCTGACTGGGGAACACCGGGAGTTGTGAGGCTTTTTTCTGTCTAAACATGCGTAAGGTTGCACCCTTAGTCAAAAAAACTTCCTGACTGTTAAAGCAGTATGACAATGGAACCAGTTACCTAGGGAGGTGGTGGGCTCTCCCACCCTAGAGGCATTCAAGAGGCAGCTGGACAACCATCTGTCAGGCATGCTTTAGGGTGGATTCCTGCGCTGAGCAGGGGGTTGGACTCGATGGCCTTTTTGGCCCCTTCCAACTCTACTGTTCTATGATTCTATGATTCTAAGATTCAAGCAGTACAACAATGGGACCAGTTACCTAGGGAAGTTGTGGGCTCTCCCACCCTAGAGGCATTCAAGAGGCAGCTGGACAACCATCTTTGAGGGTGGATTCCTGCATGGAGCAGGGGGTTGGACTTGATGGCCTTAAAGGACCCCTCCAACTCTACTATTCTACGATTCTATGTTTTAGTCCATTGTTCCCCAACCTGGTGCCTTCCCAGCATTCCTGGACAGTGGGCTGGCGATGGGAACTGTAGTCCAACGCATCTGAATGGTACCAAGCTTAGGAAAGCTGCTTTTGTCCCACTGAAAATAAGTAGGTCACATTAGTCACGACTAACTTAAACCCCATTAAAATTACGACTAATTTAGCCTAGATCCACCCCAATGTCTTTTCGCTCAAAATGCATTCATGATGTATTGGAACAATAAAATACAAGACAATGTGTAACTTTATGCTTTGTTGGGAAAACGTAAGACGGTTTAAAACCACATGGGTCAGAGTTACGTGTTGTTTATGCATGCTTGATTTGTTATCACGCTTAACTATTTGAGAAGAGCTGATTTACGTTTTAAAGAATGAAAAGTAGGTTTGTTATGCAAAAGACGTGTCCTAGCCTCATTCCTTAAACTAAACTTTGACTGAATTTCTCTATAGGCTCTGGCTCCATATGCACCCTCTAATCATGTGGGGTCCAGATGGCAATGCGGCTAACATCAATAGAGAGTTCCAATAGAGAGGTCTGGAGAGAGAGAACGTGCTCATTACCAGCATCACCACGGTCCCAAGTTGGACCTGCAACAAAGCTTTGCAGTATAGCCTCGCTCCCTAATAGAAGCACTCTTATATAGGATTCCCACGAGCCAGCTATGTCCTCTTCCAGAAGAGTCTATTCTAGGGCTCCCTGACCTTTTTGGGTCTGTTGGGCACCTCTGGAATGTTGAGAGTGTCTTGTGGGCACTGTCACAAAATGGCTACCATGGGAGGGAGGACACGCCCATTCGTAAATTGGCTACCATGGTGGCCATGGCCAGTCACAAACCTTCACTTTCTAGTGGGCAAACTGGTGAAACTAAAAGAAGCCCATGAACCTACATACGAGGCAGCAGAAAGTCTGAGCTCCAAAACCATTCTTTTGAACCCAAATAAAGACAGTGCATTTAAAGACACCCACGGGTGTCTTTAATTCAACAACAAAAATCTTAATAAATAAAATAACACGCCAGGGGGTGCCGGAAGACAGGCGTTTGTGGGCACCACTACGGAAACCACAGCTCCACGCTATTCTATCGCCACCCGGAAGTTTTCCAATGGACACTCAACATTTTATGGCTACTTAGCAAGCTCAGTTCTAACTGGCCATTGTTTTGGTGTTCGAAAGGTTCTTGGGGTACTTCCGCAAACCTCAGGGTTCCATTCCTCTCTTGTGTTTCTTAATCCTACCCTTTTGCCTCCACTCCTGGTGGCTGGGACTACCTGCATTCACTACTAGAGGGAGTGATTGTTGTTTGTTGTTTATTCGTTCAGTTGCTTCCGACTCTTCGTGACTTCATGGACCAGCCCACGCCAGAGCTTTCTGTCGGCCGTCGCCACCCCCAGCTCCCCCAAGGTCAAGTCTGTCACCTCCAGACTATCATCCCTCCATCTTGCCCTTGGTCGGCCCCTCTTCCTATTGCCTTCCACTTTCCCTAGCATCAGCCTCTTCTCCAGGGTCTCCTGTCTTCTCATTATGTGGCCAAAGTACTTCAGTTTTGCCTTTACTACCATTCCCTCAAGTGAGCAGTCTGCCTTTATTTCCTGGAGTATGGACTGGTTGGATCTTCTTGCAGTCCAAGGCACTCTCAGCATTTTCCTCCAACACCACAGTTCAAAAGCATCTATCTTCCTTCGCTCAGCCTTCCTTATGGTCCAGCTCTCGCAGCCATAGGTTACTACGGGGAATACCATTGCTTTAACTATGCGGACCTTTGTTGTCAGTGTGGTGTCTCTGCTCTTAACTATTTTATCAAGATTTGTCATAGGCACCAATAAATCAAATGGCCGTTCAGTAGCACTGCTCCGTTTTCTGGAGAGAATGAACTTTCCCCCCATTTTTTTAAAAAATATAGTCATATATTGTCTTTTGCATCCTTAAGTTATGGCGTATCAAAACGCCAAAACCGAAATAGGTCCAGTTTCAGATAATACCCATCGTTATCCAGCTGAAGTTGGGTGCCTACAAGTCCCGTTGATTTCAACAAGAAAGATGTAAGCAGGTGCACAACTCTGTGTCTGTCTGGTTGACTCAGGTGTCTGTTATTTAGGGTGACCCTATGGAAAGGAGGCCAGGGCTCCTGTATCTTTAACAGCTGGATAGAAAAGGGGATTTCAGCAGGTGTCCTTTATATGCATGCAGCACCTGGTGAAATTTTCTCTTCATCACAACAAGAGGGCAGGGCTCCTGCAGCTTCAGCTGTTGTGATGACGAGGGAATTTCACCAGGTGCTGCATGCATACAAATGACACCTGCTGAAATTCCCTTTTCTATACAACAGTTAAAGCTGCTGGAGCCCTGACTAGCATGACCAGAAACAAAAGAGGGCAGCGCTCCTGTAGCTTTAACAGTTGGATAGAAAAGGGAATTTCAGCAGGTGTCACTTGTGTGCATGCAGCACCTGGTGAAATTCCCTCTTTATCAGAGCAGTTAAAGCCACAGGAGCCCTGCCCTCTTTTGTTTCTGGTCCTGCAGGTTTAACTGTTGCATAGAAAAGGGAGCTGCAGCAGGTGTCCTTTGTATGCATGCAGTACCTAGTGAAATTCCCTCTTCATCACAAGAGGGCCGGGCTCCTGTAGCTTTAATGGTTGTGATGAAGAGGGAATTCCACCAGGTGCTGCATGCATACAAATGACACCGGCTGAAATTCCCTTTTCTATGCAACAGTTAAAGCTGCAGGACCAGAAACAAAAGAGGGCAGGGCTCCTGCGGCTTTAACTGCTCTGATAAAGAGGGAATTTCACCAGGTGCTGCATGCACACAAGTGACACCTGCTGAAATTCCCTTTTCTATCCAACTGTTAAAGCTACAGGAGCCCTGCCCTCTTTTGTTTCTGGTCATGCTAGTCAGGGCTCCAGCAGCTTTAACTGTTGTATAGAAAAGGGAATTTCTGGTGCAGGGGGGGGGAAAGGAGAACAATTCTCTACAATGCTTCGTTCCAAAGTTGAAATTGTCCCTTTTATCTGCTGATAGCCCTGCTAGGCACACACACACAAAAACGCAGACAGACACAACCCAGATAACCATCTTTCCCCCTTCAGCTAAGCTAATAGCAGCAGGTGCGGCAGGGAGAGATTGTGGTTCATGAACTGAAATGACGGGAGGAGAGGAAAGGACAGCGCATCCCGGCACCCTCGCTCCAATCTCAATTTGCCCGTCGCCCACTGCTTTTAAGCAAAGAAAACGACACCAGGGAGGTCCAATTGCCGCTTTTGTAGCATTCCCTCCCTCATTTCAGCTAGTTTGGCCTTCAGTGGATAAACTAGGATTTGGAGTTCTCGGAGATGAACAGCACTGATACATTTCAACATGGGCAGACTCAGTGGCCCAGCACAGAAATACAACAGGTGGCGGAGGACGGATCCTTCCACCCCTCTTCTGCCAAGTCCGCTCGCTCGCCTGCATGGAATCCCTTGTCGCCTATGGCGATTAGCAAGTAGTTTCAGATACGAAGCTGATCTGAGCCAGCAGCCATCGCCACACATCAGGGGCGTTGTCCTGCCCCCCCCCCCCCGACGCTATTTACCAGGGGCCTGGAGCTTTTCCATTGGTGTCAATGGAAGGTTTTCCCCACACCTTAATTGCCATGCAAGGGGCAATTTTCAAGGGGTGCGTGTCGGGGAGGAGAGAGTTAGTACGCCCTGAATAGTACGAAAGCTTTGAGAAAACCCTTCCACTGGAAGCTTTCCCCCACCACCACCACCACCCCAATCTAAACTTTCCCGCCACTCTTTTTGTGTACATTTTTTCATGTTCGTTCACAGCCGTCGCAAATCAACAGTAGTTAAAGAGGAACTAGTGATTTGGGGAAGTGTGTGTGTGTGTGTGTGTGTGTTGGATGCAAGTCAATTAAATTATTTAATTTGGTGTGATTTGAATGGGGAATGAACCGGCTAGCTTTGGCTTCTGTGAAACCGGAATCCTTCCTAGTATTTCCGAAGTCGCATACATAGAGGTATATGCGCATTTTATGCGGATGGGTGTCTTAGGGGCGTCCCCCTCAAATCTCCGAAGTACATGGCGGCATCCCTGCCAGACCTGGTGGTGGCACTTGCTCCAATTGCACCGTCGACAAGTTTAAGGGCTTAAGCTCCACATTACATTAAATGCATATTGTGCAGCTGACCCTAACTTTTTATTTGATTTTAGTGTTAAGCATGCATGGCCCTGATCGGGATTAAGAGCACCACTTGTGGGTAAGGGAGTTAAAACCTTCCCACCCAGCTGCTTTCCCCTCTTAAAATTCCCTCCCCCAAGGGGCAGAAAGAAAGAAAGAAAGAAAGAAAGAAAGAAAGAAAGAAAGAAAGAACGAACGAACGAACGAAAGAAAGAAAGAAAGAAAGAAAGAAAGAGAGAAAAACTCCATTGGCATTAACTGAGGTTGTTGCTTTTTTTCTGACCCCAAGGTGGGGTGGGGTGGGGTGGGCGGAGGGACAAGGGGAAAGCAACTGGGTGGGAAGGTTTAACACCCCCACCCCCACCCAGTGGCCCTGATCCAGACTGGTGCCCTGCACACCCATCCTAACGATTTTTTAAAAGTTAGCTTCAGCTACACGAAACGCACTGAACGTGGCGTCTCGTTTATAACCCGACGAAGTTCCAGGCAACGGTGATTTACCTTTCTCATCCCCCACGTTCATGGCCCACTCTTTCTGGGAGCAGTACTTGTCGATGCAGTCCAAGACGCTCTCGGGGTCCCCTTTGATGGCATTGTAGGTCACAGAGTTCAAGATCCTCTGCTCTTTGCTCTGATCCATGACGAAGTTGGTGATCTTCTCTAGGACGATTTCGTTCCAGAAGATGGTGGCGTGGGCGTTGTTCCTGACCAGCACAAACAGGGCTACCATAAAAAGAACCGAGCCCACACCTACAGACACAACGATGGTCAGTATCCAGTTTTCCAGCATCTGCAATGAGAGACAAAAGAAGGCTGTTGGTTAAGGTGGCACCAGACACACACACAGGGAAAGAGTCGTCCTCCTGTCCAGGTCTTAAGGTAGAATGTGCCTAAACCAAGGTCTCAAAGAAGGATAGATATACAGGCAGCCTCTTGGGGAGGGGGAGGCAACCTGGTGCCCTCCTGGTGTTCTGGGCTACAGCTTCCATCAGTCCAGCTAGCAAAACCAATGGGCAGGGACGATGGGCACTATGGTTCAAAACCTCTGGAGAGTGCCAAGTTGCTCAACGGCCTGCAAGCCTGAGAAATGATCTTCCCATGAACAGAGCACAAGTATACCTTTACTCATGAGGAGTCCCGGCTGCCAGATGCAGAAGGGCCAGCAGTTTTCGATCCCTGCACTGCCTGGGGTCTGAGAGGGGGGTAACTATGTCTTGAAGGGGAGGGTCAATGGCCCTCTTGCCCCGAGGATCCAGGATCCTCCCAATCTGTCTCAAGGTCCCTCAGAACAGAATTTTATTATTTATTTATTTAATTGCATTTATATAACGCCCCACAGCCGAAGCTCTCTGGGCGGTTTACAACAATTAAAAATAGTAAACATTAAAAGTATACAAAAAATTTAAAAACATAAAAACAGTATAAAAACAACAGTATCCATTTAAAAACAGTTCTGGGGTCCATTAAAAACAAACTTAACGTTGTTAAATGCTGTTAAAATGCCTGGGAGAAGAGAAAAGTCTTGACCTGGCGCCGAAAAGATAACAATGTTGGCGCCAGGCGAGCCTCATCGGGGAGATCATTCCACAGTCGGGGGGCCACCACTGAAAAGGCCCTCTCCCTTGTTGCCATCCTCCGAGCTTCCCTTGGAGTAGGCACTCGGAGGAGGACCTTAGATGTTGAGCGCAGTGTACGGGTAGGTTCATGTCGGGAGGGGCGTTCCATCAGGTATTGTGGTCCCAAGCCATGTAGGGCTTTATAGGTTAAGACCAGCACCTTGAATTGGGCTCGGAAACATATAGGCAGCCAATGCAAGCGGGCCTGAATCGGTGTTATATGCTCAAACCTCCCTGTTCCAGCTATCAATCTGGCCGCCGCTCCTCCATGACCTTCAGCTTGGGGGATTCAAGTCATCCTTCGAGGAGCCCTTTAGAGACCTTCTTCTATTAAATGTAGAGGCATTAAATGTAGGTTAGAGATGGCTGCCATCCCTCCAGATGTTTTGGACTACAACTCCCATCATCCGAGGCCAGCATGGCCAATGATCAGGAATGGTGGGTGTTGCAATGCCAAACATCTGGAGAGAAACGGAGTTCAATCCCCGGCAACTCCAGGTAGGGCTAGGAAACAATCCTGCTCAAAATCCTGAAGGGCTACTAACAGCCAGCGTGGACAATCCGGAACTTCATGGATCAATGAATTGAATCAGTATAAAACGGTGGCGTTTCTGATATATTGTGAACATTGTGAAATGTGCCTTGAGGAGTCCTTTTTGGCACAGCCAATGGTGGAAACCTGCTGCCGCAAGATGTAGTGAGGGCCGCCAACTTGGGTGGCTTTAAAACGGGGTTAGACAAACTCCTGGAGGAGAAGGCTATCAATGGCTACTAGCCTTGTTGGCTACGTGCTACCTCCAGTATCAGAGACAGTAAGCCTGTGTGCACCAGTTGCTGGGGAACATGGGTGCTGTTGCTCTCCTTTCCTGCTTGTGCATTTCCCATTAGAGCACCTGGTTCAACAAACTACCCACAATCCAAAAACAGCCCATGGGTTCTGGGTGGTTTATTAACCACACCAACAACCCACCCTTGCTGGGTTTGGACAACCCAACAAGTCACAGTTGCAGCGTATTTATTTATTTATTTATTTAATTTATTTATATTAAAACATTTGTATCCTGCCCTATATCATTGGGATCTCAGGCTGGCGTACTGATAAAACCAATTCAAACAGAAGTAACATCGGGGCCTGCTCCTGCTGGACTCTTCCCCCCCCCCCCCACAGGGCAAACTGCCATCTTGGCCCTGTGGGGAAGAAGAAGGACCGAGGGGACAGGAGCAGGCAGAAGTAACATCGGGGCCTGCTCCTGCTGGACTCTTCCCCCCCCCCACAGGGCAAACTGCCATCTTGGCCCTGTGGGGAAGAAGGACCGAGGGGACAGGAGCAGGCAGAAGTAACATCGGGGTCTGCTCCTGCTGGACTCTTCCCCCCCCCCCAGGGCAAACTGCCATCTTGGCCCTGTGGGGAAGAAGAAGGACCGAGGGGACAGGAGCAGGCAGAAGTAACATCGGGGCCTGCTCCTGCTGGACTCTTCCCCCCCCCCCCCAGGGCAAACTGCCATCTTGGCCCTGTGGGGAAGAAGGACCGAGGGGACAGGAGCAGGCAGAAGTAACATCGGGGTCTGCTCCTGCTGGACTCTTCCCCCCCCCCCCCAGGGCAAACTGCCATCTTGGCCCTGTGGGGAAGAAGAAGGACCGAGGGGACAGGAGCAGGCAGAAGTAACATCGGGGCCTGCTCCTGCTGGACTCTTCCCCCCCCCCCCACAGGGCAAACTGCCATCTTGGCCCTGTGGGGAAGAAGGACCGAGGGGACAGGAGCAGGCAGAAGTAACATCGGGGCCTGCTCCTGCTGGACTCTTCCCCCCCCCCCACAGGGCAAACTGCCATCTTGGCCCTGTGGGGAAGAAGGACCGAGGGGACAGGAGCAGGCAGAAGTAACATCGGGGTCTGCTCCTGCTGGACTCTTCCCCCCCCCCCACAGGGCAAACTGCCATCTTGGCCCTGTGGGGAAGAAGAAGGACCGAGGGGACAGGAGCAGGCAGAAGTAACATCGGGGCCTGCTCCTGCTGGACTCTCTCTCTCTCTCTCCTCCCTCCCTCCCTCCCTCCCTCCCTCCTTGACTCCTTTTCCTTGTGTGTCATGTCTTTATTAGATTGTAAGCCTGAGGGCAGGGACTGTCTTTTTTGCTAAGTGTAAGCCGCTCCGAGAGCCTTTTTTGGCTGAGGAGCGGGGTATAAGTATGATAAATAAATAAATAAATAAACAGTGCAAAACAATAAATAATGTACACAGCTAAAGCCAGTAGAAGATTTTAAAGCAATAAAAACAATTAAAACTATGTGCAACTTTAAGCAAATTTAACCCTCAAAGGCTTTGAGAAACTGAATATTCAAAGGCTGCCTGGCACATACTGTAGCCCACCGTGAGTTAAATAAGTGATTTGTTTATTTGTTGTTTCAACCGTCATGGTCATATCAACTTTACAAATGCATAGGTAAGCACACAAAAACTTTACGATACAAAGAAGTAAAATACAAAAAAGATACTAAAAAGGTTTTCTTTAAAAGGTGCCCACAAATATGTAAAAGTTAGTTTTAATACAAAGAATTAAAATAAAGAGACACTAAGAATTTACATTAAAAGGTCCATAAATGTATAAAAGTTAATACTACTGATACATTAGAACTGCATGTTAAATTTCATCATTACAGTTCACCCTACTGACTTCTATGAATCTTCTTCTAGGTTTTATCCTGGATGTGCTTTTTATATTGTATTTTGTATTTGTTTTTAGATTGTTGGTTGTTTTTATGCTCTTCATGATTTTAATTTTTGTGAACCGCCCAGAGAGCTTCAGCTATAATTGGGCAATATAAAAATGTAATAAATAAAATAAAATAAAATAAAACTTTTGGGCAGTCACTGCAAATCTCGCAGCTCTGTCTGTCACAAATTTGTCAGCTTCAGAGAGCAAATATAGAACTTTAACTTATATCACCATTGTTAGATATATCCTGTAAAAGATTCAAAATAAAGTTTGTCCTAGGTTCAGAATACCGAGAGCAATATAATAAATAGTGGTAGAGGTCTTCTACTACTTGAGCATCACATATACAGTACCTCTGTTCTACAGGTATTTTACAAAGTATTGCAAAGGTATAGTTTGGAAACGCAATGCCAGAAATGCCTTTCTAAAGGATGCTACTGGTAACTCATGTAAATAGCGGTCAAATCCGTGAGTCAATTTTAAAAGAAGGTGTGGAGAAAATGATGGTATTTTTAATTACTTCTAGATCACATTGGGAGTAAGGTTAAATGAGTGGTGATCATGCAAACCTGGTCAATGAGGCTTATGTCTGAGTAGATACGCAGGGGATTGCATTGCATGGCTAAAATGAAACTAAAGTCTTAATTAGAGCAGACCCGTTGAAATGAGCCAGACTTGTTAGTCATGATTCTACCCGAAATCTCTACGCTCCATCCCTTCCTGCTACAGTACATCACTGAAGTATAATCTCTGTGGGTTAGCTTTCAGGTTGCTTGTGAGTAGGGCTATCGCTAAGATTCCACCTTAAAAAACAGCCATTGGTCAGAGTCTGGGATTTGATGCAAAAGCCTTAATGTCCCAGGATGGCCACTGGGTGCCACTTGATGGAAGCGAATTGTTCAGAGTTGTGCTTCTTGACATATCCTAAGGCAGCCTTCTTCAACCCTGCGCCCTTGGGAAGTTTCGGACTACTCGTTGTGCTGGCTGGGGATGATAGGGTTTGTACTTTGTAGTCCAAAACATTCCAAGGACACCAGGTTGGGAAAGTCTGAGCTAACGGGAGGAAAAAACAGGGATGCATATTTTTAAAATATATCAATATACAGTAATCGTTAATATGCTTCCTTCGCATGCCTAAATCCCAAATTCAGTTCTCAACGTCTCCAGTGAAACAGTCAGCTAGGAGGTGATAGGAAAGATTTCCGATTTGAAAGCCTGGACAGCCGCTGAGCAGCCGGGCTTGATGTACCGGTTGCCCGACTTGGCAGAAGTGATGTCCGCAAACCTGGGAGCGCATGTTACAACCTGCTATAGTTAGCCTGTGGTTCCATTAATAAACACACCGTATTCCCCCTGGCCCATAGCCACCACAGCCTGGAATAGAAACGTGACCTATAAACACTCGGTTTAGGGTGTTAAAGACGCCCGTTCTGTAGCAGTGACACACAACTTGCACGGGCTGAAAACGTGAAAAATATTCGCTGTGATATAAAGTCGGATGACAGGGAAGGAATTTTGCTGAAGGGGGATTTGGTCAAAACAAACATACACATGGAACCTTGCTTCTTCCTCCTCCCCTCTTTATTTGTGAAGGCTGCCCAACGATGAGCCAAAAACTGTCCCCTCCCCAGGAGGTGTTCATTACAGAAGTCGCAGAAAGAGAAGGGGGAGAGGGAGAAACATACATAAAAAGAGACAAATAGCAAAGAGAGAAAGACAAATATACATACAGGAAGAGAGACAAATACACACACACACACACACACACACACAGAGAAATACACATATAGAAAGAAACAAATACAGAGAGACAGAGACCTAATAGAAAGGAGAGACAAATATACATACAGGAAGAGGGACAAATACATGCACACACACACACACACACACAGAGAGAGAGAGAGAGAGAGAGAGAAACACATAAAGAAAAAGAGACAAGTAGAAAAGGGAGAGAGAAATACACATACAGAAAGAGACACAAATTCGGAGAAAGACAGAGACAAACACACATACAGAAAGAGAAACAAATACACAGAGAGAGAGAGACAGAGAGACAGAGAGAGAGACAGAGAGAGAGACAGAGACACAGAGAGAGAGACAAATTTTTGTGAGGAGCTTCGGCTATTGGGCGATATAAAAATGTAATAAATAAATAAATAGAGAGAGAGAAAGGATGGGGGACAAACACATACACACACACACACACACACACACACAGAGAGAGAGAGAGAGAGAGAGAGAGAGAGAGAGAGAGAGAGAGAGAGAGAGAGAGAGAGAGAGACCAATTTTGCCCACTATGCAGAAAAGCTGGAGCCCATTTAGCTGAAGTCAGGGCTCTCAAACTGAAAGGTCACACCGGAGTTGCTAGGACAGAGAAGCAGAATGGAAACGACGAGATTGTTTCTGCTTTTCCAGCAAGCAAAGTTGGGTTTCAAATATTAGTTTTTCTTTAAGCCACCAAAAAAAAAAAGGGGGGGGGAAGGAGGGTGGGCAGAAAATCTGGCACCACTCACAGAGAGCTTCAGCTATTGGGCGGTATAAAAATGTAATAAATAAATAAATACATACATACATACATACATACATACATAAATAAGCTGCCAGCATTCCCTTACCTTTCCTTATTGCAAGAAAGCCTGGGAGAGCCAGTCAAACTGTTTTTCACTCCAGCTACGGGAGTCGGAGCCAAGTCCCCGCGCAACAGGGGACAAAGAGAATGTAGGCACTGAGAAATCCAGAGGTTTTTACAACAGAGCGCATTGTAGCTCCAAGTGACGGGCAGGGATTGCAGATCGCTACGGTCATTGGAGGAGGTTGGGCCTGTTTATTTATTTATTTATTTATTTTTAAAACAACAACAATCCCAAGCCAAGATCCTATGCACACTTAATATTCTAGCTGCTGAAGTCATTTACAATGCAACCCTACCCTTCTAAATCCTAGTGAAATCAAAAGAGATTTACTCCCAGGTACGGATGTATAGAATTACAACTTTACCTGTCTTTCTCCTTTTTTAAAAATTCAAGTATTTATGCCCTGTCTTTTGGTACCATGGAGCGGTGCTGTCAGGGTAGGACTTTAGGGCAGATGTTGGGGCCCCACTCAGTAGAATGAGCAGGAGGGGGCCCAAATGCAGCAGGGCATCCAATTTTCCAGTGTTTGTGTGTGTGTGTGTGTGTTTCTCCCTGTTGAGATAGGGCGTCCATTTACGAACCCACCAAAAAAGGAGAAACGCATTGCCAAAAGTGGATAAACGAGGATACAGATTTGCATCAAATTGGCCTGTGCTGATTTTTTAATGCATAGATGCACAAGCCCTAAACAACTTAGGACCAGGATACCAGAGCCTTCTTCCCTACCAACCTGCCCAGTCACTGAGGTCATCTGAGGGCATGCTACTGGTGGTTCCACGTAGACCCATCCTCTGATTGGAGTCCACCAGGGGAAGAGCCTTCAGCATGGTGGCTCCCCTCCTATGGAATTCCCTGCCTCTGGAGATCAGGCAGGTGCCAACTTTGTCTTCCTTTCGGTGCCTCCTGAAAACATCATTATTCCAGGAAGCTTTTGCTTAATGACCAGCCACGGTTCACTGTACATTTTGCTTCTTTTAAAATCTATTTTAAAGAGTTTTATTCTGTTTTTATTTTATCTTGTACAACGCTCTGAAATTTTCAATGGGGAGCTGTATATAAATATTGTAAATAAAATAAAATAAATAAATAAAATAATTTAGAAAGAGGAGCTGTAATTTAAATAGAGAAACAATCCATCTCATCATAATGGGGAAGAAAGTGACCAGGTGTTCCTGCAGCTCAGGCCGCTGTCCAGGTGGTCTTAACGGTGGACGCGTAACTTCAAGTCATTCCTTTCTTAACGGCACAATCTTATGCATGTTTAGACAGAAGAAAGTCCTAAAACTCCCAGCGTCATCTAAAACTCCCAATGCTGGGAATTGTAGGACATTCTTCTCTCTAAATATGCATAAGATTGCTCTCTAAGGTTCTTCATATTTCAACTGTACCTAGACAGACCTTCAAACACTCTTCTCCGCAAAGTAGGACAAACGACCACCTTAAATCTACAGTCACAAATCATCTTAAGTGAACCACTCATTCCACAACCCTAAAAGCAGCACACCATGCCCCTTAAATAACTAAAAACGAAACCTTCATTAGAAAAAAAACTTTCTTTCTTTCTTTCTTTCTTTCTTTCTTTCTTTCTTTCTTTCTTTCTTTCTTCATTATTTGTATTTTTACATTTCTAAACTGCCCAATAGCCGATGCTCTCTGGAAGGTTCACAACCATTAATATCATCAAATACTGCATAAGAATCGCTCCAAACATTTACGAGTTTTAAACTACAGTATAAAATCAATGCATTTCCTCTTTTGGCAAATCTCGGGCCCACAGAACAGGGCATTCCCCAGAGACACAAGTAAACAGTCAGGTTCCTTTCTTTTGGGGATGCACAAGCATTTTAGCCTTGAAGGCTGCGTTTAGAGTCTGCTGGAATGTCAGGGGTTGCACATGTGTGTTCATGCGCATAGGTGCTTTCACATTCGCACACAACTCATACACTGCAGCCGCCAACCAATCCCAACTGTGGAGGAGAAAAATGTTCTAGGAACAGGCTCTAAACATGCATCGGATCATGCTCTAAGGTTCTTTATATTTCACCTGGACTAGGTAGCTCTTCAAATAGAGAACTCTTCCCTGCAAAGTAGGACACGCGGCCATAGAAGCTTCATTCCTAGAGTGTCTTCAGAGCCTTCTAGGAAGCAGGCGGGAACCTTCAAGCACGGCTTCATAGGAGATTACAGGCATGCGGTTGTTGCTACAGTGTATTTCATTCTACTTGTGCTAATCCGCATTAAGTAATGTGCATTTGCATTAGTGTGCATTAGCGCTAATGCACATGCACACTAACGTGAGAATGCGCTTTAGTTAATGCAAATTATAGCAAATCCCTCCCCCATGTAAAAAAACCAGTCTGCAGAATCCACATAATTAAAAAAAAAGCCATTCTGCTGCAGAATCCACAGATCAGATTCATAGAAACCTGAACTCATAGGAATCCGTTCTGTTTTTCTATGACATCCCAAATGCAGACGGTCCCAGTTCAATCTGTTGCCAGGCCAGCCTAGGAACAGCCCCTGCCTGCAAACCTGGAAAAACCGGTGCTAGTCAGAGCAAACGCTTCTAGAGCGGAATGCAAAAACGCTCAGAGCTTAAATAAACAGCTTCCTATGTTCCTGCAGCGTTGGCATCCATTTGGAAGGAAGAATGCAGTCAGATCAATACGACTTTAGCGGAGGTCCCATAGCTCAGTGGTAGAGCGCTTGCTTGGGAGGCAGCAGGTCCCAGGTTCGAACCCCGGCATCTCCAGGAAGGGAAAGACTCTTGTCTGGGAAAATGGAGAGTGGCTGGCAGTCAGCATAAACCGGACTTTCCCGCCTGGTGGCCTCCAGATGGTTGGACTGCGACTCCCATGATTCCCTGACAGCATGGCCATGCTGCAGTCCAACACGTATGGAGGGTGCCAAGCCAGGGTAGAGCAAACAGCACTGGATGGGCCCATCACCTGACCCTGGAGAAGGCCGTCCTCTATGGTCCTATGTCAGGACATCGGCATTTGGCATTGCACACGTCCAGTTTAAACCAGGCCAGCCAATACAAGCGCTGTGCTAGCACACTCCACGCGGCAGGCTTTGTGGGAGAAGCGAGGGGGGGGAGATTTCCCACCTGCTCCCTTTCAGACTTCATGGCATTATGCGGAGCGCATTTTGAATGCAGGAAGTGATGACGGTTGCCATGGGGACGTGCTCCGCTCACAGCACAGCCGGCGTTTGTTCACCCATCTGTTTATCTTAGCCATGCAGCCAGGATAATTTGGTTCAAAGTCTTCCAGGCGGCTTCTTATTTCTTACACACACACACAAACACCACATGGCCGGCACAGTTGAAACGCCTTGAAAAAGGGTGTATCTTCAAGCTGTCTTTGGTGTGTGTGTGTGTGTGTGTGTGCGTGTGTGCAGGGAGGTCTTCCTTAGAGTGATTCATGGAGTACCACAAGCGTGGGCTAATAGTGGTGTCAAACCAGGCCCAATTTAAATCCCCGTCAGGGAGAGGGGAAAGAATCAAGGACGGAGACCTCGACATTGAGGACTCCTATGACCTTCTTGACGTTACCTAGGGAGGTGGTGGGCTCTCCCACACTAGAGTCACTCAAGAGGCAGCTGGACAACCATCTGTCAGGGATGCTTTAGGGTGGATTCCTGCATTGAGCAGCGGGTTGGACTCAATGGCCTTGTAGGCCCCTTCCAACTCTGCTATTCTATGATACTATGAAAGGCTGTCAGAGAATCATCCTCTTCAGGAAGGACTGCCCAGGCCGGGCCTGGTTTCAGGATTCTCCGTAAGTTCTCCATAAGTTCTCCATAAGAAGGAGAACTTAGTCCCAAAGTTGCCCTATCCACAGTTAGCAGCAGACGGAGCAGGCTTCCGGGTCACACAGTCCCCCACTATGCTGGGATGAATTGTAACTAGCAGGAGCAAGGTTAGGGGGTTGAATCCAGAGCGTGCTCTTAGCAGGGGTAGTGGTGGTATCTGTTTGTACCCTGTGGGGGTAATAATCATGCAGCTGCGGTTTGCATTTGCACCAATGGAAGTTGGTAAACAGCAGGGGGCAAAATCACACCGGGGGGTGTGGGGGAGAGAACGGTGAAAGGCCCTCTATCTGCCCTGCCTGCTGGAGTCCCACTCTGGCTATTGAGTCGTCGTTGTTTTAGTTAAAACAAGGAAGCACTTCTATTTCAAATTGGTACATGAATATAAGCAGTCTGTATATCAAAGTAAGCATCCCTGCGAAATTGACAAACGTATTCAATCCTTTTTATTAATAGTGTTACCAACCACTATTGAGAATGGATACGCTTCTTTTGGCCTGTTCTTTTCTTGATTTCTTTTTTCTGTTGCTAGTTTGTTTATTTGTTTTTGCATTCTCCCCCTTTCTCCTTTTTCTTTTCGTTATAATTGCAAATAGGAAAAAAAATGTGTCTGTATGGTCAGTTTCTACAACAGCGGGCTAGATGGACTCACGGCCTGAGCCAGTATTAGGGCGGCCACATGTCCTGTTTTATAGAGGACAGTCCTCTGTTTGAAAAGCTACCCAGTCCAATTTAAATGTAAAAATAAAATAAAATAATAAATTGGAAGGAAGAGACTCAACGTTTCCCATCAACATTTATATACCTGTACCTGGATAGCAGACTGAGCAGGAATACGGGTTACCTGGTCACAGTTATGGCGAGAGGTACCATATTTCTTTATCACCATTAATTTTCAGGTATACATATTAATTAGCACATGCAAATGCGATGCAAATCAGTGCCCTCTTTTGTCCTCATTTGGGGTGTGATGAGTAAGAAGCCGTCCAACTTGATATCAAGAAAACAGCTTCCTATGTTCTTTCTCACTGCTGCAAGTTGGACTTGATGTCCATTCGCCTCCTTCCAGGTGATGGAGCGAACAGAAAAAGAAGATCCCGTCATGTGCACACACAGAGATATTTCCTCTCCTGCCCCCGCAAGTTGGCAAGGTGTCTCTTGCACAACCCCATGCTCTTTTCCCTGGGTATTTCTCTCGCTGTTTTCTGCTTCTTGATTAACCTGTTGTTGTTTTTGGTAGAAGCGCCGGCAGCTGGTGCCCACGAGGGCAACGACACCGAGCTGGCACCTTCCTTCCCCACCTTCCCAAGGGTGCGTGGGGCAGGGTGGAGCATGCGGGGAAGGCCTTGTTGTTGCAACGCTGGCTCTACGACCAATGGCGAGGAGGAGGAGGAGGAGGAGAGGGATTTCTTTTCCATAATTGGGTTTGCGCCGTCTTACCAAGCGCCCAATAGACAAGAGCTTTCTAGCCATGGTAGGTTGTTTATTTATTTATTTATTGCATTTGTATACCTCCCAACAGCCGAAACTCTCTGGGTGGTTCTCAAAAATTAAAACCATTCAAAGTATAAAACAAACAGCATAAAACCATGATATAAAATACAATATGAAAGCACCACCAGGATAAAATCAGCAGCGGTGCAGAAATACAAATTCAAAATGCAAATTTAAAACAGCCAAGTTAAAATTAAATGTATAGACTGTTAAAATGCTGAGAGAATAAAAAGGTCTTCACCTGACGTCTGAAAGAATATAGTGTAGGAGCCAGGCAAACCTCCTTAGGGAGCTCATTCCACAGCCGGGGTGCTACAGCAGAGAAGGCCCTGCTCCTGGTAGCCACCTGCCTCACTTCCTTTCGCACGGGATCACGGAGAAGGACCCCTGAGGATGACCTTAGGGTCCGGGCAGGTGCATATGGGAGGAGGTGTTCCTTCAGATAGCCTGGCCCCAAGCTGTTAAAGGCTTTAAATGTTAATACCAACATTTTGTTAATACCAGGAGGGTGAAAAGTGATGCTCCGATGTAGGGTTGTGTGAATCAGCAAACCTCCAGTTTGCTGGAGTTCTCCAAATTCCACCCCGAAGCTTGTTGCGACTTGAGTCCATATCAGGTCGCGAGTTCAATTGTCTCTTTTTTTTGCATGAAAATCTGTCTGTATTTTTGCACGCATTTTCTGCACGTACGCATTGATCGTGGACATCTTGGAAATGTACACATTCTCCTCCCATCGATCAAAGTGTATCCGTGCACACATTTTTTGTGCACATTTTTCAGGTCAATGGTCAGGTTCCTGGGCAGGCAGGTAAGCAAAGACAGGAGGGTCAGAAGCACGTGATGCGGTCCAAGACAGATGCCGGATGATAGTCGAGGAATTCTGTGTCGCTTGGAACATAGGAAGCGGTTTCATACTGAGTTGGACCGTTGGTCCATCTAGTCCAGTATTGCTGACGCTGACTGGCAGCAACGGCTCTCCAGGGTTTCAGGCAGGAGTTTGTCCTGCCTCACCTGGAGATTGTTGTTTATTCATTCAGTCGCTTCCGACTCTTCATGACTTCATGGACCAGCCCACGCCAGAGCTTTCTGTCGGCCGTCACCACCCCTATCTCCCCCAAGGTCAAGTCTGTCACCTCCAGAATATCATCCATCCATCTTGCCCTTGGTCGGCCCCTCTTCCTTTTGCCTTCCACTTTCCCTAGCATCAGCCTTTTCTCCAGGGTGTCCTGTCTTCTCATTACGTGGCCAAAGTACTTCCGTTTTGCCTTTAATACCATTCCCTCAAGTGAGCAGTCTGGCTTGATTTCCTGGAGTGTGGACTGGTTGGATCTTCTTGCAGTCCAAGGCACTCTCAGAATTTTCCTCCAACACCACAGTTCAAAAGCATCTATCTTCCTTCGCTCAGCTTTCCTTATGGTCCAGCTCTCGCAGCCATAGGTTACTACGGGGAATACCATTGCTGTAACTATGCGGACCTTTGTTGTCAGTGTGGTGTCTCTGCTCTTAACTATTTTATCAAGATTTGTCATTGCTCTCCTCCCAAGAAGTAAACGTCTTCTGATTTCCTGGCTGCAGTCAGCGTCTGCAGTAATCTTTGCGCCCAGAAATACAAAGTCTGTCACTGCCTCCACGTTTTCTCCCTCTATTTGCCAGTTATCAATCAAGCTGGTTGCCATAATCTTGGTTTTTTTTTAGGTTTAACTGCAACCCAGCTTTTGCACTTTCTTCTTTCACCTTCGTCATACCTGGAGATGCAGAGGACTAAATTTGGGACCTTCTGCATGCAAAACAGGTGCTTGACCACTGAGTTTTTGCAAAGTCGCTAGAAGATAAATATATGGAAGAAAAACACATGGAGACGGGTTCCGAATCGTGTGCAGCTGTCCGTGCAAAGGCCTCCCTGAGGCAGGCATTTGCATTGTATGCATGGATGCTTATGCCCGGCACTATGATATGACATGACGTTGGGAGATGGGATTGCTTGGCACGGTCCCATTCCTACTGGCCTGGTGATTTTTGCCACTTTTAATAATGCCTGAATCAGGCTCCAGGTACAGGAAGGAGAAGGGCAGGCAGAGGAATGTTAGAAATAGGGCCACGTATCCCAGACCAGAGTACAAACGAAAAACAAGATCCAACTGGAGTGGGTGTGACCTGCACCCAGGGCCAGCCCTACCATTAAACAAAATAAGGCAGCGGCCTCAGGCTGCAGATGGTGGGGGACAGCTCCTCCCCCACCCCACCCCATCCCACCCCAAGCCATTCCTCCTGCGTTCAGGATGCACAAATAATTTCACATGGGAAGTGACAAAAAAGGGGCGACACAAAGGCATGTGCAAAGTAAAACTACATGCACCACCTACTAAGCCAAGCCTCAATCGTATTTGTACCATTTCTACTTGCCTTCCCCATTCCAACAACTCTAAAACCTGCTCTCTCAGGTCCCAAATGAATCCCGGCCCCCGTAAAAATAACAACCCTACTAGTCTGTATTACTAGTCTAATCACGTTCATATCATTCATTAACCACACAGCTGAAGCAACTATGAACAATGTCCACTGAGCGCACAGCACTAAATCAATATTAACTTACGTTTTATAGTTGACCTTTACTCATTAACTTTCACCCCCATTGCCCTCTTCGAACCCTGACCTCTTCTTGAGTTTGCCTCCTGATATACAGCAGCAGACTCACGTATTAATCATTTTTAAATACCTACTTATTTCTCTTATTGACATAATTGCTCTAGTAACTGCCAATATATACTGGGCATTCAAAAAGAAGAAGGCAGTAGTGTGAATGATTCAATATATACAAAGTGCCCAAAGTACACACTGCACAAAATACATCCAGTGATGAATAGTAACAAACAACCTTATTTATTTACAATATACAACTGATGCATATCAGCTGCACGGTCATTAATGGCCAACTACCATTTGTCCAACAAAACTTTTAATTTGAGAAATACCATATTTCTTCGATTGTAAGACATTTATTTATTTATTTATTTATTTATTACATTTTTATACCGCCCAATAGCCGAAGCTCTCTGGGCGGTTCACAAAAATTAAAACCACAATAAAACAACCAACAGGTTAAAAGCACAATTACAAAATACAGCATAAAAAGCACAACCAGGATAAAACCATGCAGCAAAATTGATATAAGGTTAAAATACAGAGTTAAAACAGTATAATTTAAATTTAAGTTAAAATTAAGTGTTAAAATACTGAGTGAATAAAAAGGTCTTCAGCTGGCGACGAAAGGAGTACAGTGTAGGCGCCAGGCAGACCTCTCTAGGGAGCTCATTCCACAACCGGGGTGCCACAGCGGAGAAAGCCCTCCTCCTAGTAGCCACCTGCCTCACTTCCTTTGGCAGGGGCTCACGGAGAAGGGCCCCTGTAGATGATCTTAAGGTCCGGGCAGGTACATATGGGAGGAGGCGTTCCTTCAAATAACCTGGCCCCAAACTGTTTAGGGCTTTAAATGTCAATACCAGCACTTTGAATCGGGCCCGGACCTGGACTGGCAGCCAATGAAGTTGTAAAAGGACTGGCGTAATGTGATCTCGCCAGCCAGTCCCTGTTAGTAAACGGGCTGCCCTGTTTTGTACCAGCTGAAGCTTCCGGACCGTTTTCAAAGGCAGACCCACGTATAACACATTGCAGTAATCCAAACGAGAGGTTATCAGAGCATGGATAACTGTAGCTAGGCTATCACTGTCCAGATAAGGGCGTAGTTGGTATATCAGCCTAAGCTGATAAAAGGTGCTCTTTGCCACTGAGTTCACCTGTGCCTCAAGTGACAGTTCTGGATCGAAGAGCACCCCCAAACTACGGACCCGATCCTTTAGGGAGAGTGCAACCCCGTCCAGGACAGGGCAAACATCACCTCGCCGGACAAATGAACCACCCGCTAACAGTACCTCCGTCTTGTCTGGATTGACATCATCGATTGTAAGACGCACACTAATTTCAGTACCACCAACAGGAAAGAAAAAACCCTAAGACACACCCGCGATTCTAAGACGCACCCCATTTTTAGAGATGTTTATATGGGGGGGAAGTGCATCTTAGAATTGAAGAAATAGGGTACTTCAAATATTCACACAATCTCCAATTGCGCTTCACTTACGGAACAAACAGCAAAACTGACTTTCTCCAACTTGAAACATGATGTATTGCAGCTACTGCCATGTGACCCTGGAACAAGGACTGCGATTGGCCAGTAGGGTTTGCAATTCCAATCCACTTCTTCACTCAATCACACCTGTGTTTGTTTTTAGACTAAAGTAAGCATAACTTTTTTTGTACTGCAGATACTTGCATTCTGTTTTTTGTTTGAATTCAGCATTAAATTCTCTTTCAATTGATATATTAAAATTTGAATTTCGTGAAACAGAACATTTTCTTTAAACGTGCAAAGTTGCAAAAAATGAACATTTCAAAAAGGGTCCACAATTTTGGCCACCACTGTAAATATATATTAAATCAGATGACATTGTGGTCACTTTTTTCAACTGGTTCAACATCACTCACATCTCATACTAGGTCCTGGTTGACACCAACTATTCTAGGGCACAGTCATTTAGTGCACTGAGAAATTTAACCTCTTTACCATGACTGGAACATGGATTTATCCAGGCAACGTGGGGATAATCGAAGCCACCCATTAATAGAACACTTCTTTGCCATCCTCACTGACTCTGAATATACACACCAGTGTTCGACTGCATCCACTGGGAGTTTTTCTCCATCTACAGTTCGAACTCAAGATCACCCTACCAGTTCCACTATTTTGCTCTTCCAGTTCATTGGGGTTGAACTGGTATAGAAAAATGAATATATACTGGAAATGCAATCTGCTTCATTGTTTCCCCCCATCAGAACCCAGGGGTCCATTAACCAGAGCCAGGTGCAAAAATAGTGGCAGGAGACATCAAAACACTTGAGTCAATTACCTACGAGAGGTACATAAAACCCCACAAGATTGTACATTGAAACTTGCATCTGAGTTACTAAAGAGCAGGGCTTCTCTAATACAACCTTCCCAAACCTCTAGATGTGTTCAACAGGACCATAACTCCCAGGACTGCCAACTGGCACAGTCCTTGGATGATGGGATTAATAGTCCAACACATGTGGACAGAACCAGGTTGGGTGCTCTAACAAAACCTCTCAAAACTTTCTGGCAGAGCTGGAGAGAGACCTGGTCAATTAATAGTTGTGCTTTACAGAGTTTGCTTCCCAATCACCCCGCGTGGATTCCAATTTACTTTCTGCCCACCTCTGGTGTACATAAAACCACTTGTGCAATGTCAGTTACTTTCTGTAAGGAGCTCCCCCTCTGTGTCTAATGTCCAATCCTACTTGGACATTCATTTGCAAATGAATTCAGACTCAGGAGCTTCATACTGTGGTTTCCTATTGAACGTTTTTGTTCTCATTGCTGAAAAATGAGCAATCTTTTCAAGGTTGTTACAGAATCTCCCAGCAGACTGAAAAGCTCCTTCACTGGTTTCTGAGAGTTACCATTTTTAACTGTCCGATTTGTGTCCATTTATTCTCTTGCACAAAAGAGTCTCTGTACGGCCCATGGAAATGGTCAAAGGGCATTGCTGGCTTACATCACAGTAGAACAGCTAGGGATGTCTGAGAAGTTCGTTGTCGCTCGCAAAACATATCATAGAATCATAGAATTGTAGAGTTGGAAGGGGCCTAAAAGGCCATCGAGTTCAACCCCCTGCTCAACGGAGGAATCCACCCTACAGCATACTTGACAGATGGTTGTCCAGCTGCCTCTTGAATGCCTCTAGTGTGGGAGAGTACATGGTACATGCACCAAACCCAAGCTCCGAACTCGAGTGCAAACACGTGTCTGCTGAAAATATTTGCACATCGCTGCACACGTGCTCACATTTCTCGCATGCCCGATTCCCAGTTCTATTTCCCAGTTCCTAATTTGCACATATTTCCTCTGTAGGATGAAATTTCCCAGCATATTTTCTGAGTCCCGGTTTTGCTGAAATTTGCACAATTCATCGCTGCTCAGTTTGCACAATTTTCCCGTTTGTGAAAAACTAGCAATGATTGCAAATGCATGTGGGAATCGGACATGAGATGAGGGCAAGACGTCATTCAGAGCATCCCGGCCCTCTCAAAAATCACTCATATGCCTATCCCTAAGAACAGCCTTCTCCAGCCTGATACCCTGCAGATGTCTTGTACTACAACTCCCATCATCCAATGGCCCCGCTGGCTGGGGATCGTGGGAGCTGTAGTCTGACACATTTGGAGAGCACCATATTGGGGAATGCTAGATTACAAGGTGGGCAGGTGAATGAGCGAGTGACTGTATTTATTTGTTTATTTCATTTATATCCCACTTTTTTTCCTCCAAGGAATCCGAGGCAGCGTACATAATCCTCCTCTCCATGTTATCCTCACAACAACAACCCTGTGAGGTGGGCTGGGCTGAGAATATGTGGCTGGCCCAAAGTCACCCAGTGGGTTTCCTTGGCCGAGTGGGGACAAGAACCTGGATCTCCCGACTCCCAGTCCAACAACTTAGCCACTACACCAAACTACACCACGGTATGGGTATCTCCCATGATTGTATGTCCTGTCTGCGGTGCCTTCAAAAAGTTGTGCAGGACTGGAGAATATGGTACAGATCAGATGAGGCTGGTGGCGGTTGTGAATTCATTCTGGGTTTCAGTCAGGTGCCAGCCCAATGTCTAAAGGAACTATCCATGGTGCTGAACACTGTCCCCCAACACAGGTTCAGCACATTGGATGGCTCCTTTAGAATTCTCACTGGTTCTGATTGAAACCCAGAATGGATTCACAGCCCCACCAAGTTTGAAGCCACCAGCCTCCACTTGTACAGCTAGAAACTCTGCATACTGATATCACTACTGTCATCTGGGGAGAGTATGTCATTATCTGGCCGTCCCTTTCTCAGTTTGTACATTCTCTTGCTGATTTTTTTGCAAAATTGAACAGATGAAGCTGCCTTAGGGAGCATGCTGCGTGCAAAATGTAGGCTCTACTACAGAGCTATCACGCTGCGTGCAAAACATAGGCTCTACTACAGAGCTATCATAATAGTAGTTAAAACTGACATGTTTCGGCTGCCTGTGCTTTCCCACCGCCCGCTCACTTGGGCAGGATGAATTTTGCACTTTCCACTTCTCTCACTTCCCTGTTTTTCCAATCATAAGTTCCGCTCCTCTCGAACTCCTTTTTATTCACTCAGTATTTTAACACTTAATTTTAACTTAAATTTTACTGTTTTAACTCTGTATTTTAATCTTATATCAATTTTGCTGCGTGGTTTTTATCCTGGTTGTGCTTTTTATACTGTATTTTGTATTTGTGCTTTTATTATTTTAACCTGTTGGTTGTTTTATGATGGTTTTAATTTTTGTGAACCGCCCAGAGAGCTTCGGCTATTGGGCGGTATAAAAATGTAATAAATAAATAAATAAACTTTGAGAGTTTGGAAACTTTGCGTGGAAAGTTGCAGCTAGTGCAAAATGCAGCAGCTAGACTGCTGGCGGGTACATCTAACAGAGACCACATAACACCGGTCTTAAAGGAACTGCACTGGCTGCCTATACGCTTCCGGTCGGAATTCAAGGTGTTGGTAATGACGTTGAAAGCCCTAAACGGTTTGGGACCTCGATACTTGAGGGAGCGCCTCTCCTTATGCCTGCCCGAGGCTTGAGATCTGATGAAGGAGCCCTTCTCCACATCCCACCAACTCAACACATACGCTATGATGGGACAAGGGAGAGGGCCTTCTCTGTTGTGGCACCCAGACTGTAGAATGCCCTCTCCTTGGAGGCCCGACTGGCACCAGCACAGCTTTCATTTCGACACCAAGTAAAAACATGGCTTTTTAACAAAGCCTTTGATGGTTAAATTCACTAAGATGGCACATTGTTTTAACTGTTTAAACTGCTTTTAAATTATATATTGTTTTAACTTGGTTCATGGTTTAATTTGTTTTTAACTGCATATTTATTGTTTTATACTGTATGCTTTTATCTGTAGATCTTAATGATATAGGGTGGGATACAAATGATTTAAATAAATAAATAAATTCGTCTGCAAATTTATGTGCCTTTCTCCTAATGCCTGCATTCCCCCCTCCCACTGCAGTTTTGCTTAATATACCCAATTTTGGCATGCAGTTTTCACAATTTAGGGTATCTCTGAACATTACTTTCACATCTGCATTTTTGTATGCATTCTCCCCCCCCCCCCGCCCGCCCACCCAAAATGGATATTTTTATAAACTGGAGAATTCCGTTTCAACATCCAGAGAACTTCAAAGGATAACTGAGTTTCGGTTCATGTATTGGCTCTAAAGTGTGAATTTAAGCAAGATTGCCTTAAAATTCAAACCGAACACGTGCCTTCACCACCCTTACAGGTCGTAGACTATCACAAAAGAAACAGGCACTAGAAACTGCAACCAGGGAAGCAGAGGACAACTGGAAACTCAATAACCTATAAAGGAGCAGACCCATCACCCATGCTGGATTAGGACAAGAAAATCTGTAGGGTATGACTCAGCAAAGCTAGACGAAGAGGCTGCTGGGAAGTTCAATGGATGTTGAAAGTCGCTGTCATTAGTTCTGCACAGATGTGGGGAAAGGGCCCCAGTGTTCGTTGTGGCTGAATTGGTGACTAGCTGATTGAACAGCAATGGCAGAAGGTCGGGCAATCCTGGTACGGCTGCCCCATGCTAGGGATCCACCAATGCGCTGAAGACGTACAGTGGGGATGCCCGCGAATGACACGGTCAGCCTGCTGCAGGTGTTGGGTGATACTGAGGAAGCGTGGATGCTCTGGGCAGCTGCAAAACTTGTCCAGGAAAACACTAGGCTTACAGTGTGTGTGTGTGTGTGAGAGAGAGAGAGAGAGAGAGACAGACAGACAGACAGACAGACAGACAGACAGACAGAAAGAGAGAGAGAAAAAGAGGGAGGGAGGGAGAGAGAGAAAGAGACAGAGAGAGACCTCCTTCCCACAGAGCTTGCTACATGTTGGCAGCTACAAAATAATCTTATCAGAACATTCACAGCCACTGAAAACGATAACAGAATGCGAAGCTTTTTAATCATCTTTAAAATAGCAGATGGCTGCAGAGTTATTCTGCATTCTTAAGGGCTCGGATCAAAAAGAAGGCCAAACACACACGCACACACTCCTTCTCCAGTTAAGAGGCTAGGACACATGGCTAAACTAGCTGATAAGTAACCCACTGGGGCTAACCTACTTGCAGCTGCCACAGCGGCGGAGGCAGGACAGCATAACGGGGGCGTCAAAAGCGGCCATGTGCAGGCCATATATGGCCTGCATGTTTCCCACCCCTGAGTGAGACCCATAGCCTCCCACTACAGGCAAAGAGGAAACGGAACTGCCCAGATATTCTCCTAATTGTTTTGGTCCCAGTTGTCCAAAAATACAGGTTTCTGGAGACCTCTGGGCATGCACAAAGGTTTAGCACAGACTGAGGATAATAGTCAAGCCATGCAGGTTCTTGTCTCATAAGCAGTTCTCAAAACAGCAGCTGGAAACAAATGCAAACCAATGGGTCTCTGGGTCTGGAAACTGGACCCTCTCTGGATCGAAGCTTGATCCAAATAATTCCAAATCGTGCTGATGCAACTCATCGCCTGTCCAATGCAATCGCCATCACTCCTGTGGCGTGGGAAGGGAAGCATGATGCCCTTCCATCTCTCGGCGCAGATGCAAACGTATGGCCAGAAATAAAGTGCACAGCTTGTGCCTTTGAGCAACTCATCGCATATAATGGGGTAGCTCAGTGGTACAGCACATACTTCACTTGGTGGATGTCAGGTTCAATCCCCTGTATCTCCAGTTAAAATGATCAGGGGACTTGGGGAAATCTTTTACCCAGACTGCTGCCGGCCAGATTTAGACAATAGCAGGCCTGATGGACCAATAGGAAGCGGAGGACACTATGTTCCTAATGCCACATTGCCCACCACCATCCCTTGTCTAGATCAACAGCAGCTGAGAACAAACACCAAAGCCACAGTTAACTTTGGGTGGTGAGAACTTGGAAACCATCTCCCGGTGGCGTAGCGGCATCAAGGCTTGCAGGATCAAATCGCAACGACTTTTTGATTAGCAGGGACTATGTGTATCGTCTGCTACCGCCTCAGGATTCTCTGTTCCCTCTGAACCTAGATGCAGTACTCAAAGTAGCTGAAGGCAAATGGATTCCCCCAACAATGATATATATCATCGTCAGCTAGCCCTGTTGTAATGAAAAGTATTTTGAGGTGGCTGGCTTGGCCTAGAGTGGACAATTAGGACCCATCAGCTTTCCAAAAGATCTGCTCCTCTAGTAATCAAAAACTGCTTGAACAGAGACAACTCAACACAGCTGCCTGTGTTTCTGGAGCCAAATCTCCCAAGAGTGTGATCAGCGGCTCAGAGGATATTCCATCATGGATCTCCTGCGTCACGTCTGATTTGGCTCTTTGGAAGCTCATATTGAGTTAGACCATTGGTCCATGTAGATCATGGGAGTAGGCAACACGTGGCCCTCCAGATGCTGGGGAACTGGGGTGGGAGTGTGCTATTGCATTCATGACAAGCTTGTGGGTTTCCCATCCCTGATCTAGATCAATATTGTCTACACTGGCTGGTAGAGGTGCTCCAGGAGTTTAGTAGCTACCTGGAGGTGCCAGGGACTGAATTGGTGAGCACAGCCAATGGGGAAGTTGTCCATCTTAGTGTAGATGACACCAAGATAAATGGACCAACTTACAGCTTGCTAAGTTAATTATTGCACAAACAAGGGTAGCTTTAGGATTTTCGGAGTCAGGTGCCAATATAGCTTCAGATGGCTCAGTATTTTTCAATCTACTTTTAAGGTATCTCTAGGACTGGAAGATCTGTGCTACATCCAATAGTGATGTCATTTCTCACCTAAAAATGGAGAGGGGGAACCAATATCAGAGTTTATTCCAAATTACGATGCCAGCGTTCAGATCCTGCACAAGAGTTTAGAATCCAATCTGGATGCTATTTGTTCTCCCTGGGCCAAAGAGTGCATTCAAGGGAAGGCGGGAATACGTAGACCAGTCTATTTGGCCACTAAAATGAGCTCTCCCTCTGCTTGGTGGAACTGATGGTAACCGAAGAAGACTGTAATGCCTCAGGGACAATGCTCTTTATCTCATTGCGGAGAAGTTACCGCTAATAATCGGAGTCCTCCACAGCAGAGGGTAATAACGCTTCCCAATTACACAGCGGGTTTATTTTTCAAAAAGGCACTGCAAAATTAATTAGCTCTTTCAGCAAGTTGCTATGTAGCTGAAGGCCATTGTAAAACTGACACTTAAATTAAAAAGTGCACGCATACGTACACACACACACACTCCAGAAGTGATACCAAAAAAAAAAGGTACAATCTTTGAACAGTAGTCAAAAGACCAAACCCATTTCCCTATCTCATTTACCACTCTAAGTATTCTCTACGCAATCAACTCAACATTAATTACAGCTGGCTTTCAAAAGTTACCAAGAAAACACAGAAATGTATTGCAAATGCAAAACGAGTACCAAAACAGAATGGATGCTGCTAGTTTTCCCTTCATTTCTAACAGCCATGGGGGTCAGGATCTGCTGATTTGATCAGGGAAGCAGTGCCATTTTCCTGATCTAAATCACCCCCCACTCCCAAAGCTACTATTAGCCCCAAAGCGAAATAAATACAAGTCCCCATATTGTACCTGCATTCCTGCCCACCCAGCCCGAGCTAAGAAGAGCAGTGTGTCACATCCCACCTTACGGATGATTCCATGATCCAATTAGCACACCCACACTTCAGCTCCATACACACAGTTGCTTTGAAGTAAAAGAGAAAACCCATCAGGGTATTCAGTCAGGGATTTCATGTGTCACATCCGAATTGGCCCTTTGTTGTTCATGGAAACACAGGAAGCTCAAAGTGAGCTAGACATTGGCCCAGTGGCCCTCCAGATGTACACCAGTGGTTGGGGAACATGGGCGGGAGGCCGCTGTTGCACCCATATCCTGCTTGTGGGTTTCCCATGGGCAGCTGGCTGGCCACTGTGGGAACAGAAAACTGGACTAGAAGGATCCTTGAGCTGATCCAGCATTCCTCTTCTGTACTTTAATTAATTAATTTATTTATTTATTACATTTCTATACTGCCCAATAGCCAGAGCTCTCTGGGCGGTTCACAAAAATTAAAACCATTCAAAGTATAAAACAACAGTCTAAAACCATCATATAAAATACAATATAAAAGCTCAACCAGACAAAAAACAGCAGCAATGCAAAATTACAAATTTAAAACACCATGTTAAAATGTATTTATAGATGGTTAAAACGTTGGGAGAATAAAAAGGTCTTCACCTGGCGTCTAAAAGCATATCATGTAGGTGCCAATGTATTGCAACTCCCATAAGCCCCAGCGAGAACAACAAATGGAGAGGGATGATGGAAGTTCCAGTCCCTCAAAACATGAGGGCCATGTGTTTGCCATCCTTGATCTAGATCAGTATCATCTAAATTGACTGCCGTGGGTTTTCCAGGGGTTTAGACCTACCTGGAGTTGCTGAGAAATGAACCTGTGACCTTCTGCATGCAATGCAGGTGCTCCACCACAGAGCTATGGGCTGTCACATCAAGTATAACTGCCTCCCCCACCAATTGGGGTGCTTGCATTCATCCTTAGAATCGGATTTATTTAGTTAGTTAGTTAGTTATTACATTTCTATACCGCCCAATAGCCGAAGCTCTCTGGGCGGTTCACAAAAATTAAAATCAAGAAGAGCATAAAAACAACCAGCAATCTGAAAACACAAATACAAAATACAATATAAAAAGCACAACCAGGGTAAAACCACACAGCGGAAATTGATATAGGTTAAAATATGGCATTAAAACAGCAAAGTTTAAATTTAAGTTAATAGGCGTTAAAATTCTGAGAAAATAAAAAGGTCTTCAGCTGGTGACGGAAGGAATACAGTGTAGGTGCCAGCCGAACCTCTCTGGGGAGCTCATTCCACAGCCAGGGTGCCACAGGAGAGAAAGCCCTCCTCCTAGTAGCCACCTGCCTCACTTCCTTTGGCAGGGGCTCACGGAGAAGGACCCCTGTGGATGATCTTAAGGTCCAGACAGGCACATATGGGAGGAGGCATTCCTTCAAAGAACCTGGCCCCAAACCGTTTAGGGCTTTGAATGATAGTACCAGCACTTAGAATCAAGCCCGGACCTGGACTGGCAGCCAATGAAGTTGTAGAAGGACTGGCGTGATGTGGTCTCGTGATGCCAATACTACAGGAACATGAGAAGCTACCTTGTACTGGGTCAGGTCCATCTAGCCCAACACTGTACACCAGGGGTGAGCAGAAGGTAGATGTCTAGTGTTTAGGACTTCAACTCTCAAAAGCCCCTGCCAGCGTGGCCAATAGTCAGGAATCCTGGGACATGAGTCCAAAACATCTGGAGACTTACTTCCTGCCCAAACCTGCTGTAGATGGTTTCTTTAGGTTTCAAACAGAGGTCTTCTCCAGCTCGACCTGGAGACAAGAGGAATTGAACTTTGGGACTTCTGCATGCAAAGTTATGGGCCTTCCCCAAAGGAAGCTATGATCAATCCCTGCAAAGGAGCTTATGCAATGCATTTTTACAGACATCTGCTTTCTCTATAGACTATAATACTTTCAGTGGTATACATTCCAGTTTTAGAGATGGGGGAGGCCAAAGGATATGTATTTGCCCAAAGATACATTGTGAATCAAAGACTTCAAAAGGGATTCAAACTAGTTCTCCCAAGTTTAGGTTGAGCAATCTTGCTTTAGCTTGTAACAGTTCTCACGGCTTTGCAAAAGCTGAAACTGAGTTTCCAAAGATATGGTCATCAGAAAGAAAAAGCAAACCCCGCCATTCACGGAGAGCTAGGTTTTAAAAGTGGTGCTCAGGTGCACAGAAATGCCTAGCTCACCTGGCAAGTGTATAATTGCATCCACATTCCTTGTGTGGATTTTTATTTCATAGCTAAATGATCGGGAGCAGCTGGACTGTTTTTAAAAGAAAATTAAAAATCCTCACTAGTTATGATCAGAGGTTAACAACCCTGAGTTCCTTTTCTTCTGCAAACCACTGAATGTTTTAGTTTCATCCATAAAGCTAGGCCAGCCTGCAAAAACCAAATATGTGCGTGCACGCACGCACGAACACACACAATTTCACCACTGAGAAAAAGTTACTATAGCAATACTCAATAAAACACATGAAACGTATTATAAAATAGGCCAGTTTTAAAATCTCTTCACTGGCTGCCAATTAGTTTCTAGGCGAAGTATAAAGTGTTGGTTATCACCTTTAAAGCCCTACATGGTTTGGGTCCAGGCTACCTGCGGGATCGCCTTCTCCCGTACAATCAGATCCTCTGGGAAGAATCTACTTCAGCTAGCAAAAACTAGATTAACAACTATTACCCAGAGGACCTTCTCTTCTGCTGCTCCCAGACTGTGGAATGGCCTGCCGGAGGAGACTTGTCAACTTGATAGTCTTTTAGCATTTAAAAAAGCAATAAAGACTGATCTATTCCGGCAGGCCTATCCAGTGAAATTTTAGAATGTTTTTAGGATGTTTTAATCATGTATGCTATGTTTTAATCAGTTTTTAATGTGTTTTATATTTACTGTTGCTCCCCGCCTCGATCCAAGTGGAGAGGCGGGTAAGAAATAAATTATTATTATTATTATTATTATTATTATTATTATTATTATTATAAAATAATCCCAAAGTGGGGGTATAAAATACAGAAGAGCATACAACATCGACTGATAAAACTGGAAAGCAGGGGACAACAGGTAAACAATCATTTACAAGACACAGCAATGCAAATTCAGCCGACATATTCTCCAAACAACAGAGCCCAGCACTCTTAGGTATGCATGCATGAGAACAATCTTCCTCAAATGGTGGCCTTCCAGATGTTCTGGACTGCAATTCCCATCATCAGCCATGCTGGCTGAAGTGAAGGGCATTGCAATTAGGGACGACTGCCTAAAACTACACGAGGTGGTGCTAAGCAACAGTTAAATATCTATTGGAGCAAAAGAACAACCATTCGCTCTCCTGTATTTTTCCAGATGTTCGTTTTGTTGCTTTTTTTAAAAAAAAAATCTTTCCGTGATGTTCTTGATTTTAGAGTCTTCCTTCGTAGCGCCAAGCTGTTAGAGGCCGGATTGCAAATGGATCCTCAAAATCTTACGGGCCCGTGGGACATCCCAGCCGTTCTCTGGCACTCCGTTGATGGGAGTGCTGACTGACAGCATTATCTGCCCCCTTAAAAACTGCCCAAAATCCGAACCCTTTAAGATGGCAATGGGGCGGGGGGACCTGAAAAAAGCCTGCCCCCATTGCTCACATACGATTTGGCACCGGCAATATCATCTAACTGAGACCTAACAGGTTAATGGGGCCATTGAAGCCATCTTGCATCTTTTTTAAAACAACAACAACAAGGTGAAGTTTTAACTGGCAAAAGCAGTTTGAACTGGAGAAAGTGCAGAGTTATTTCCAAAATAAGCAAGCCCTGAAACAGAAATGTGGCAATGAAAGGCCTCCAGAGAATGGAAATTGGCTTTTTTAAAAAAGGAGCTTTGTTCACACAAGCAAATAAATAAATAAATATCACAAGTTAGAACCTGAGGTCCCCGCAAGGCGTCGTGGACACGTAACTCATGTTCCACAGCAGCCAAGGGAATCATTGCCTGCTTTTTCTGTCCAGAGCGAGAAAGATTAGAAGAGGAGCTGCTGAATAAGAATGCAATCCAGGAATTAACACAACTCAGCAGCTGACACAATTAAGGTATCGGCTACCCTACCGTGGATTTGGCTGTTCTGTTATTTCTTGAACAAAATCCCTCTGTGTACAGGGTTCCACCTTATCTAACCGTGACGTTTTCCGCTTTAAGCACAGTTATCTTGCTTCACCGTTGCACATTGGATGCATCGAAACATAAGACCCGTTCTCCACCTCTGCAGATTTGCTTCATAAAAGCATGTGAAAGTGGGAAGAGAGGCGGAACAAGAAAAATGACAACGGCCTTCCATTCCTTTTCATTCTGATCCAAAATATGGCATAATAATAATAATTTCAAAAAAGACACACAGAGAGCAAAAGCACACAGATTTGCAAAACCAGGATCGGAGGGGAGATAAATATGTACCTTTCTTAGCAGAGTGGAAGCAGCTTACACTGGCCTTTTTCCTGGGTTGGAGTTATATAGATTTTACAGTTCTTTCTGAGACTGCAGTATCCTCTTTAGTCACATCTGATCACATTACTACAAGAGCTTACAGGTTCTGAGACCGAGTGCTTCTAAAAGGCACAGCGCCCGCCTTCCCTGCCTCAATCCCTCCCTCCTCCTCTGGCCGCTGCCAAATCTTGCTCAACTTGGAGCAGGCGTTTTTTTAAAGATGACTTCAAAAGACAACGTTCAGTGCCTGTATTCTCTGGCGACACACGTCTTGTTACTCGGTTACCAGTACCGACGGGGATCGGGTAAAGGGGAAAATCCATCCCTGAGCTAACTCCTTTAAGCACAGTGGAGTTATGTCAGAATCGCCATCTGGCTCCTCCAGTTCCAGGTGGTTTAAGCATGAGCTTTCTACGCACAAGGTCCCGGGTTCAATCCTCGACATCTCCATTAGAAGGACTTCAAGTAAAATAATAAGAATTCTATAAAAAGCTGGAAGAAACCTCTGCCTAGGACCTTGATGAACAAGAGCTTGGATAAGGCATATGTAACTCACTACCACAAGATGTTGTGATGGCCACCAATCTGGATGGCTTCAAAAGGGGGTTGGATAAATTCCTGGAGGCAAAGGCTATCCATGGCTACTAGCCCTGATGGTTGTGTGCTATCTCCAGAATTTGAGGCAATAAGCCTGTGTGCACCAGTTGCTGGGGAACCTGGGTGGGAGGGTGCTGTTGCACCATGTCCTGCTTGTTCATCCCTGGCCGATGGCTGGTTGGCCATTGTGTGAACCGAGTGCTGGACTAGATGGACCCTTGATCTGATCCAGCAGGGCTCTTCTTATGTTCTTACGTTCTTAAGGCAACCTGGTAGCCTCCACATATCTGGGAAATATTTCATCAAACCCAGACACCAAGAAGTATTCTTAGAATCCAGATAGAAGGTAGAGCTTCACTCGTCAGTGAATACATCCTTTTATACCTCTATGTCAGCCATAAATATAATACCATCCTTGTTTACCATTATGCTTCATTTACTGATTAGCTATTATAAGGTGCTCTAGCTTCACCTAAACCCCTTAATCGAAATCTAAGTGCCTCCTTCCCACAAACGTCATTACTGACCTCTTAGCTCATTCCAGAGAAACCCAAAGAATTCCCAACTTCTCCTTAAGCATCCTGTCTGTGTACCCTGTGCGGACAACATATCTTTAAAAAGATGAATTAAACACAACTTTCCCCCCATAAAGCTCTTTTTTCGAAGTCAAAAGACTACTCTGCTATCTAAACAATCACTTCCGAAAATTCACTCTGACTCAGTCTAAGGTCCGCAGATCCCAATCTTTTCTCAGGCCTACTAATCTTTGATTCTCTGAGCGATTCCATCTTACGCTTATCTTTGTTGCTCTTATATGTAAGCAAAGACCTTGTAGCGGGTTCATATAACTGTTGGCCTTAAATAAGCCACGTTCTAAGTGCTCGGTACAAAGCAGGTGTCTTGGGGAAGGTCCATAGGTCACTAGTAGCACAAATGCTTTGCACATGGTTGGCCCCTGTGTGAACAGAGTGAACCCTCGGTCTGATCCAGCAGGGCTCTTCTTATGTTCTTAAGTACAAGAGAAAGATAAGCTATTCTATGCAGTCCCCAAAAAATCACTTATATTACTGTTGTAAAAAGCGGGGATCCTATTTGAAAACAATATCAGGTATTGGTTTATTTTTCATCCATTAATGGATAATTTTAATCCATCATTAGTTTTCTTTAATCCATTATTAGTTTATTTGTAACCCATTAAGTTTGTTTTTAATCCATTAAAACAGCCTCGGGGGTGGGGGGATAGGATTTTACGGATTTTGTTTTATATTATGAATGGTTTTAATTTTTGTGAACCACCCAGAGAGCTCCGGCTATTGGGCGGTATAGAAATGTAATAAATAAATAAATTAATAAATTAAGCAACAGCTGAGGGAGCACCTGAGCAACATCAAGACTGCAAGGAACAGGGAAGGCGAGTTTTATTCTCCCCACAACGCTGAGATGGTCCTGACAAAAATCCCAAACCCCACCCCACCCCGAAATCCATTTGCACCCGGAGAGAAGCCTTCCCTGCAATAAGAGACAATTCCTATCCAATGCCGCTTCTTTAGGAGGGAGAGGTATTTCCATCAGTACAACAGTCGGAGAGGAACAGGGTTAAACTCTCCCTCTCCATCCCTCATCCCAGCTGCAATCTACAGTTTTGTTTTTGGAACAGGTCTGCCAATTGCAACCGTGCGATCAACAGCACTTTGAGGTTTTGGCCAGAACTTCTGAATTCCCGGCGAACAATGCAATTCCCCAGGCATGCCTGATCTAGTTCAGCAGTAAAACCTGAGGATGACAGCTATTTAAAAAATTAATTTTAAAAAAATGCTCCAGTTAAATATATGGCGAAGTCCAACCCATGAATACAGAAGCCGTCGGTTGGCACTAACCAGGGCTGATAAGGTTAGACACATCCAAAATGGCACCCTCGGCAGATTCTAATCAAGGAAACCGTGTGCCAATTTCCCTGTTCACGCATAACCTTTGGGTTTTTTTAATGATTTCCCATAATTTATTCTGCTTTTGGGGGGGGGTCTTCACGGTGCCGGTTTGCTGTTCCTTCCTTGTGAAATCCCGCGGACTCACTGCTGCGGGCTGGGGGCGGGAAATCCACATGGCAGGAGGGAACACGGGTTTTCCAGCGGCCATTTATCTCGTCGGGCTTGCCCTCTGCCCATCCTTCCCACTCTTCTGGCAGCATCTGAATGAATGCTTAGAGGCAGTAATGGGCTGGATGAGGAAAAACAAACTGAAGCTGAATCCAGACAAGACGGAGGTGCTCGCTGTCAAAGGCCATAACCTGGGTTTGGAGGTGTGTCAATTAGTTCTGGATGGGGTTGCACTCCCCCTGAAAGACTGTGTCTGCAGCCTGGGGGTGCGTCTGGATCCGTCGCTCCAAACGACAGCCCAGATAGATGCGACGGCTAGGAGTGCCTACTATCAGCTTCGGCTGATATGCCAGCTGTGCCCCTTCCTAGAGTTGGAAGACCTAAAGATGGTAGTGCACGTGCTCGTAACTTCGAGGCTCAACTTCTGCAATGTGCACTACATAGGGCTACCTTTGTGCCTAGTCCGGAAACTTCAACTAGTTCAAAATATGGTAGCCAGGCTGGTCACCGGTACACCTAGGGGTGACCGCATTACACCAGTTTTAAACTCTCTTCACTGGCTGCCAGTTACTTTCCGGGCAAGTATAAAGGGTTGGTTATCACCTTTAAAGCCCTACATGGTTTGGGTCCAGGCTAGCTGCGGGATCGCCTTCTCCCGTACAATCTGCCCTGCACACTCAGGTCCTCTAGGAAGAATTTACTCCAGCCAATAAAAACAAAGCTGACAACTATTACCCAGAGGACCTTTCCTTCTGCCGCTCCCAGATTGTGGAACGGCTTGCCGGGAGAGATTCGACAACTTAACAGTCTTCTGGAATTTAAGAAAGCTATGAAGACTGATCTCTTGCGGCAGGCCTACCCAGTTGAATTTTAAGATGCCTTTTAATAATGTGCTGCTTTTAATAATGTATTAGTTTTAAATGTTTTAATTAGTTATATTTTATGGTGTTTGCATTTGTGTTGTAAATGCAATCCAGAGGGAGAGGCCAATTTCTGCAACCCTGTTTTAGACTATTGTTATAGCAAAACTAGTTGCTACAGCAGCCTTTGCTGAACTTAGGATCTGACTCAACCAACCACCCCGGCTTTTTTGGACAGTTCTGGTCACCACACCTAAAACAAAGAAGAAGATATTGTAGAGCTGGAAAAAGTGCAAAAAGGGGGAACTAAAATGATCAAGGGCCTGCAGCATCTCACCTATTAGGGAGTGTTACAACAGCTGGGATTGTTAAATTGGGGTGAAAAGGAGGTTAAAGAGGGGCATGATGGAGGTGTACAAAATTATGCACGGCGTGGAGAATATGAGTAGGGAGACATTTTTCTTCCTGTCCCATAATAGTAGAACCCAATGGGGTCGTCCCATGAAGTGGATTGTAGGGAGATTCAGGAACAGATAAAAGGAAGGACCTTCTTCGCACAGCACAGAGTTAAACTATGGAATTCACCTCCACAAGATGTCGTGATGGCCTCCACTTTGGATGGCTTCAAAAGGGGATTGGACAAATTCTTGGAGCAGAAGGCTATCCATGGCTAGTAGTCCTGATGGCTATGTGCTACATCCAGTATCAGAGGCAGTAGGCCTATATACACCAGTTGCTGGGGAACATGGGCGGGAGGGTGCTGTTACACTCATGTCCTTCTTGTGGATTCCTGGTGAACAACTCGTTGGCCTCTGTGTGAACAAAGTACTGCACTAGATGGACCCTTGGTCCAATCCAGCATGGCTCTTACGTTCTTATGGACTACAACTCCCAGCAGCCCCAGCCAAAGGCAATGATCAGGGCTGCCCTCTGAGTTACCAGGTACAACCTTGGATCGCACCCCAGGTTGGCCGGATCCTGTGACGCTTTGGGTTCGCCCTCAGGACCAACTCTTTTCTCAGGCTGAAGGGATTCAGGCCGCGCACATCGCTGCCCTGGGAGGATTGTTTACGAAGGTGCACATCTGCTCAACGTATAATTATGGCCCCTCTAGAGAATTCAAGGTGTTGAAGCATCAATTCGGCAGCAAATGGCACACATGGTTCAGTAAACAGGAACGGGGGGGTTGTTTGTCTCCCACAACCCCCTGCTGCCACTGCAAGAAGTTTCAGGCGTTTTGGATTTAGCCTGGGTACAAACACAGCGACGTCGATATGAACAAAGCCAGGCTGTAGGATCCACCGCTTGGAATAACAATTCCCGCATCAGCTGGATGCATCCGAACAAATTTGGGCTGAGCCTAGTTAACCTGCCCTCACGTCCGCGGTAACTATTCTGCATGACAGCCAGCATGATGTAGTGGAAAGAGTGGATCTTAGCTCCACACGCAGTTGAGAGCCTTTGTGTGGCTCCCAACTGTGGCAGCACCTATCTTCCTGATTTCTTCTGGCGAGAACGTAGAGGAGCCCTGACGCTGGAACAGACCAAGGGTCCATCTAGTCCAGTAACCTGTTCACACAGCGGCCAACCAGCTGTTAACTTGGAACCCAGAATCAGGACCCGAGAATAAGAATGAGAATGTTGTGCAGACTTCTACTGTTACTTTCTACTGTTAGTTTTACCCTACCCTGTGCCTGCTTATCCTACCCTGTACCTGTTTGCATTCTCTTCCCCTCCTTATTGTTTTACTTTGATTTTATTAGATTGTAAGCCTATGCGGCAGGGTCCTGCTATTTACTGCTTTACTCTGTACAGCACCATGTACACTGATGGTGCTATATAAATAAATAATAATAATAATAATAATAAGAAGAAGAAGAAGAAGAAGAAGAAGAAGAAGAATATTTCTTACCCACCTCTCCGCTTTGATCGAGGCAGGGAACAACAATAAATGATAAAATACATAATGCTCAATTAAAACATAATATACATTGTTAAAAACATCCTAAAATAGTTGTAAACCGCCCAGAGAGCTTCGGCTGTAGGGCGGTATAAAAATGTAATTAATTAAATAAATAAATAAAAACATTTAAAAAACATCTTAAAATTCCACTGGATAGGCCTGCCGGAAGAGATCAGTCTTTATAGATTTCTTGAATGCTAGTGGACCGTTAAGTTGACGAGTCTCCTCCAGCAGGCCATTCCACAGTCTGGGAGCAGCAGAAGAGAAGGTCCTCTGGGTAACAGTTGTTAATCGAGTTTTTGCTAGCTGAAGTAGATTTTTCCAGAGGACCTGAGTGTGCGGGGCGGATTGTACGGGAGAAGGCGATCCCGCAGGTAGCCTGGACCCAAACCATGTAGGGCTTTAAAGGTGATAACCAACACTTTATACTTTGCCCGAAAACTAATCAGCAGCCAGTGAAGAGATTTTAAAACTGGTGTAATGTGGTCACCCCTAGGTGTATTGGTGACCAGCCTGGCTGCCATATTTTGAACTAGTTGAAGTTTCTGGACTAGGAAGAGGCGAACCAAGAACCACCTCAGCTGCCCACTGCGCTCCCTTATTCACTCACACACACATACCTATCAGCACAAGACAAGTGTAGCAGTATGCAAACCCCAAAAGTAAGCAGAGCAGAGCAGAGACTCACCTGCTCTTGCCGTGATCACTGCAGGAACTGTTGCAACTGCACTTGCACAGATAAAAGTCCTTCCTTTTATCTACCCTGAATATTCCACCAATCATGAGACAATCTCTGTTTTCATATTATGAAAGAGGAAGAATTGCAGCGGGGTTGGATCAACCATAGAGAACTACCATGCCCTTCCATCTACAAGGCCTTTATTTAATAAACAGTCACACGTACAATTTTTTTAAAAGTAACTTTCCCCAAATTTATATATTTACTGTTTATTACATTTCTAATCTGCCCAATAACTGATGTTCTCTGAGCAGTTGACAGTTAAAAGCCCAAAATGCCATAGAACAGTTAAAAATATGAAATAAACATAAACTAAAATGCAATCTAACAAATGATAAACAGCCTTCACTGTTGCAAGATTAAATAGTAGTCTGTGTTAAAACAAATAAACAAAAAACACCAACTAACCTGCTCAACCAGAAATAAAATCCTCTAATTACCCAGCTTGCCTTGGCAAATAAGGACAGGCCCATAAGCTGTAGCTCAGTGGGAGAACACAGGTTTTGCTGGCAAAATACATGGAACTCCAGTTCGACAGATCCGGGATCAGAGGAGTGGAAAACTTTCTACCCAAGTACCAGGAAAACCACTGCTAGTCAAAACAGATGAAGATGGGAGAAATAGTTTGACCTGGTCAAAATCAGCTAATACCACAATCATTATATGTAGCAAGTTGGCCACCAACATACCAGGAAACTGAGCATCAATGCAAACTGATCTTGTTTAAGAAAGTAATGAGTCACAACCAATGTTCAGCAATGGAACCAATGACCTAGGGAGGTGGTGGGCTCTCCCACGCTAGAGGCATTCAAGAGGCAGCTGGACAGCCATCTGTCAGGGATGCTTTAGGGTGGATTCCTGCACTAAGTAGGGGGTTGGACTCGATGGCCTTGTAGGCCCCTTCCAACTCTACTATTCTATGATTCTATAATATTCATAACCATTTTCAAATCCTCCTGAATCTGTGGTTGTGCCCAATAGACAAGCAGAGCGTTTGCATTAAACAAATTAAACTTCCATCACCTTTCATAGATCTTATTTAGTCTTAATCAGTACCACTGATAACTCATTTCATCTGAACATTCCCGGAAGTTTAAGCGCAAAGACAGTTTGCCTGCTTATTCCACGATTGTATCTCTTTTCTACATATGTCTTAAGTGCCAACTAAGCAGATTCCAAGTTCCATACTCAAAATATTTACCAAAAGCTTTCCCAAGTGCTCAGCATGGAGTACAATATTTAAAAACACCGTAACAATGTTACAATAACAGTAACAGCCTTGATCAATAGTCGTAACCCTGACACATTCCCTTGCTGACATGCTAAGTGCACATTTATAATAACGTCAAGGAATCCTGCACCTGTTGAATGCCTGCTTGTGCAACAGAGCTCTGTCCGGAAAAAGGAGGAGGCAACACTCATTCCTAATTGTTCTTATTCCGATGTTCTTTATATTTCCCTTACAAGGAAAATATAACAAGGAAAATACAGAACATCAGAACGGGAAAAGGAATGAGGGTTGCCACCTGTTTTCTTGGTAGGGGCTCCTGTACTTTTGACAAGCAGGCTTTCAACAGGTACAGCTTTTGACGCATAGATAGCAGTCAAGAGTGGTAAAACTACACCGGGTCTGTGTTTCTGAGTTTGGGGCGTGTGTGCTTAATTATATATTAATATATAGTGAGTGAGTGAGAAAGAGAGAGCGGGATAATAAAGTGGCACAACAGCAAAGCAACAAGGAAGCCCTGAATCCACAATCGATGCTGTCAATGTTAAGGTAAAATATTTAAGATAGATTGAAAGAGTAACAACAGAGAATTTCTTATTTATTTATGTCTTTATTAATTACATTTCTATACCGCCCAATAGCCGGATTTACTATATTTTGTAAAATATATATATGTTGAGCTAATTGTTTTGGCTTCCGGAAGCCGAAACAATTAGCTCAGTAAATCCGGCTATTGGGCGGTATAGAAATGTAATTAATAAAGACATAAATACCTATATTTTCTGACGAGGGTGGAAGCTAAAACAGTTCTCTCTCGCTATTTATATAAATACTCTGTAGTCTTTCTGTCTTTCTTACGCATACATCTATATTCTTAGGCATCCCCCCACCAACGGCAGTGTTTTGCCTCCACCCACAGCTACCTATATGCGGAGGAAAGCTGCACCTGTTGAATACCTGCCTGCCAAAGGACCAGCAGCCCCCTTTTGAAAAGAGGCGACAACTCGCATTCTTTCTGTGTGGCATTTCTTTTGCAAGCTGACTAAGTTAACGTGTTTAAAAGGCCTGGGGCGGGGAGGAGAGCAGAATAAAAGGGGAACAAGCACAACCTCCTCCTGCCCTTCTCCCAGCCAAGAAGCTCCCCGCCTGTTGCTATTTACGCCAAGGAGCGCTGTACCGGTTGAATGCCTGCCAAGAAATGCTGGGAAAGGCAGGTGGTAACCTGGGAGGGTTGCCTCTCCCCCACCCCCTTTCAGTTCCACCCATGGGGCTGGGCCTTTCCCATGGGACCTCCTCCTCCTCCTCACTCACCCAGCACGAGCGGCTTCTTCTTCCTCCTCTTCCTCTTCCTCCATACGAGCAGCCCTGCCCTCTCCACGAGAAAAAGGAGCGTCCCTAAGGGGGCGGGAGCAGCCATCAGGCACTCGCTTAGCCAGCCCCTGGCTTGCGCTGCAGAGGCGCCGGTAACTGCACGAGGGGTCCTCGCACCAAGCTCGGCTGCCGTACAGCATGGCGGCGCTGTGGCGAGGGACCCCGTGCTTCCGACGCGAGCCCGGGCTTTGCCGTACAGTGCGGGCCCTGTCTTCAGGTACGGAGATTCCCCTCGCCATATGGAGCTCTGTGGTACATGGAGCTCCATATTTCCCCTCTCTGGAAAGCTGGGGTGGGTTTGCGGGGTTGTGGGGGGTGGAGAGGCATTTTGAAATAAGAGTTGTGCTTCTGGCAGAGCGGCTCGGTCCTTTGACAGCAGTGTGCTAGGCAAACATTCCACAGGTGAAGCTCCTTATCATCAGACATTCAATAGGAGAAGCTCCTCTTCCTCATCCGGCAGTAGACACTCAACAGGAGAAGCTCCACATCACATCATCTTTGCGTTTTCCATGGTGTGGAAGCTTTGCCTGTTGAATTGCTGCCTGTTACACCACAGCTTAAAGAGCCTTAAGAAGCAAGCCTATGCATGTTTAGACAGAAAAAAGTCCTACATTTCCCAGCATGACTCAACCCAATGTCCTTCAGATGTTTTGGACAACAGCGCCCAGCGTTGGCCTTGCTGATGGAATTGAAGTCCAAAAACATCTGGAGGAAGGCTATCTACTATGGGGTGGGAAAGCAAAGACTAGCAAGCAACCTGACTCTGAATGAAATTAGCATTTATTTTTGTAACAGGCAGCTGACATGAATGAAACCTGTGCAGCAGAAAAATACCAGAGATCATTTAGTCTAACCCCTCTGGCTGGTTCATTTGTGTGCCTGTGTGTCCTTTTAAAGTGAAGACGCTGGCACACCTGGCTAGAAATCTCACCAGAAAGCCAGGCAATCCAATGCTATGCATATTGAGTTAGGGAAAAACCTCACATTAGGTTATCCAGCTTGGGCACTATGGAAAGGCACTGTATGTATTATTATCATTACTACTATTACATTTATTTATTTATTTATTTATTTAAGGATTTTTATGCCGCCATTCAGCCAAAAAAGGCTCTCATGGCGGCTTACAAAAGTATTTCTTGACAGTCCCTGCCCACAGGCTTACAATCTAAAAGACATGACACAAAAGGAAAGGAGATTGGGAGGGAGGAGGAGGAGGGGGGAAAGGAAAGCAAATTCAGGCACTACAATCTTAGTTGGAAAGTTCAGCAGTTACAGGTGACAGCAGGAGGGAGGGGGCTCTCAGCTGGAGCTGGACCCAGGCACGGTGGAGAGGTGCCTGGCTGCTGCTTCCTCCCTCACTGGTGGCCACTCCAGAGACAGTTGGTAGCAGGAGGGAGGGGGCTCTGAGCTGGAGCTGGGCCCAGGCACGGTGGAGAGGTGCCTGGCTGCTGCTTCCTCCCTCACTGGTGGCCTCTGCAGAGATAGTTGGTAGCAGGAGGGAGGGGGCTCTGAGCTGGAGCTGGACCCAGGCACGGTGGAGAGGTGCCTGGCTGCTGCTTCCTCCCTCACTGGTGGCCACTCCACATTTCTATCCCACCCTTTTTCCTCTCTCAAGGAAAGCAAGGCAGGTCACACTGCCATCCTCCTACATATTCCCGTGGACGCCTGTGTTATCACCCAATAATGTTTTGTGAATGGCAATTCTTAACACCATCATAACTGTTGCATTTCAATTCCCTCTCACAACACAGTGTATGTCCTACCTCATCCTCTGCATATAGACCTGTCGATCTGAGGTTAACACTTCATACGTGTTAACCTTCATGCATGTATATAGATCTGCCGATTTGGGGATAACACTTCAGGTCTTGCATGAAGTGGACAGTGTCCACAAAAGCTCATGCCAGAATAAGGGTGCATTCCTACGCATGTTTAGACAGAGAAAAAAAAGTCCTACAATTCCCAGCATGGCTGGCTGATGAATGCAGGGAATCATAGGACTTTTCCCCCGACTAAACGTATATGGGAATGCACTCTAAATGCCTTAGTCCTTTCTAGTAACAAAAAGAAATACCGTATTTCGATTGTAAGACGCACACTAATTTCAGTACCACTGATAGAGAAAAAAACCCTAAGACACACCTGCGATTCTAAGACGCAACCCCTTTTTTAGAGATGTTTATATCGGGGAAGAAGTGCGTCTTAGAATCGAAGAAATAGGGTAAGGAGGAACCCTCACTGAAAGAATGAAAAGGAAGTGAAAGCATCCACCAACATTCCTGAAGTTAAGTGCACTATGCCTGGGAAGGTCACTGTGTTGTACACATACCAAAAGCCTCAAAATGATTTATCCAAGTTAGCAGTCAGTCATATAATAAATATTAATAGACATTTGGCAAACATTTAATAAACATATAGCAGAGTTACTGGTGATTAACAAGTATAAAAACATGTCACAGACATATAAACAAGGGAAAACGTATAAATGTAGTATTAAACAGTGATTCCGGACTGTATACACAGTTTCCACCTTCGTCAGTAATACACGTTTTAAATTTACAAAAGTTAAGAATTCACCATAACATAGACATATAGGCTTGGTATAATGGCTACGAGTTCTCACCCCCATGGTAGACTGTTTGCTTCCTGAAGAAAAATGTTGGACTCTATGTCCAAACGTATATGGAGTGGATTTCTAATCTGTAATTACCGTATTTCTTCGATTCTAAGATGCCATCGATTGTAAGACGCACACTAATTTCAGTACCAACAGAAAAAAAGCTTTGATTCTAAGAAATAATAAACGCACCCGTGATTCTAAGACGGACCCCGTTTTTAGAGATGTTTATATGGGGGGGGGAAGTGTGTCTTAGAATCGAAGAAATATGGTAACAGCTTCTAGAGATAGCGTAAGTCTAAACTGATGAAGAGAAGGATTCTTTCCCTTTTCATTAGTCTTTTACAGTGCCACAAGATTCCTTGCTGTTTTTGCTGAAACAGACTAGGTTATCCAGCTTGCCTCTCTGGAAATTGACATTCCTATATATCCCTTCTTATTTATTTCTTTTATGATTATTTATCCTTAGCATTCTTATTTGCCAACAAGCTGTCAGTGTAACCCAATCTAAAAACATTGAAACACATAACGCATTAAAACAATTATTATTTCTTAAGAAATCATTATTAAATCTCATACTGTCAATGGCACTTATTTCCTGGTAAATATACAAAGGGCTGCAGCCTTAACCCTAGACTGCTATTTTGTATACTGCCCTATAATACAAATATAATAAATATTTGTATACCGCTCTTCTGTTCTACTCGAAGGGTGGTATACAAAATGAATAAAACAATTTTGGTATGCAAGTGATTAGGGGCAGCATATTTTCAAGTTTAGTAACCCTCTGCCCTCCACTTTTTACATATCAGAAGTGTTACTACATTTATAAGACCGTGCCGTAGATTTCAGGAACATTGTAGATATAAATGTCAGGGATGCTTTTGGGTGGATTCCTGCATTGAGCAGGGGGTTGGACTCGATGGCCTTGTAGGCCCCTTCCAACTCTGCTATTCTATGATTCTAAAGAACCCACTCCTGCCTGCCTTGAGCAGGAGGTATAAGACAGTTTAGAAGTATACGTATTCAGACCCTACTTAGCATTCTACATAATGAGAACCATGATTCTTCTTTATTTATATATTACAATTGTTGATATGCCACTTTTCAGGATATGCATCCCACCAAGGTGGCTTTCAAATAACATAAAAATAATAAAATCAAGGGACCTGTTCAGACAACACACTATGCCATGCTTAGAGCATGTTTAAACCATGGTTATGTAGCCACCATGGGGTTCACATGACATGCTAAGCCAGAATGTTTGGCTCAAAATGCTTAACCAACTTGGCTTAGCGTGTTGTCTGAACAGGGTCAAAATAAACAATATTCACAAATAAAAACACATCAGGATCCTTCCCAGTTGATGTTAGATTTAGGTCATCTTCACCTGCCTCTTATTAAATATATCCTTTGATTTATCAATCTTCTGATCAATTTACAGTATAAAGCATTTTTTAAATTATTTTTTTTAAAGGATTTCAGCCAAGAAAGAGCGTTGAAATACCATTTCTAAAGACGAATTATTGCTTTTTTTTATAGTGTGCTAACATCTGTCAACAGCAACAAAAATCGAGTTCTTGTTATGAAATAAAAACCAACAACCCTGCGTCACTTTAAATGTTACTGCATTCCTGCCAATGAATATATTAGTCTTCAAAAACGCAACAGGCCTCTCTTATTTGGTTTTTATTGCAACATACCTAAGCTGCAATCTTTATACCCATTTATTTGGGAGTAAGCCCACTGAACGCCTATTACTCATTTTCAATTACTTCTAAGTAAGCATGCATACAATTGCACTATAAAATGGTTACCTCTCTGCAACTTGTCAGATAGGAAATATTTTATATAAGCATTACCTTGTGCATTCAGATCTTCTAAAACGAGGCGCTCCTTATATGCCTTTGTAAACAAATCCACAGAAGTTGCCACGTTTTTACTTTGTTGTTGAAAGGAAACCAACTTTCATCAGCTTCCTTGCCTGATCACCTGGTGTTGATTTTTACTCGTTCCAGCTGACTAGGCAAATAGTATGTTACAAGCTTACTCTTCAAGTGGGAGAGGGGAATGGACTAATTCTCACTGCAGTGAAAGGTTTGTGTCTGGGCTGTACCACTTTGGCTTACAGGTGTTTTCTTATATGACTGAATGGTTCTTTAAAAATAAATAATTCCTCATAGATATTAAAGAGAATGGTTCTAGTCCAGCTTTCCCAAAACATGCTAGGATGATTTTGTAATTTCTTGTATGCATTAATGTTTTTTTTGTTTTTAATTGGGGAGCGTTCCATCCTGTGAACCCCCACCTGGAGCCTCAGTGGTACAGACCAGATATAGGTTTACCCACTTTAGTGAGAACTAGGCCCTTACTCTGCCTAGGATTGGGCTGTACTGCTGCCACCCTTTGTACACTACCTTAGGATACATAAGATCAGGCTACAGGGGTGCACAACATCCAGCCCGTGGGCCGGAGCCGGCCCGTAAAGCTCTGTCATCTATTGCATGAGCCGTAGTGAAATTGATAGGAATGGCACCGGAATGGCACCCTAAATCAGGGGTGAGGAATTTTCTGTCTAGGGCAACCATCCGCACCCTGGTGCCTTCCACATGTTTTTGACTTCAACTCCCATCATCCTCAGCCAGCATAGCCAGTGGCTGAGAATGATGGGAGATGTAGTCTAAAACAATTGGAGGTCATCAGGGCAGGGAAGCCTAGTCAAGGGCCACATTCTCTTTGGAGTAAACTATTGGAGGCCATGGGATGACGGCGGGCAGGCCCTTTTCTCCTTCTCAGGGTCGGCATCAAGAGGAGGCATGGTCAGGCAGCTGCCGAGGGCCCACACCCCAGCAGGGGCCCATGGACAAGAGCTTCCTGGAGTTGTTCCTCCTCACCATGGCAACCTGCTTGTTTGCCTGCCTCTCACTCCGAAAAAGGAGCATCAGATGCCACTACCTATTTTCTTCCTGGCTCCCTACCTGTAGGGTGACCCTATGGAAAGGAGGATTGGGCTCCTGTATCTTTAACAGTTGTATAGAAAAGGGAATCTCAGCAGGTGTCATTTGTATGCATGCAGCACCTGGTGAAATTCCCTCTCGATCCCAACAGTTAACGCTGCAAGGGCCCTGCCCCTCTTTCGTACCTGGTCAAGAGGGCAGGGCTCCTGCAGCTTTAACCTTTGTGATGCAGAGGGAATTTCACCAGGTCCTGCATGCATACAAATGACACCTGCTGAGATTCCCCCTTTCTATACAACTGTTAAAGATACAGGAGCCCAGTCCTCCTTTCCATAGGGTCACCTTCCCTACCAAGTGGGAGCAATGATGAGAAACAGGAGGAGGAACATGGGCAGTAGGTCACAATGGTAGTGAGAAGGTAGACTCGGTGAGGGAACGGGGCCCATGGAGGGTTCAGAAGCCTGGAGCTGGTGCTCCTCGTTCTCCCTGCCTTTCTCCCCCCCCCCCCCGCCATCCCTTCCTCCCTGCCCAGTCACCTCCCTAGGGAAGGGCACATCGCTTTAGCCATGGGGCTGAATGTAACACTTGCAGAGGGCTTCTGAAATCAGACCATGAGGCTACGTGAGCCTAAGCGGCCCACCCTGCCGTAAATACCTTTTCCTCACTAAGCTGCCGCAACTTGGACCACACGCAAGGAATGTTCAAGTTGCAACAAACCCTCCTTACCTTTTTTTTTCGGGGGGGGGGGAAGGGGGTATGTGCCTGTCGGGAAGCGACGATGCCGGAGGTGGGTGGGTGAGTGGTGAGAATCTAATTCCAGGTCTAGTTTTGAAAGAAGAAAGTGCAGGCCGTCCGATTTGGTTCGACTAGATCGGGGTAGGGCAGGACGTAGTTCTCCAGATGTTTTGGTCTGCAACCCCCTGGAACCTCTGAGCCTTGGCCATGCTGGCAGGGGCTTCTGGGATTTGAAGTCCAAAAACATCTGGACGACTACGTTCTGCCCATCCCTGGACTAGAGGGCCTACAATGCCCGCCGTCCCTCCCTTATCTTCGGTTCCGTGACATTTGCTTTTAGGTACACACAACCCAGCCAAGTTTGCCTTGAGAGCATTCTTGGTAGTGTGGGTGGGATGGATTTCATCACCACTAGTTTGGAAGCTTTGCTGATGCAGTGACTTGGAGAGTTTTTTGTTGGTTTTGTCTTCTAAAGCTTGTTTCCGCTGTGTGTGCAGCCGGCCAACTATAACAGATCATAATTTGTTTTTTAAAAAATAAAAATGTTGCTTTTCTTTGCACAGTTCCCATTTCAGCAGATGATTTGGGAAACAATCCACAGGAGCGAAATGTCCCCGCTCACCCCTCCAACCAGACACAAGGATTTTTGTATGGCCTCTTCTGCTTCAAGTGCAGGCTGTAAAACTAATTGTACCCAGCAGACGGTTGGGTTCAACGTTGAGTCACCAGAACAGGCAGAGCGTAAATAAAAGACATTTCGGATATTTTAGTACCCTTCTTCTTTCATGAGAGGCTTTATGAAGTTTGAGATAATTCGAGGTGGGAAAGATTCGGGTTTGTTGGATCTACAATGGGCCTGTTCAGACAACATGCTAAGCCATGGTTAGGTCGCTAACCCTTTTGCAGCAAATGGTTAGTGTGTGTGTGTGTTTAAACCATGGTTACCGTATGTAGCCGCCATGGTTAGGAATGGTTCACATAACACGCTAAGCCATAATGTTGAGCTCAAAATACTTCACTACCGTGGCTTAGCGGATAATTTGTCTTCTGTATCTCAAACTTGTTTTGTTGTTGTTGTTTTAATGATGACCTTTTCTTTCTCGTAGGGAAGAGCGAGTACGATCTTTTAGTCATTGGAGGAGGATCCGGTGGGCTTGCTTGCGCGAAAGAAGGTGTGTGCTTATAATTCAATGATTTGGTGTACAGCTTATGGCAATCTAACCTCATAATTTCTTTCTTTTCTTTCTTTTTTTAATTGATCCAATGGTGAGTCGCCTTTTGGCCCCAACAGGGCCCCCAAGGCGACTTACGATGAAATTAAAACAAACAAACAAAGAATTTGAAACATTTGAAACATCTCCAATGGCAGAATTAAAAGCAAGAGATAATATTAAGAACAGAGTGCAGAGGTAATGTAGGGTGACCATATTTTGGAAACCAAAACGGTGGACAATATGGCCGCCCTCAAGGAGGCGTGGCCACCCCAACATGCCCACCCCCAAGGCGGGGCCAACTTGATAAGTCTGGCCCCCAAGGGGGCATGGCCTTGGTCACATGACTAATCTTTATCCATTATCATGACCACCATCATTATCATCACCATAATCATCATGTATTATCATTACCACCATCACCATCGTCCATTATCACCACCATCATCATTATCACCATCCATTAATGCATTTACTATGCAATTTTACGCATGTCTACTCAGAGGTGAGTTCAATGGGACCTACTCTCAGGTAAGCCAGTAAAGGATTGTAATGCTAAACTACTAAAACGGGGAAGAAAAAATAGCATTTTGACTAGGTCTTGGTTATTTAAGGTGCTGTGATTACAATAGGATAGAGACGGAGGGGTAGCATTTTAACACGCCTCTGGCAACAGAAAAACCTTTGGATAATGCTGGCAGAATTAGAATGATCCCTTGCTCTTTCTTTTAAACAAATCACTGATTTCTTCTTATTTTTTGAAGCTTCCCAATTTGGAAAGAAAGTGGCTGTGCTTGATTATGTGGATCCTACTCCGAAAGGTACGAAACATTCGAAATGTATCTTGCAACATCGAACGATTTCTTGCTGCTGCTTTCATATTTTGTACGTCAGATTTTACATCTTGCCTGATCTTCTGTTGTGCACTGTTGATGAAATCAAAGGCTTACTTTTGTACCCATTTCCCAGAATTGCGGTGTCTGTATATTTGTGTTTCCAATATGTCTCTTTCCGGTAGGTTTGAAAATAGGCATACTTGGGCAATTTTCCTAGACATATTTAATGGAAGCAGAAATAGTTTTCACTTTGGAAAGGAGAGTAACCGTTTCCAAAAACCTATACCGCAACCATTTTACTCCCTTGGGAGATTTTATTAGACATAATTTTGAAACCTCACAGGGATAAAAGCTTTAGGAGGAAATTGGAGTGGGCAAATGCAAGTTTTGATCCTAAACTCCCTCATGAGGAAAGGCTACAGCATCTGAGATTGTTTAGCTGAGAAAAAAAGTGAGTAAGGGGAGACATTATTATTATTATTATTATTATTATTATTATTATTATTATTATTATTATTTATTTATATAGCACCATCAATGTACATGGTGCTGTACAGAGTAAAACAGTAAATAGCAAGACCCTGCCGCATAGGCTTACAATCTGACAGAGGTGTACAAAATTATGCCTGGTGTGGAGAAATTATTATTATTAATAATAATAATAATAATTTCTTACCCGCCTCTCGCTCTGGATTGAGGCGGGGAATAACATTGAATACAAAAATACTATAAAATACATAAAACTGATTAAAAACATATAAAACTAATACATTATTAAAATAACAGCCAGACATCTTCAGATTCAACTGAGTAGGCCTGCCGAAAGGGATCAGTCTTTATGGCTTTCTTAAATTCGGAAAGACTGTTAAGTTGGCGAACCTCTCCCGGGAGGCCATTCCACAGTCTGGGAGAGCAGCAGAAGAGAAGGTCCTCTGGGTAACGGTTGTTAGCCTAATTTTTCCTGACTGGAGTAAATTCTTCCCAGAGGACCTGAGTGTGGGGGGCAGGATTGTACAGGAGAAAGTGATCCGGCAGTTAACCTGGATCCAATCCATGTAGGGCTTGTAAACCGCCCAGAGAGCTTCAGCTACGGGGCGGTATATAAATGTAATAAATAAATAAATAAATAAATAAAGGTGATAACCAAACAAACTGAAACTGAATCCAGACAAAACAGGTGCTTGCTGTCAAGGGCTCTGACCTAGGTTTGGAGGTGTGTCAACCAGTTCTGGATGGGGCTACACTCCCCCTGAAAGACTGTTCGCAGCTTGTGGGTGTTTCTGGATCCGTCGCTCCAAATGACAGCCCAGATAGATGCGAAGGCCAGGAGTGCCTGCTATCAGCTTTGGCTGTTGTGCCAGTTGTGACCTTTTCTAGAGTTGGAAGACCTAAAGACAGTAGTGCACGCGCTGGTAACCTCAAGGCTTGACTTCTGCAATGCGCTCTACATAGGGCTACCATTGTACCTAGTTCGGAAACTTCAACTAGTTCAAAATATGGCAGCCAGGCTGGTCACCAGTACACCTAGGGGTGACCGCATTACACCAACATTAAAATCACTCCACTGGCTGCCAATTAGTTTTCGGGCAAAGTATAAAGTGCTGGTTATCACCTTTAAAGCCCTACACTGTTTGGGTCCAGCCTACCTGCGGGATCGCCTTCTCCCATACAATCCGCCCCGCACACTCAGGTCCTCTAGGAAGAATTTACTCCAGGCAACAAAAACAAGGTTGACAACTATTACCCAGAGAACGTTCTCTTCTGCCACTCCCAGATTATGGAATGGCCTGCCGGAGGAGATTCGTAATATTAACTCTCTCTGTGATTTTAAGGCAACTTTGAAGACTAGCCTTTTCCGGCAGACCTACCCAGATCAATGTAAAATCAAGAATTTTTAAGATGTTTTGATTCCTTTACTAATGTTGTTCCCCGCCTCGATCCAAAGGGAGAGGCGGGTAAGAAATAAATATATTATTATTATTATTATTATTATTATTATTATTATTATTATTTATACTTCTCCCAGAAACTAATTTGCAGCCAGTGAAGTGATTTTAAAGCTGGTGTAATATGTTCCAGTACAAAATTTCCCTGTGTAATAAACTTACCCTCTTCAAAAAGAAGCAATTACGGGACACTGCTAAAACATATGTTTAAAAGAAGCATTAGATGTATTGCTCCAGAATTAAGCAAATTAAGCATGAAACAAAAGTTTTTGCTGAATAAGACACAATGTAAGATCCACAGACCCGACAGGTAGATGCCAAAATGGTGATCTGCTGATTAGATAGCATGGTCTCAAATTCTCAGATGTGCCCACAGGTCCAAAAAGGTTGGGAGTACAGACGATGTCTCTTTCTCTGTTTCCTCTAGGTACCAAATGGGGCCTGGGCGGAACTTGCGTGAATGTTGGCTGCATCCCTAAAAAGCTTATGCATCAAGCCTCTCTTTTCGGCGGGTCCCTCAAAGATGCCCGGCGTTATGGCTGGAATATATCCCATCCCGCAAATCATGACTGGTAAAAGAAAATGGCTTATCCGTGTAGTGCGTCCGATATGTATTTCGTTTGGAATAAGTAAAAACCGGGGTCGTTGGCATTAAGATGCTGATAGCTGCCCACGGGTGCAAAATGCGAAACTGACTTGATGGTGCTTGGGTGGGGGGGTCTTCTTTCTTCCCAGGTCCACGATGGCAAAAGCTGTTCAGAACCACGTGAAATCCTTGAACTGGGGCCATAGAGTGCAGCTGCAGGACAAGTAAATACGCCTCTTTCCTCTTCTGTCTCCCGCAAACAACTTCAGCCTAATAAAAACCATCAAACACTGCTTGAAGTATTAATAATAATAATAATAATAATAATAATAATAATAATAATAATAATAATATATTTGTATCCCGCCTTTTGCCCAATACTGGGCCTCAAGGCAGCCTTACAAAGTTTAAAACAGACATTGTAAAACCTAGGAAAAGAAATGTACAATAATAATAATAATAATAATAATAATAACAACAACAACAACAACAATATTAAAACATATGGAAACTTAAACCACAATAGAAAACCACAACTGGAATAAAACCGAGCAGCAATGTGGAGACTTTGCAGATTTAAAATACAGTTTTAAAACAGCAGAGTTAAAAGACTAGAATGATGAAATGCTAAAATACTGGTGCCGGGCAAAACTTTCTAGGGAGCTCTTTCCGCAGCCAGGGTTCCACAGCAGAGAAGGCCCTCCTCCTGGTAGCCACCTGCCTCACTTCCTTTGGCAGGGGCTCATGGAGAAGGATCCCTGAAGATTATCTTAGGGCCTGGGCTGGTACATATGGGAGGAAGTGATCCTACAGATAACCTGGCCCAAGCCATTTAGGGTTCTAATACCAAGTAGGACCTACAACAAAATGTTGCAGTGTATCCTCGCTTCCTAAGGGGAGTGCTTCTGTTCAGCACCTTCCTCTCTAGAAAACTACAAGTTATCCCCAACTTTTCCGTTTTTTACTTTCCAACTGACACTCACTCCAAATTCTGTGACTTCTGGAGGCCACTGAGCATACTCTGTTGAACAGGGGCGGAGAGGAGTCGTGGGGAAAGGTTATCCCCTTTGCGATTTTAAAAACATATTTTGAACTTCATATCCTAGGGTTCCCACAAATGTACTTCTTGTTTTCCGGGGGGACGGAACATTTTGGCTCTATTTCAGTTGGCACTTACCCACCTGAATTGGTTATTACAGGGAGTGGTAATTAAAAATTACCAACGCGTTTTGGACCCCTAAAGTCCTTCCTCAGGGTAATTCAAACAAAAGTGAGGTATCTATTCTCTTATGGACCCGTGGTCTGCTATACTTTTTAATGGCCTGGTTCAGACAACACGCTAAACCATGCTGCTTAATCTTAAAATGGTTCATGGAATGCATTTTGTGGTTAAGCAGCATGGTTTAGTGTGTTGTCTGAACCAGGCCAATGTGAACGAATACTTTTCTGTTCTGCAAAGGTGAATAGAGACTGTAGGTAGACAAAGACTTCTAGTATATTAACCACGAAATTGCAAAAATGGTCCTCCCTGGGTCATTTGAACAGGGCCGTGTAGGTTAATTCCCATTGCAATAATAATAATAATAATAATAATAATAATAATAATAATAATAATATTCATTTATTTGTTACCCGCCTCTCCCTCTGGATCAAGGAGGGGTACAACACAAATGCAAACACCATAAAATACATATAATTGATTAAAACATTTTAAAACTAATATGTTATTAAAAGCAGCACATTATTAAAAGGCATCTTAAAATTCAACTGGGTCGGCCTGCCGGAAGAGATCAGTCTTTATGGCTTTCTTAAATTCCGGAAGACTGTTAAGGCTGTAGTATCACCGCTGAAACATCGCATAGGGTCGTGAGTGACGTTGCTTTATTGATGTGCTGCGTCTCCCTCCTTTGCCGTCTCCTTAATTCTTTAGAGATTGTGTCACTCAAAGCACTGGCAAGGGATAGCACTGAGTTGCTAAGGCTGCAGTCCCTCCACACACGTACTTGGGCGTAAGCTGCACTGGACTCAGTGAGACTTACTTCTGAGTAGAGTAGACAGGCATAAGATCCTACTGCATGGGGTATGTTCATCATAAAAAAAAAATCATTTTTATTTATTTTTTACGAACAGGAAAGTCAAATACTTGAACTTGAAAGGCAGTTTTTTGGACGAGCACACGATCCGTGGATCGACGAAGGGAGGGAAAGAGGTAGGCCGCTTCCGATCAGAAGATGTCCTTTTGGCCTGGAATTGTCTGGCCACGGTGACACATGCCTTAGTTACATCCCGATTGGATTACTGTAACGCGCTCTATGTGGGGCTGTCTTTGAAGAGTGTTCGGAAACTCCAGCTGGTTCAAAGAGCTGCAGCCAGAGTGTTGACCGGGGCTAGTTACAGGGAGCATACAATTCCCCTGTTAAAACAGCTGCACTGGCTTCCAGTCTGTTTCTGGGCACAATTCAAAGTGCTGGTTATGACCTATAAAGCTCTATATGGTTCGGGTCCAGGTTATTTGAAAGACCGTATTCTCCCTTATGAGCCTGCCCGTGCTTTGAGATCTTCTGGAGAAGCCCTTCTTTCAGTCCCACCTTCTTCACAGGCACGCTTGGTGGCAACACGGGAGAGGGCCTTCTCGGTGGCTGCTCCGGTGCTCTGGAACTCTCTTCCCGGGGAAGCTAGGCTGGCTCCCTCCTTGATGAAGCAGGCTAAAAGTTTTTTGTTCCAGCAGGCCTTTGGAGAATAATCCAGCCCTCCATCTATGTTAATGTCTTATAATTTTGTTGTGTATTTTTTAATTGTTTATGGTTTTGTTTCCCTCCCCGCCCCCCCCATGTATATTTTAAACTTTGTAAGGCCGCCTTGAGGCCCAGCATTGGGCAAAAGGCGGGATACTAATTATTATTATTATTATTATTATTATTATTATTATTATTCAGGGGAAATATTCCCCCTGCCCCGAGGCCTCATTCCCTCAGCTGTTATCTGTCCAGGCCCGCATGCAGGCTGTCCAGGGACCAGAGCCACCCTGAAGACCTCAGGCAGTATCCACCTGTGTCATTCCTTTAGTGCAAATGTTGCTGCACTAGCAATAAATAATAGGTTCCAAACTATGCATCAGAGAGAATCCAACTCAAGTTCTGTTTGCTCTGCTAGTACTATTTTGAGTTTGGGGGATGACGCTGTTGGACGCTGTCCCGTTGGCTGTTTTTCTCACCCACCCACCCTCACACGTGCCCATCCGGGCAAAGGCGTGCCTTCAGTCTCCTCACTTTGCAGGCACACCTGGACCATGGAAGCTGGGGACATGGCACAGCCAAGAAAGAAGGGGTGGCGTAGGCAGAGGAGTCGGGATGGGTAACAGCCGTCTAAGCCAGCATTCGCCAACCTTCTCCAGATGCTTTGTACTTCAGCTCCCATCTGCTCTAGCCTAGGTAGCCAAGGGTTGGGAACGATGAGAGTTGCAGTCCAAAACATCTGAGGAAGGCTGGTACCATCAGATTCTCCAAGGTCTCTGGCAGAGTATCACCTTCTACCTGGTTCCTTTTTAACAGGAGATGCTAAGGACTGAACCTCTGGCCTTCTGCGTGCAAAACACGAGCTCCACCCATTAGGCTATGGTGCCGTCATCCCCAGAATGCTCCCATTCTTTGCTACGGACCCCTGCCAGTGGAGAGCTTTGTATTGCAGTCCATACTTTGGTCCTACTGAAGTGCAACCTGTGGTTCTCCAGATGTTGTCTCCATGTAATTCCCATTGGCCCTCGCCAGCTTGAGCCAATGGTGTGGGATTCTGGGAGTTGCAGTCCAACAAGATATGGAGGGATACAAGTTCCCCATCCCAACAATTTAGCTTTTCGGACGGGCTACCCCAATACTGGCCTCACCGTAATGCGCAGTGAGGCCATCAGGTAGGGAAATTTAAGATGCCACCCCTTTTTGACCAAAGATACCACATCCTTTTGACCTAAGATGCCACACCTTTTTGACACCTGTCTGAACTTTGCTGGCAGTAGCAACACCGAAGGGCTTGCTAGGAGTGACGTTCCAGAGCAGGTCATTCTTCCTGAGCATCCATGTAGACACTGATTCCTCCTGGAGGAGAAGGCTCTCAATGGCTCCTAGTCCTGATGCCTCTATGTTATCTCCAGGATCCAAGACAGTACCGGTTGCTGGGGTGGGAAGGTCCTGCTTGAGGGTTTCCCTGCTTGAGGGTTTCCCGTTGACAGCTGGATGGCCACTGTGGGAACCGAGTGCTGGACTAGATGGACCCTTGGTCTGATCCATCATGGCTCTTCTTATGTTCTTAAATCAGTTATTAAAAACCCATACAGTGGTAAATGTGTGGGCAGTCCCTCCACATTAGCATCAACGTGGAGGCACTTTCCTCACATTTCCCACTGTATGGGTTTTTAATAACTGTTTTTAATTGCTCTGCAAATACCAGAAAGTCCTACCGTTTGAGATAAACACCCTTTTGATGTGGGTCAGCACGCACACAGTCAGGTTTGATGGGAGTCCTTTCTTTTAATCTCTATTCCCGATCTCCTTGCATTTTTACTCCTAGATATTTCTCACGGCAGAAAACATCGTCCTCGCCACTGGCGGGAGGCCAAAATACCCTGAGAAAGTAAGTTGCATTAATTCAAGATGACTTCGCCTTAAACATGGTTAGCATCAGTGCAGTGGCGGTAAGGCTAAACCGGGAGGAAAAAGGTGCAAGGCTGGTGAACATCCAAGATGAACACAGAGGGAGAGAATAGCGTCCAAGATGCAGAAAACAATTTTATTGATGAGAGCCCTGATGCGTTTTGGCCTTTTACTTTATTTAACAATTTGGTAAAGCAGCAGTTTCTGCAGCTGAAACTCTCCCCACGGCCTGAGTTCGATCCCAGCGGAAGCTGGTTTCAGGCAGCCGGCTCGGGTCGACTCAGCCTTTCATCCTCCCGAGGTCAGTAAAATGAGTACCCAGTTAGCTGGGGGAAAGGTAATAACGCCCGGGGAAGGCAACGGCAAACCACCCCGCTTTAAGGCCTGCCAAGAAAATGTCAGCGAAAACTGGCATCCCTCCAAGAGTCAGTAATGACTCAGTGCTTGCACGAGAAGTTCCTTTCCTTTCCTTTCCTATATTTTTTAACTACTGGTAAATATGAGGCTACTAGTCTGGAAACAAAACCCTATGAGGAGAGACTGAAAGAACTGGGCATGTTTAGCCTGGAGAAGAGAAGATTGAGGGGAAACATGATAACGCCCTTCAAGGACTTGAAAGGTTGTCACACAGAGGAAGGCTGGGATCTCTTCTCGATCCTCCCAGAGTGCAGGACACAGATTAACGGGCTCAAATTACAGGAAACCAGTTTCCGGCTGGACATCAGGAAAACCTCCTGACTGTTAGAGCAGTACGACAATAGAACCAATGACCTAGGGAGGTGGTGGTCTCTCCCACACTAGAGGCCTTCAAGAGGCAGCTGGACAACCTTCTGTCAGGGATGCTTTAAAGTGGATTCCTGCACTGAGCAGGAGGTTGGACTCGATGGCCCTTCCAACTCTACTATTCTATGATTCTATCGTGAGAACGTTTTGTTCGTTTTGCAGAAAGCTAGAAAACCACCCAATTGATAGTTGGTTCGTAGAGTTCTTCACGCATGATGACTTTTTCGATTCTAAATTGTTCACTGACAACAGTTGCATGTTACTTTCTTTAGATTGCAGGGGCGCGGGAGTATGGGATTACAAGCGATGATATCTTCTGGCTGAAACGATCTCCTGGGAAAACGTAAGTTTCTCCCCCTACAACTTTAATATAGCCCACCATCTGAATTATGTACATGTAGCTTTTCTATCGTTAGGATGCTCTCTTTCTCTCCCCCCCCTCTCCGTTTACTTCCTTCTGTTAGGGTGCAACCCTATGCATGTTTAGACAGAAAATTAGTCCTATAACACCTATGTGGCTGGCTGGGGCATGCTGGGAGCTATAGAACGTTTTTCCTGTAATGTATAGGATTGTTCCTTAAGTCTTCAATCCTACAGCTATTTATCTGGGAGTAAGGCTCACTGAGTTCAATGTGACGCACTTCTGCGTAGACACGTATCGTGAGTTTTATAAGGTATTTTTTCATTGTGCCACTGTGCTGCCATGAATCAATCTTCATTATTTATAATAAAGCGCCACCAATCTTTATTTTGATGCAAAGAGTGTGACTTCTAGATTGTATACTCCTTGGAACAGTGGAGTAAGTATGGCTTTTTCTGGTATGAAAATCTGTAGATTTCCTTGTTGTTGTTGTTTATTCGTTCAGTCGCTTCCGACTCTTCGTGACTTCATGGACCAGCCCACGCCAGGGCTTTCTGTCGGCCGTCGCCACCCCTATCTCCCCCAAGGTCAAGTCTGTCACCTCCAGAATATCATCCATCCATCTTGCCCTTGGTCGGCCCCTCTTCCTTTTGCCTTCCACTTTCCCTAGCGTCAGCCTCTTCTCCAGGGTATCCTGTCTTCTCATTATGTGGCCAAAGTACTTCAGTTTTGCCTTTAATACCATTCCCTCAAGTGAGCAGTCTGGCTTTATTTCCTGGAGTATGGACTGGTTGGATCTTCTTGCAGTCCAAGGCACTCTCAGAATTTTCCTCCAACACCACAGTTCAAAAGCATCTATCTTCCTTCGCTCAGCCTTCCTTATGGTCCAGCTCTCGCAGCCATAGGTTACTACGGGGAATACCATTGCTTTAACTAGGCGGACCTTTGTTGTCAGTGTGGTGTCTCTGCTCTTAACTATTTTATCAAGATTTGTCATTGCTCTCCTCCCAAGAAGTCAACGTCTTCTGATTTCCTGGCTGCAGTCAGCGTCTACAGTCATCTTTGCCCCCAGAAATACAAAGTCTGTCACTGCCTCCACGTTTTCTCCCTCTATTTGCCAGTTATCAATCAAGCAGTTATCAATCAAGCAGTTATCAATCAATACAAAATTTCCTTGTATATTTCACTTATTCCTTTATTTATTACATTTCTATTCTGCCCCCAAATTAAAGCTCATTGGGCACATTACAAATGGTAATATTGATGGTGTTGAATGAACAACAATAATAATTTAAAGCATTGCACATTTTCTCCTGTTCCCAAAGTTCATCTCCCCTCTTTTTTTAATTTCCTTTTGCCAGTCTCTTGCACACGCCACAAGAGGGCAGCAAGTGCTTAGAATGCAGAGGGACGCCCGCTTTTATAGATTTGTTTCTATAATCCTGGACTCTCTGTACACCAACCTTCGCCAACCTGGTGCCCTCCAGACGAGTTAGACTACAACTCCTATTATCCTGCACCAGGTTGTGGAGAGCTGCCCTATACCCATTATGTCTTTAATCCAGTTCCCTTTGTTACCTGATATTTTTGCTCGGCAGGGTGAAAAATGTATTTTTGTAAAAGGAAAAGGAAAATGTAAACCTATACAACTTCCAATGAAAACATACCATTTTCTTAATTGGGCTGGTTTTAGCCAGCGTCTGATCTGTCCTTGAAGAAAATCCGGGGATTGCTGCGGCTTCCACAAGAACTTGTGCTTTGCACAGCGAAGAGTTTGCACAGGACCAAATGAAACTTGATTCAGACACAAACATATTAGAAAATCTCTCTATATACAGTATAACTCTGTTAGGATGTGGATGGGGCTACACTCCCCCTGAAAGACTGTGTTTGCAGTTTGGGGGTGCTCCTGGATCCGTCGCTCCAAATGACAGCCCAGATAGATGCGATGGCCAGGAGTGCCTGCTATCACCTTTGGCTGATACACCAGCTGCACTGCTTCCTAGAGTAGGAAGACCTAAAGACAGTAGTGCACACACCTCAAGGCTTGACTTCTGCAATGCGCTCTGCATAGGGCTACCATTGTACCTAGTTCGGAAACTTCAACTAGTTCAAAATATGGCAGCCAGGTTGGTCTAGGGGTGAGCATATCTAGGGGTGAACATATTACCCCAACATTAAAATCACTCCACTGGCTGCCAATTAGTTTCTGGGCAAAGTACAAAGTGATGGTCATTACCTTTAAAGCCCTAAATGGTTTGGGTCCAGGTTACCTGTGGGATCGCCTTCTCCCATACAGTCCGCCCTGCACACTCAGGTCCTCTGGGGTGAACTTACTTCAGTCAGCTAAAACTAGGCTGGCATCAGTTTCCCAGAGGACCTTTCCTTCTGTCGCCCCCAGATTGTGGAATGGCCTGCCGGAGGAGATTCGTAAAATTAACTCTCTGTGTGATTTTAAGGCAGCCTTAAAGACTAGCCTTTTCCAGCAGGCCTATCCAGATCAATGTAAAATCAAGAATTTTTAAGATGTATTGATTCCTGTTCTAATGTTGTTCCCCTCCTCGATCCAAATGGAGAGGCAGGTAAGAAATAAATAAAATTATTATTATTATTATTATTATTATTATTATTATTATTATTATTATTATTATATAACTCTGTTAGGAGTTATATGTGACATATAGAAAGATAGCAGCAAAGGAATATGCTTGACCAGAGGATATATATTAAACTGTTTCTTTATGTTGAGTTTGAAGAAAGTAGTAACAACAAATAATGAGAGACAACAAAACACAGTCTGTCCATTCCTTAATACAGACAACACACAACCCAGAAGACCAGTTAACTGCCTTTTTACAACTGCAACGGAACAGAGCAGGTTGTTAGAATGTTGGTCTAACTGGAATCAGACTATGCATAACGCAATATTTCTAACAAAACGTTGCGTGGTCCCTCAATGGTCGGAAGGGTTGGGCAAACGCTGAGGTCCCACACTCTGGCAAGGGCCCATTGACAAAAGCTCCCTGGAATTGCAGGCTGTTGATTCACCCGCCTCTTGCCTCTGGCCCAGGCAATGTTGGTGGTGAGAAGGAGGCGCATGGGATCCAGCTGCCTCCTTGCTCATTGGCTCTCTGCCTGTCAAATGAGCAAGTGGCAGCGATGAGGAGAAAGAGGAGGAGGAGCAAAAGCCGCTGGTGACACTGGCGGTGAGAAAGCAGACTCATTGAGGGAGGCAGCCTATTTATTTATTTATTTATTTATTTATTACATTTCTATACCGCCCAATAGCCGGAGCTCTCTGGGCAGTTCACAAAAATTAAAAACATTCAAAGTATAAAACAACAGTATAAAACCATACTATAAAATACAATATAAAAGCTCAACCAGATAAAAACAGCAGCAATGCAAAATTACAAATGTAAAACACCAAGTTAAAATTTATTTATAGAGTGTTAAAATGCTGGGAGAATAAAAAGGTCTTCACCTGGCGTCTAAAAGCATATAATGTAGGTGCCAAGCGAACCTCCTTAGGGAGCTCATTCCACAGCCAGGGTGCCACAGCAGAGAAGGCCCTCCTCCTGGTAGCCACCTGCCTCACCACCTTTGGCAGGGGCTTGCGTAGAAGGACCCCTGAGGATGACCTTAGGGTCTGGGCAGGTACATATGGGAGGAGGCGTTCTTTCAGATAAGGAAGTTCCTTCCTGACTTTTGAGCATGTTTTAAGTATGACAGCTTCCTGGATGCTGGTGTGGATGTATTTTGGTAGGCCTAGTTTCTGAAGGTTTTCTGTATAGTTTTTTGATGTGATGCTGGTGACTGATGTGACCAATGAAAT